>NC_047115.1:27271265-27588765 GCF_902500255.1 Thalassophryne amazonica | reverse complement strand
ACTGTCTTTTGCAGTCCATACGTGTACTGCTTACTGTCAAACTGCGAACAATCAGTCATTATGTGCAGAAGAACTGAGGCATTTGGCAGTTTGAGTGATTGAAAAGAGGAATCCAGAGCCTGTTTATGATGCTGATTTGTTCGACTTACAGCTGTAGTCACGGCAACAGTTTCCATTGTACCGACAAGAGCTTGAGCAGGAGCAACTTCCCAGGTGGTAGCCACAGTTGTAACGACATGAACGTGAAGCTGGGAGACACAGGAGTTATTTCAGATAGCTTCACTGAGATAAACAGCAAACCAGTTCATTCTTCTTTTATGTTTTACTGCAGAAAAGACACTTAAGAATAAAAACTAAAAGACTACTAATTAATTAATATTTAACAATAAATGTGTGACCACTTTATTTTAGGTGGACCCCTAAAATTTAAAAGAAAATCAAGCTGTATTTATCCAGGGAATTTTGTTGCTGTGTTTTTTGTTTTTTTTTTCTTTTAGTTTTTTTATTAGCAATTTTGTTATCATTGAATGATCATCAGTAACTGTCTTAGAAACCACAGGTTTAGTTTTTTGGAGGTTAAGGGAGATTTACAACAAGATAATTCATTAAAGTCTTGAATAAACAAGCAGTGAGGACCTTGCTGGCCACCAGACAGGTACTATGCACTATATTAATAATGAGTGAAAACAAACTTTTTGATCTCGTGGATCAAATTAATTCTAAATTTATTCAGTTTATCTTCATTATATTCCCTCTTCGTTTGCCAAGCTACAAGATTGTTTATTGTGTTTAATATAGATAGATGAGTCCCAGCTATCAATTTAATGATCTCCACATTCACCCGCTGCATTTTACAGGGTATATATCTGGGTATTTCCAAACCTTAGAAAATAGGATGAAAAATAAATAAAAGCACCATACTGAGCTTTGTGGGGAAAGCAACGCTTGGACATTTCAAATTCTGGGGTGTCTAAAACCTTTGCATAGCTTGGTTTTTAAATACCTGTTGGGGGTGAAGGGCTAGTGTTGTAGCAATAATCTGTATGACAAAGAGAGAAGAATAGTTATATCTCACTTTTACATTGCAAAACTGTTTATTTGTTCCCCTTAGTACTTACAGTTGTAGTCATAGCAACAATTTCCGTAGTACCGACAAGAGCTTGAGCAGGAGCAGCTTCCCATGTTATAGCCACAGTTGTAACGACATGAGGGCCGGCCTTGGAGACACAGGAGTTATTTTAGATAACTTTACTGTGATAAAACGTAGACCAGTTCATTCCTTTTTACATGCCACACTGAGCAAAATTTTAGGCACACTGCATGTGTCTGTGTGTGCGTGCTGTAATAAAATATCTTCTTAAGAAACCCAATTTGGATTCTGGGCTGTTAAAAAATTATACAACTATTTCCAATTTGTCTTTTTTTCTTGAACATGCTGGAAAAGGTGGTTGCTCAGCAACATCTTGCCTATCTGTCAGAGAGTAATCATTTGACACCTTTACAGTCAGTTACCACTCATCATTCCACAGACACTGTATTCACTAAAGTGGAGAACGATTTGTTGATTGCTGTGGATGAAGATTGTGATGTTGCTGTTGGATCTGCAAGCAGCTTTTGATAGAGTGGATCACTGTATTTAGTTGGAGAGAACTGAGATTTACTTTGCCATTTCTGGACACATGCTTTCACGGCTGAGATCTTATTTGCCATGTCGACAGCAGTGTGCTCATTATAACAGCATCATATCTCAGTTCTCTCAGTTCTCATCTATGAAATATAGGGTACCTCAGGGTTCTATCCTGGGACCACAGTTGTTTTATCTTTATGTAGCTCATCATGGTCTGATTATACAGAGCCATGGAACTGATTTTCACTGTTATACTGATGGCCTTCTGATGTGTCTATGTATGTTACAGTACATATAGATCTCAGGTTGTAAAGGTGGAGGCTTGTAGTTGCAGTGAAAAAACTGATATCTTCTAGTTTCCAGCTTTTGCATGTAGCGAAGTCTCAGTCTCATTGTTAATGTGATATCAGTCAACACTGTGTCAAAGTGACTGTGTGATTCATCACAGTGAAAAAGCCGAAAATCTTGGTGTGACCTTTGAGCCAAGGGGGGGGGGGGGTTTGTTTTTGTTGTTTTTTAAAGATGACAACTTAAAAGTATGAGATTCAATATGAGATTAAGATGTATTCAGATTACCACTGAACCAGATGTCTTTGTGGAACAGGCTGCCTTTATTAGATTGTCCACTTTGATTGATTGTCTTAAAAGTTAATATTAAAACATTTTTCTTTGTCTATCACTGGCTTTATGGTTTTAGCTCAGTTATTACATCTGCCCATCTGTGTGTTTTATTTGCACTTGAAATATTAATGTTAACTGTTGTTATGGATATACAGTAGTGTTCAGAATAATAGTAGTGCTATGTGACTAAAAAGATTAATCCAGGTTTTGAGTATATTCCTTATTGTTACATGGGAAACAAGGTAGCAGTAGATTCAGTAGATTCTCACAAATCCAACAAGACCAAGCATTCATGATATGCACACTCTTAAGGCTAGGAAATTGGGCTATTAGTAAAAAAAAAGTAGAAAAGGGGGTGTTCACAATAATAGTAGTGTGGCATTCAGTCAGTGAGTTTGTCAATTTTGTGGAACAAACAGGTGTGAATCAGGTGTCCCCTATGTAAGGATGAAGCCAGCACCTGTTGAACATGCTTTTCTTTTTGAAGGCCTGAGAAAAATGGGACGTTCAAGACATTGTTCAGAAGAACAGTGTAGTTTGATTAAAAAGTTGATTGGAGAGGGGAAAACTTATACGCAGATGCAAAAAATTATAGGCTGTTCATCTACAGTGATCTCCAATGCTTTAAAATGGACAAAAAAACCAGAGATGCGTGGAAGAAAATGGAAAACAACCATCAAAATGGACAGAAGAATAACCAGAATAGCAAAGGCTCACCCATTGATCAGCTCCAGGATGATCAAAGACAGTCTGGAGTTACCTGTAAGTGCTGTGACAGTTAGAAGACGCCTGTGTGAAGCTAATTTATGTGCAAGAATCCCTCGCAAAGTCCCTCTGTTAAATAAAAGATGTGCAGAAGAGGTTCCAATTTGCCAAAGAAGACATCAACTGGCCTAAAGAGAAATGGAGGAATATTTTGTGGACTGATGAGAGTAAAATTGTTCTTTTTGGGTCCAAGGGCCGCAGACAGTTTGTGAGACGACCCCCAAACTCTGAATTCAAGCCACAGTTCACAGTGAAGACAGTGAAGCATGGTGGTGCAAGCATCATGATATGGGCATGTTTCTCCTACTATGGTGTTGGGCCTATATATCTCATACCAGGTATCATGGATCAGTTTGGATATGTCAAAATACTTGAAGAGGTCATGTTGCCTTATGCTGAAGAGGACATGCCCTTGAAATGGGTGTTTCAACAAGACAATGACCCCAAGCACACTAGTAAACGAGCAAAATCTTGGTTCCAAACCAACAAAATTAATGTTTTGGAGTGGCCTGCCCAATCCCTGGACCTAAATCCAATTGAGAACTTGTGGGGTGACATCAAAAAAGCTGTTTCTGAAGCAAAACCAAGAAATGTGAATGAATTGTGGAATGTTGTTAAAGAATTTTGGAGTGGAATAACAGCTGAAAGGTGCCACAAGTCGGTTGACTCCATGCCTCACAGATGTGAAGAAATCATGAAAAACTGTGGTTATACAACTAAATACTAGTTTAGTGATTCACAGGATTGCTAAAAAAGCAGTTTGAACATAATAGTTTTGAGTTTGTAGCGTCAACAGCAGATGCTACTATTATTGTGAACACCCCCTTTTCTACTTTTTTTTTACTAATAGCCCAATTTCATAGCCTTAAGAGTGTGCATATCATGAATGCTTGGTCTTGTTGGATTTGTGAGAATCTACTGAATCTACTGGTACCTTGTTTCCCATGTAACAATAAGAAACATACTCAAAACCTGGATTAATCTTTTTAGTCACATAGCACTACTATTATTCTGAACACTACTGTACCTGAGCTTTGATTTTATTGTTGTGTCTTGCTGATTTGATATGTTGAACACTTGTAAAATTTTCTGCTTAAAGTGCTGCATAAATAACATAAAAGCAATAAGTACATGGCATTTGGCTTTTTTCTTGAAATGGAGGTATGTTTATTTTTGTTTGAAAAGGAATGCTTGGATGTTTTGAATAAACTGTTTTGTTGATGCACTGTTGAAATGAAGTGTGACTAAAACCTTTGCACAGGGCTCCATATGTTGTTGAGATTTTTAAATACCTGATGTGGCAGTTTCAGTTGGCAGGGTCATGCTGGAGCTGCAGTAATCTACACAACACAGAGAGAAAAAAAAAGTGATAACTGTCCTTTATAGATCATACGTGACTACTCATGGTCAAACTGTGAACAAAAATAGAATCAGGCATTATGTACAGAAGAACTGAGGCATTTGGTAGACAGTGATTCAAGAGAGGGATCCAGAGCCTGTTGTCGATTTGTTCGACTTACAGTTGTAGTCATGGCAACAGTTTCCATTGTACCAACAAGAGCTTGAGCAGGAGCAGCTTCCCATGTAAAAGCCACAGTTGTGACGGCATGAGGGTGGTGCTGTAACAGTAAGCTGCACGGGGAAAGAGATGAGAATAAAGCAAGAAGTGATTATTTTTTAAACCTCTAATTATTTAATAAAGGCTTTGATAACACAATGGATTAATTTAGCAGTTTCCTAACTTCAAAAATCAACTTTTTCCCCAGAAAATCCAAATCGTTCAAAACAACAGGACTACCTTTCCTCACATACAGACAGTAATACTGATTTTTAGTGCATTCTAATATTCATTCTAATATTCATGACAAAACTAATAATTTTCTGTATTTTCACCCAAAATAAATGTATAACATTGTCAATGCAAGTACCACAGTAATGACAATGTTTACTCCGGAGTGCATTTAAACTATGTTTTGTTTGATGTTGCAATTTTGTACTAAAGGTAACCTTCATCAAATAAAAAAAAACTACTGTGCAAATGTTTTAGGCAGAGTGTCCCTGAAACTTTTGGACCAGTTTTAAAATAGCTCATATTTGTAAATAAATGTTACAGTACATATTCTACAACCCCAATTCCAATGAAGTTGGGACGTTGTGTAAAATGTAAATTAAAAACAGAACACAATGATTTGCAAATCCTCTTCAACCTATATTCAATTGAATACACCACAAAGACAAGATATTTAATGTTCAAACTGATAAACTTTATTGTTTTTGTGCAAATATTTGCTCATTTTGAAATGGATACCTGCAACATGTTTCAAAAAAGCTGGGACAGTGGTATGTTTACCACTGTGTTACATCAGCTTTCCTTCCAACAACACTCAATAAGCATTTGGGAACCGAGGACACTAATTGTTGAAGCTTTGTAGGTGGAATTCTTTCCCATTCTTGCTTTATGTACGACTTCAGTTGTTCAACAGTCCGGGGTCTCCGTTGTCGTATTTTGCGCTTCCTAATGTGCCACATTTTCAGTGGTCGACAGGTCTGGACTGCAGGCAGGCCAGTCTAGTACCCGCACTCTTTTACTATGAAACCACGCTGTTGTAACACGTGCAGAACGTCCCTGAAAAAGACGTTGTTTGGATGGCAGCATGTGTTGCTACAAAACCTGGATGTACCTTTCAGCATTGATGGTGCCATCACAGATGTGTAAGTTGCCCATGCCATAGGCACTAACACACCCCCATACCATCACAGATGCTGCTTTTAATGCTGGTAACAATCTGGATGGCCTTTTTCCTCTTTTGTCCGGAGGACACGACATCCATGATTTCCAAAAATAAATTGAAATGTGGACTCATCAGACCACAGCACACTTTTCCACTTAGCGTCTCTCCATTTCAAATGAGCTCGGGCCCAGAGAAGGCGGCGGCGTTTCTGGATGTTGATGTCTGGCTTTCACTTTGCATGGTAGAGTTTTAACTTGCACTTGCAGATGTAGCAATGAACTGTGTTAACTGACAAAGGTTTTCTGAAGTGTTCCTGAGCCCACGCGGTAAGATCCTTTACACAATGATGTCAGTTTTTAATGCAGTGCCACCTGAGGGATCGAAGGTCACGGGCATTCAATGCTGGTTTTCAGCCTTGCCGCTTACGTGTACAAAGTTCTCCAGATTCTTTGAATTTTCTGATTGTATTATGGACTGTAGATGATGGAATCCCTAAATTCCTTGCAATTGAACATTTAGAAACACTGTTCTTAAACTGTTGGACTATTTTTTCCACGCAGTTGTTCACAAGTGGTGATCCTTGCCCCATCTTTGCTTGTGAATGGCTGAACCTTTTGGGGATGCTCCTTTTATACCCAATCTTGACACTCACCTGGTTACAGTTAACCTGTTCACCTGTGGAATGTTCTAAACAGGTGTTCTTTGAGCATTCATCAGCTTTCCCATTCTTTTGTTGCCCCTGTCCCAGCTTTTTTGAAACATGTTGCAGGCATCCATTTCAAAATGAGCAAATATTTGCACAAAAACAAAAAAGTTTATCAGTTTGAACATTAAATATCTTGTCTTTGTGGTGTATTCAGTTGAATATAGGTTGAAGAGGATTTGCAAATCATTGTATTCTGTTTTTAATTTACATTTCACACAATGTCCCAACTTCATTGGAATTGGGGTTGTATGATCATCTCACACCTTTAAAGGTTTATCTTTTTTAGGCAATAAAGCCACATAATTTTTGGAGGAGTGTTCTTATAGAATTTATAAGAAAATCAGATTAAATTGCTTTGATTTATTTCAGTCTATTGTTGATTGATCACTGGTAATTGTCTGTGTTTTGTATCAGGGACTACACCTAGAAGTAAATCAAATGATTTATTTTTTATGTTGTTGGTGTTGTTCCAACATGATGTTTGTTACTTTTAAGAAAATCCTATTTTAATTTTGTTTGAATCATTTGAACACACACACATCTTCAACCGCTTAGTCCAATTAAGGGTCGCAGGGGGCTGGAGCCTATTCCAGCAGTCATAGGGTGTGAGGTGGTGTACACCCTGGACAGGACGCCAGTCTGTCGCAGGGCCACATATAGACAAACAAACACATTCACACCCGCACATGCATCTATGGACAATTTAAAGTTTCCAATCCACCTAACCTGTGTCTCTTTGGATGTGGGAGGAAGCCGGAGCACCCGGAGGGAACCCACACAAACACGGGGAGAACATGCTAACTCCACACAGAAAGGTCACAGGTGGGAATTGAACCCATGACCTTCTCGCTGTGAGGCAACAGTGCTAACCACTAATCCACCGTGCTGCCATCATTTGAACATTTAAAACGTCATTTATTTCATTTATTTGTGTCTGTTTGATTTTTTTAATCTCTGTAAAAATGAAAAATATAAGAGAAAGTACGTTTCTTCAGCATCTCCCTTGTTTCACTCAGAGTTGCCACAGCAGATCTGAGGTATCTGCATGTTGATTTGGCACAGGTTTTACGCCGGATGCCCTTCTTGATGTAACTCTACATTACATGAAGAATGGGAAGGGGGGCCTTGAACCCATAACCTTCTGCTCTGGAAACAAATGAATTTAACTGCTTGGCCATTACCCCTGTTAAAAATATACATGCTTAAAAAAAGTGTATTTACCAAATGCTATGTTTGATTTTTTTCAAAAAAAAATTCTACAGGGAACTGAAAACTTTTGCACATATTCTGTATATCAGATATTTCTTCCTAATAATTTTGAAACCAAAATATCATTTTCTGCATGTCAGTGTTTTTTATTTTTAAATTTTTAGTTTAAATCAGCAGTTGACAATCTTCCTGTGTTATTCCCCCACATAGAGGGCAACACATTATAATGGGTTATATTTCATTTCCAATCAAATTTTGTTAAATATATTACAAACACAGGCACATTATCATTAATATGTATTTGTAAATTAAACCATTTGAGTGTTGCTAAATGCCCTGAGCTGAATCAAATTTTTGAAGATGTAACAATTCCTGTACTGTTCAACATGGCACTTACAGTAGTTGTCATGGTGACAGTTTCCACAGTACTGACACGAGCTTGTGCAGGAGGAGCGTCTCATGTCCCAGCCACAAATGTAACAACACGAGGGCCGAGTTGAGAGACATGGGAACACATAACATTATTAGAGCAACCTTTAAATTGGCCAGAAAAAAGAATATTCCAGTTTATTCTGTCACCCGCGGTTTGTGGACGACTGTTATACCTGAGGTGTACCATCGCTGTGGTGCGGCCTTGATCATGGGGCAGTAAGCTGCATGATGAGAGAGATGAGAATGAAGTGATCAGCGTTACTGTCTGAGGGATGCAGAAGCGGTTAACGGCGTGGATTTTTGAGATGTGGCACTCACTGCTGTAGTCATGGCAACAGTTGCCGCTGTTTTGGCAAGAGCTTGTGCAGGAGCAGCTCCCCAGGTCCCCGCCACATCTGCCACGACATGAAGGCTGGGCTGGCAAACATAAACACCGACATTACCGACTTTAGACATACAACTGCTGAATATGAAGTAATAACAATAGTACTACATAGAGAATTGTAATGCTTGGATAAGAACACATTTTCAAGTCAAATTCTTTATGAAATTTCAAACTGAATCCATTGTGATGGATGATGATCATCTCTTCTGCATAAAATAAGCCTTTTCCAAAAATATCCTAAGAAGATGCCTAGTTTCAAGCTTATTGGAAAATCCTTTGTGATTTAGAATTTTGATTAATTAAACGCTACAATGCACATAACTCACATTTCATATTTGTTGCACATTGCTGCTTTGCTTCCTTCAGACTGTTTTTGCCTTGACAGGCAATAACGTAAAAAGAAACAATAAGAATTTTCGATAGAAACCCCTTGAAGCCACACTTGTTCGACACCAATGGGCATCAGTGCAGGTTTTGAGAATTTATTTCTACTCTTCTAACTTGATAATTGGTTAGTTTCTTTAATGTTTTTTTTTTTTCTTTAATTTTAAATTTTTGTACCTGCTGGATTTATTGCATCAGCTGCTGCAGCTTGAGAATCTCCTGTTGGGCAAAACAAAATAAATTGTCAGATAAGTGGCGTGACTTTACATGATTGAAATCAAATTGTTTGTTTGTTTTTTTTTTTTTTTGGTTTTTAACTATTTTTAGTTGAGTTAATGGCAACTGTTTTTGTCTTGTCATATACCGGGTACTACAACAACAAAATAAATACAAACATTTTCAAGCCTCATTTACGTATTCAATTTAAGGGTCGTGGGGCAGCTGGAGCCGGCCCCAGCAGTCATAGGGCGAGATTCGGGGCACACCTTGGACAGGACACCCCTGAGCCACATAGAGACAGACACACACATTCAGAGACAGTAGTCTATTGCAGGGACACAAAATAAATAACTTCTTTTTATTCAAACATTAATTAATTTGATTATTTTCTCTTGGTTGTCCCCATCATCCAGCCTTTCTAACACTTCCTGGGGGATCCTGAGGCGTTCCCAAGCCAGCTGGAAAATATAATCCCTCCAGTGTGTCCTGGGTCTTCTCTCAGTCGGATGTGCCTGGCAGACCTAGGGAGCATCCTCACCAGATGCCCGAACCACCACAGCTGGCCCCTTTTGACGTGAAGAAGCAGCGGCTCTACTCAGAGTCCCTCCCTAGTTGAGCTTCTCACCCTATCCTGAAGTGTAAGCCCAGGTATCCAAAGAAGGAATCTCATTTCTGCTGCTTGTATCCACAACATTGTTCTTTCGTTAATTACCCAAATTACATGAGCATAGGTGAGAATAGGGGCGTAAATTGACTGGTAAATTGAGGGTCTTGCTTCCTGGCTCACCTCTTTCCTCACCACGACGGTCCGCTACAGTGTCCGTAAAACAGATGCAACAGAACAGAAGCAGATGCCTTCCCAATCAGTGTATTGATCTCGAGCTGAAATTTATCCCCCCCTCATGAACAAGGCCCTGAGATACTTGGGGCAATAACTCTCCCCTAACCCAGAGTGGACAATCCATTGTTTTCCTAAAGATGATCATGGTCTCAGATTTTGAGGTTTCTGATTCTCATCCCAGATGCTTCACACTCGGCCACAAACTTGCCCAGTGTGCATCGAGCCTTTTTCTTTCTTTCTTTCTTTTCTTTTTTCTTTCAATTGGGCTTTGAAACTTAACTTATTAGTGCCTTTGATGCTATATTTTTTTAGACAGCTCGGATATTTCAAATTTGATTTCTATTGATCCAGTGATGTCCATAACCAGCCACTAAATTTACATTTTTATGAAAATTTGTGGGAAATAAAAGCTTTGACACAAGTGAAAAGACATTTATCTTCAACACAAAATGATTAGTCAGTTAACAAAAACAAAAAATATATCTGTATCCTGGGAAGCTTAAAATTAAACCCTAGGTGCATTATTGGATTTATGTTATTTTATTTAATGGTACCTGCTGGATCTTTTCCGTCTGCTGGTGGGGCATCAGCATCACCTGATAGACAAAAACAAAAGAAATACTCAGATAATTGGTGGGACATACAGTGCATCTGAAAAGTATTCACAGCGCTTCACTTTTTCCACATTTTGTTATGTTACAGCCTTATTCCAAAATGGATGAAATTCATTTTTTTTTCTCAAAATTCTACATACAGTACCCCATAATGACAATGTGAAAAGGGGCTTTTTTATTTTTTCAAATTTATTAAAAGTAAAAAAACAAACAAACAAAGAAATCACATGTACATAAATATTCACAGCATTTGCCATAAAGCTCAAAATTGAGCTCAGGTGCATCCTGTTTCCACTGATCACCCTTGAGATGTTTCTACAGCTTAATTGGAGTCCACCTGGGGTAACTTCAGTTGATTGTACATGATTTGGAAAGACACACACCTGTCTATATATAAGGTCCCACAGTTGACAGTGCATGTCAGAGCACAAACCAAGCATGAATTCAAAGGAATTGTCTTTAGATGTCTGAGACAGGATTGTCTACAGGCACAAAACTGGGGAAAGGTACAGAAACATTTCTGCTGCTTTGAAGGTCCCAATGATCACAGTGGCATCCATCATCTCTAACTAGAAGAAGTTTCAACAGGACTCTAGCTAGAGGTGGCTGCCTGTCTAAACTGAGCGATCGGGGAGAAGGACCTTAGTCAGGGAGGTGACCAAGAACCTGATGGTCACTCTGTCAGTGCTCCAGCATTCCTTTATATATTCTTTGAAGGACTGCGTCAAAATTACTTCACGGATTCTCACCAAATTTTCACCACGGATACATATTAGGCCATGCAAGACTCCATTAAATTTTGGAAGTGATCTGGATCTGAATCCAGATTCTGGATCAAAATTTCACTTTATATATGCTTTAAAGGATCACATCAAAACTACTTCATGGATTCTCACCAAATTTCAACACAGATACAGTGGCTGGCAAAAGTATTCAGCCCCTTGATATTTCACGCTGTTAAATTTGTTTATGGCATTTCAAATACAAAAAGTAAATCAGGCTTCTCAATATAAAAATTTCTAAAATTATCTTCCTTAGACTCAAACTCAAAGCAAATCTCTACAACTTGATATCAATTAATTAAAAATATAAAAGCCAAGATGATGGGTTGCATAAGTAATCAGCCCCTTTGGTATAATACCCGTAAATAATCAGTTTAATTGCCAGTTTTCTTCAGACAAGTCAGGGGATGGATACATGAACATTTCCAAGTCAATGAATATGTCTTGAACTTTATTTACATCAGTTATGAAGAAATACAAACAGTATGACACTCTATGGTAAATCTGTGTGGAGTAGACAGTTCTCAAAAACTGAGTGACTGTGCAAGAAGGAGAAGAGTGAGGAAAGTAAGAAAAGTGAGGATCTGGATCCAAATTTGGATTCTTGATCAAGATGTCACTTTATATATGCTTTGAAGGATTACGTCAAAACTACTTCACGGATTTTGACGAAATTCTCAACACAGACCCATATTAGGCCATGGAAGACTCCATTAAAATTTGGAGGTGATCCGGATCCGAATCTGGATTTTGGATCAAGATTTCACTTTATATATGCTTTGAAGGATTATGTCCACTACTTCACAGATTCTCACCAAATTTGCACCACAGATAGACATTAGGGCATGGAAGACTCCATTAAATTTTGGAGGTGATCCAGATCTGGATTCTGGATCAAGATTTCACTTTATACAGGCTTTGAGGGATTTCTTCAAAACTACTTAACAGATTCTCACCAAATTTGCACCACCAATAGACATTATGGAAGACTCCATTAAATTTTGGAGGTGATCCAGAGCCGGATTGGTGGACGTCAGAAATCTCTGATTGCTCTTGTTTTTTAATAAATTTGCTAACAAACAAACAAACAAAACCCTCCATTGTGGGAAAAAGGTTGTAACATAACAAAATGCGGAAAAGTGAAGCGCTGTGAATACTTTCTGGATGCACCATAAATACATTTATACATGCACACATATATGAAGTGTCTCATAAAAAAGTGTGGAATAAACTACATTTCAGATGATTAACACAATGTTGATTAGTACTACTCTGAACCTCCAATAAAGATCAGCTTTAAAAGAAGAAAAAAATCAATGCAGTTATAGTCACAAAGAAAAACAATATCAAGACAATAATGAACCATACCGCAGAAACCACGAGAGGCGATCAGGCTGCACAGAACCAGGAGAGTCCACATGGTGAAATGTTTCACCCTCCAACATGCCCTGAATGCAGAAGAGTACCGCTTATATACTTACTGACAGGATTCGATACAGCAGCCATAAAGTTTGATGTCAGTCAAGTGCAGCTCAGTCAGTCATGAGCTTGAGAACCACACACTTGTCCAAGTATCATAAAGTATCAGGAGAGTTTGTTCACCTCAGGAATGAGGATGTGTTTTAAAGCTGTGTGCATAACGCATATGGTCAGACTTGATGAAGTTTTGATGAAGTTAGACACACCATAGAATTTTACTCTTTCACTCAAAAAAGTCAAGTGGGTTGTGGACACTATATCAACTTTTTGTTTTCAGGTGACTTAAACCTCGTGTAATTCCAAGTTCATGAAGTAAAAAGAACTCAATGTTTTTTACTCTAAGAAAATTTTGTGGAACCTGTTGACAAATTAATTAAAGTCAATGTTTCAATCATTTTCTTATGATTTTCTTATAAGTCTCAGAGAATTGTCACTGCATAGTTGTTGCAACGTCAATGATAAGACTTTACAAAATTATGCTGCATTCTCTACTTTTACAGTTTTCATATAGTACTGAACAAAGCACTGCAGTGTTTCTGTATAAATGTGTTTTAGCCACTAAATAGTTCCAAATGTTAACTGAAAAAGTAGTAATTCTTACATTTACTTTGGCTTTTATTTCATTCCAGACCGTATGAACCCAAAACGTTAATTTTTTGTCAACTTAATTCTGTTTCCTGCATTTCAGGCCTGCAACACATTCAAAAAGAAAAAGAAGAAAGAAAAAAGAAAAATGTGGGGTGCCGAAGTATTTACTACTTTGTAATATTGTCGAGTGTTTCTCTTTAAGACTCCAAAGAGATTTTGGCATTGAGGATACCAAACAACAAAATGTTTCAGGTGTTATTTTATCCTATTCTTCCTGCAACCACATCTTACAATGTGCAACCATATGGGGCCACATTCTCTATTGTGGACGACTGCAAGTGGGCCACTCCAATATTGATATCTTCTTCTTCTGCAGCCATGCCTTTGTAGCATGTGCAGGATATGGTTTTGCATTGTTATATTGAAGAATGCATGGACTTCTCTGGAAAATAAGTCATCATGAAGGCAGTGTATGTTGTTCTAAAATTTCAGTGTACTTTTCTGCATTAATGCTGCCATCACAGACGTGTATATGACCTTTGCCAAGGGCACTAATACAAAACCATACCATGACAGACCCTAGCTTTTGGACTTGTTGCTGATAACAGTCCTTTTTGTTTTTGGCCAGGAGCACACTGTGTCCATTTCTTCCAAAAAATATCTGAAATATAGATTGATCTGACCATAGTACACATTTCCATTGTCTGATGATCCAACTTAGATATCACACACATTCTGGACAGGTCAACATAAGGCTTAATTTTTGCTTATTTAAATCTTAAATGGCATTTGTGAATATAAGTCTCTATTGTAGAGTTTGACAAAGGTTTCCCAAAGTAATCTCTTGCCCATGTGATTATATCAGCTATTGATTAATGACACTTCTTGATGCAGTGCCATCTGAGGTGGTCATCTTAGGATTGTGCCCTTGTCTGTCTTCCAGATTTCTTGAATCTCTGTTTGTCTCTCACTGTAGAGAGACAAATATAGAATTTCTTTCCCGTCTTCATTTGAGGAACATCATTTTTAAACATTATAACAATTTTCTCACACATTTGTTGACAGACTGGAGATCCTCTGCCAATCTTTGCTGTTCAAAGATGAAGCCTTTTGTATAAAATCATGAACACAATCACCTGTTGACATTACCTGTTTGAAATAACATTTATTTGACCTCAGTTTTTGGAATGTGTTGCAGGTCTTAAATGCAGGAATGGATGTATATTAACAAATTTAATTAATTAGGCCACAAAAAACACACACACACAAAAATAATTTGAGTTCGTACTACCCCTCCCAATTTCTTCACCATCCCAACTTTGCTGATTTGGGGTTGTACTTTGAAGAAAGTACCAGATCTTTTTGTACTAATAAAAGCAAAAAAACAGGATATACGTACAGTAAACAATGAATAATTAACTTGGAAACATCTACTCTGGTAAAACCGTGAAAAAGTTCACTTAAAACATTTCAATGGGAAAAAAAATGCTAGTCACGTGTTTATTTTGGTTAGACTTTAATGCTTAGCATCCTTTATAATAAATTATTTGAAGGCTTTCATTATTTTTTCCATTATCTTTTAGTCCCCTTTAAAGAAATAATGCTCAATGTAAAAAATAAATATCCATTGTTCACTGCTGGCAGTTCTCAAATGTGAAAATGCCTTGTTAACTAACATAATTTGAATGACTGACAAAGTCCTATTAGAAGTTAATGCAGCTCTGCATACTATCCCCACAATATCATAATCCAAAGTAAACACTTAAAGTAGACTTCCCCCCCCCCCCCCCCCCCCCACACACAGTCTTTTTATCCCTACAATAATGTTAAGATATGATAAGAACAGGACCCAAAACTACGTCACGTATATGGTTTCTGTTCCAGATGTGTGCTCATTTGTTGAATCAGGTGTGTGTGAATTTCACCTTAATATTTGCGGATGTCACATTTTGCAATTGATACCAAATAAACCTGATGCCTATAAAGAACAGTTGCTACCTTTTTGTTTTTCCCAGGGCACATCCGGCTCATGAGCTCCCTAAATATTGGCATTAAATACTTTGAGTTTGTTAACAATGCAGGAGGATAAGACTGGTGATAATAGTTGACTGTGTACCTCTACTTAGAAAGGAATTACCGTAAGTAGAAGTAATTCAGATACATAATTACTATATAATGAGTTTTTTAAGCTTAATTAATGCCATGAAATGGATAATGTGAGCAACTGGCAATATCCTTGTGGGTCCCGTATTGTTCAAGAAAAATAAGCCTACTAAATAGCTAATATTTATAAATAAATATTATAAAATTATTGATATTAATTAGTACATGTGACTATTTTTCACTTTTAAAAAATACAAAATTTGTTTTAGGTGAGAAAAAAACATATATTTAAGCAATATTCTGCCAGTTATAAGAAAACAGAGTTGTACGTAATCAGATTTTTAAAAATTGCTCTGTTGAGTGATCACGAGCAAACATACTGGTGCAGTCTAATGTTTGACATCAGTGATGTCACGCTGACTGTTGTTTACCAGGAGGAGAAAAAAGTACCCATGCTGACTGTACAAAGAGTACTTTTTCTTCTTCTGTTGTGTAACTTTACAACTTTGCAGTGAAACTTTGTGTTGCCATCCACAGTGAGTTTCTATTAAGTTCAAAATGAATGACGCAAGCTGACAGATTTCATCCAACTGTGCAGTTAGACAAACTATCTCTGAGACAAAGTCCAGTGTGTATCAGAATGAATAAAGGGTCATCTTGTGCAAGACTGTCCTCTACCTGAATTTTACATTTAAGTACGATTGAGGTTCCATGTTAACTGTTTTGCCCCACTGGCAACAACCGAAGTGTATCACTGTCATTGTCTACTCAATAAAAAATCTTAAAAGGTACTAATGCAACTTATTACACTTATTAAAAAAAAAAAAAAAAAAAAAGAAATCTGGGCATAAATGAGCTAAACATCCCCAAACTCATAAAACATTTCTTGGTACAAGCAAAATTTGACATGAAATGGCCCGTTTTAGACTTCTGTGACATATGGAATGCAAATTAAAATCTGGCCCCTCTATTTAATCTGTGAGACGCACCCAAAGAGCTGACCTCCATGCTGTGCAGCCCACCCATGTAGTTTGAGTCGAAAATAGAAAGAAATGCCCTCATCAGTACCAGATCCATAACAGCGGCGGATGTAGACCAAATATGTGACAAAATGTGGTAAATGTCTTGCATAAACAAAGGCTGATTGATAAGACTTCCAGCGTTACAAATTTTTAAAAAGTGCATTCAAAATGAAGACTAGATAGTCAGTATTTAGGTTCCCAAATTGCCTTAGAATGCAAGGAAAATTATACAAAAAATTTATTTTACAAAAATTTCTGAGGGAGTGGGGGAAGCATGCCCCTGGACCACTCTAGTAGGGGTGTAAACTTAATCAAGTCACACCACCCCAAATTTAGATTTGCCCCTGTGTACTGTCTGTCTGACATGTTCTGTGCATGCACAGATAGTGTGGGATTGGAAATAACTAGTACCACGTTGTCTCAGTTAATATTTCTCATCAAAATAGACTGTTTAAATGTGTCACGCACATAAATGTGTGCAGGTGCAGAATGGATCTGTCAGGTGGTGTGGCTCTTGTACCGAGAGTCGCCACTCCAAGGGGAGTGTGTGTGGTTTTTCTTTGACTGGTCTTCATCTTATTGTTTTTCTGAGAAAAAAAACAGACTTTTTTCTTATTACACTTTATGGCTTGTTGAAAACACTTTGTATGACAGAATGTGCCCACAAAAAGAAACTAAAGACACAAAAAGATGTGCATCATTATTTAATTTTTACTTTTGACCAAAATTATTTTTTGGGATGTTTTATGTCACTCTGTATGACAGAAGGCATCAATTAAAAAAATAATAATACGCAACCTGCTGGTCAATTAAAAAAAAAAAAAAAATTTTTTTTCTTTTTACAGTCCAACTGAATAATTGGCAACAGAAAAATGTATGTATTTTTCCACGTTCATTCGTGGACTTTGCACATGGTTGAGCAAAATGTCAAAGAATATGTAATTAACAGGCAGCGACAAGTAAACATCCGTACTATCCGCTCATATTTCAGTGAATCCCTCTAAATTGAGGGCAAACACAAAAACAATGCACTTTCCCCTCGTCAGCAGATGTCAATTTCTTTTCTTTTCTTTCATCATCCTCTTAAAATCAACATGCAGAGGGACACTGGGTGGTCTTCCTTCTCCCTGAGTCATGGAGCCCTGAATCAATACTGAATTGGGTAATCAGTAACTAGAATGGGTGCTGAACAAGTTTAAGAAAGGCAGCAGAGAACTGGGAGTTCATGAAACAAACACCTCGCTCAGCTGCAGCAGATACGGTAAGAGCAAACTTTCATTATATTTTAGTAACTGCTTCATAGTCAGACTGATCTACAATATAGATGAAACTATTTAGCAGCAGCTCAGTATACTCTTGATTAGCAGAAAATAAACACATAAAATAATAAAATAAATCAATTAACAACTTTTAAAAGGACTTATTCACTTTTACCGACACTCACTCATTCATTCATTTTAAAGTCTGCAGGTTGACCGTGTCTGGGTGTTAGTTTATAGAAGCACATTTAAGTGCATGCTTTTTATTGATCAGGGACCAAGGCCATGTCCTGTGGTACGTGTCCAAACACAGGAAAATCTTGTGTTTGCACACCTCTTCCAAAAGTCCATCAGTTCAGGCTCCTGCTGATTGAACACGAAGGATAAAGTCCTCAAGTTTACAATAAAAGAACTCCAAAATCATCAATCATGTTCACAGTAGATTTCTGACCCCACTCGCCTTCGGGTGAATTTTCTAGTAGGAAAACTGAATCGTGGCTCATTGTTTTGAGATTGGAAAACTGACTATAGTTATATACTACTACTATACTACTAATAGTTATATAATAGAAATAGCACTTTTTTATATATCATAAGCTGCATCCATCCATCCATCCATCTTCTAAACCAGCTTATCCCAATTAGGCGTCGGGGGGGGGGGGGTCTATCCCAGCAGTTCATGTATATTATCTGATCTTTTACTTCATATCAAATGTTCAAAGAAACCAATACTACATCATATTGCATGCTTTAAAAAAAAACAACACATACCATCCATTTTCTGTACCCACCTACTCAATTTAATGGTAAAAAAACACAACACATGCTATTTTAATTTTTTATGGTACGGTAATATGGTATACATTATAAAAAATAATATACATAGGTATCTCAAATAAATGTTAAATTATGTTATGATATAGAAATACATTGGGCAAGTAATTCAGTGCAAACAATGAAATACTGTATGTTCATAAAAATATTTATTCTCATTCATATTTATTTGCGCAAATAAAATTTTTATATATTTGTTCTTTTTTATGATTTAATGGGAGTGGGTCCCTTTCCCATGCAGGGTGGGGGTGTCAGAAAACTACAATAGAAAAGATCAGTTTCCCATGGGGGTCACGTTTCAATAAGCAGTATTTTTGTTATACAGTTAACAGAAATCCAAAGTGACAACAAAAATTTCACAATTGTATTTGAATGTATTGAGCAAGCCCACCCACGTAGCTGCTCTTATTCACTGAGCCAGAAGAGGAAGAGCACACAAAGGTCAAACAATCAATCATGTTGTTCTATGTCCAATGTCCCTGGCAGATAAGCCTTTCACAGAAGGAAAACCAGACTGGACCAGATTCACCATTCGTAGGCTTCCAAATCCTCTGATTTCCAGAACTCACCAAGTTTCAAAACAGAATTTACATTCAAACTGTTGGTCTACCCACATTTTTAAAAATTTGTCTTTTCCACAGACGGAATTAACTTGACAACCAACAAAAGGCAAAATGCAGACGCTACAGACCATTCTCCGACTACTCCTCACTTTGTTATACTGCCGCATCTCAGCAAGTCAAGGCAACCGTGTCTACATCCACCCGTTCCACCTCTTTGCGGCCGAAAATGTCACCTGTGAGACTCTGCAGACCCAAAGCAACAAGCATTTGGAGACTCCTGTGGCCACACTTCCTGTGGCACCTCTCGACATTGAAGTCCTCACACCTAGCAGCAGGGGCCCATCAGAAGAGAGTGTGCAAAAGCAGAACATCACAGAGAGAACATCTGTTCTGGCCGCACTGTCAAACGCTATAGGTCTTAGGATGTACCACGCTCTTAGTAGCAACCAGCACAGCACCAACACCTTCCTCTCTCCGATCAACACCTACGGATCCCTTGTTACTTTCTGCTTGGGAGCCTCCAAGAAGACAGCAAGCTTATTCCAGGTCTTTGTTGTTTTGTTCTCGTGGAATAGTTCCACAAGCATGTTAGGCAGGAAGGATGTTAGAATTAGGGAATGGGAAATTGCATTAAGAGGTTCTCATCCAATTGTATGTCTCAGACATTCAACTTTTTTCTCCAACACACTCCTTTTCTTCCAGTTTCTTCTGGGCCTGAGCAGTGACACCGATCGTGAGGACTGTGTGTCACTAGTGGATGGGCACAAGGTTCTCAAGACCCTACAGAGCATAAACTCTTTGGCGGATGATGGACCCAAAGATGAAATCACCACCCAGGTCTGGGCCTTCACTCGGCAGGATGTTCAGCTGTCTGAAGAATTTATTCAAGGCACACACGACTTCTCCGATGCCTCCTTTATCCGAAGCGTGGATTTCTCAAATCCTCAAGCAGCAAAGGACTTAGTGAACAGCTTTGTGGAGAAGACATCAGCTGGGAAGTTGAACAACCTCTTCAAAAATCTGAACTCCAGCACAGATCTTCTGTTCATTAGTTCTTTCAACTTCCAAGGTCTGATTTTTCTTTAATGATTATTGTGATCATACTTGTGACTGCCACCTTACATTCTTTGTCTTCTGTCTTCTTAGGCAGCTGGAAAACAGCTTTCCAACCACAAAAGACCTCCTTGCAGGAGTTTCACGTGGATGAAACAACCACAGTAATGGCTACCCAGATGACCCACACAGGTCGATACTACTATTTGAATGATAAGGTAAATCTTCATTAAGGACACCTGATTTTCATTGCTGCTGCTGTTGAATTGTTAAAACTCTTTGGTGCATCTTGTATTTACCTCTGAAAATCCTCAAATATATTACAGGAAAAAAAACATAAGAAGTTGTGGATTTTGCTCATATGTTAATGATTGCACACATCTTGTATTACGTGAAGGTACGCCAGTGCATTGTTGTGAAGCTGCCTCTAAGCAAGCGATACCTCTACATGTTGTTGGTCCTCCCCCACAAAGGAGCCAAACTTGATGGCATCGAGTCCGAACTGCATAGTAACATCATGTTCGACTGGCACCAGAGTCTCAAGGAAGGGTGAGAATTCTGTGTTTTCGAAACATTAACACTAATTCACACTGTGTACCACGATAAATGTGCAGCTCACCTGTTGTTATCACAAGATAACAGAGCGTGAAGCTGAACCCTCATAATCTGGGATTCAACTTCAATGGTCAACTAAAATGTTTTTAAGTTCAACTATCAAGCTAATGAGTTCCATTTTTACGATAGTATTTGATCAGTGGTTTTCCTTAATTTTTTTCAGTTGAACCTTTTTTTAACCTACAGGCTTTTTTGTTGGTTGATTTATTAGAACTATAAGCAATAATGAGTTTTGTAAAACCCATTGAATGTGGTCTGTAATATAACCCACTTAAGACAGATGTGTTTTGTTGCTTCAAATGAGACAATACATACATATATATTTCCAAAATTATTATAATAGGCAGAATTTTGGTGCTTGGTTAAAGAATGCACTCTAGTGACTGACTACCCGTTTTGTTTAAAATGCATTTATTTAACTTCTGTAACTTCAGTATTTATTTTAATGGTAATGGGTTTACTGTTTGATACTTAAAGGTGTAGACCCTTGAGCTACAGTGAGGAAAATAAGTCCACATTTAAATCTGCTGTGAGGATACTTTGTCTCTGCCATTATGTCAAAAATAACAACCGCAAAGTGAAAATTTGCTGTTTTGCTGCAACGTAATCACCTTGTGTTATAAAATCTGGGAGAGGTGGAACAGCAAAAGTGACAAGGAGTGAGTACCATGACATATGGAGTATGCAGCTCCTTGTGACTGCGTCCAGCATACAGTGAGGAAAGTAAGTATTTGAACACCCTGCGAAATTTTCATCTTAGGTGCATGTCCACTGTGAGAGACATAATCTTAAAAAATTTTTTTAAAAAAATCCGGAAATCACAATGTATTTTTTTTTAAAATAATTTATTTGTATGTTACTGCTGCAAATAAGTATTTCAACACCTGTGAAAATCAATGTTAATATTTGTTACAGTAGCCTTTGTTTGCAATTACAGAGGTCATATGTTTCCTGTAGTTTTTCACCAGGTTTTCACACACTCCAGCAGGGATTTTGGTCCACTCTTTCATACAGATCTTCTCCAAATCTTTCAGGTTTGGAGTTTCAGCTCCCTCCAAAGATTTTCTATTGAGTTCAGGTCTGGAGACTGGCCAGGTCACTCCAGGACCTTGAAATGTTTCTTACGGAGCCCCTCCTTAGTTGCCCTGGCTGTGTGTTTGGGGTCACTGTCATGCTGGAAGACCCATCCATGACCCATCTTCAATGCTCTTACTGAGGGAAGGAGGTTGTTTTCCAAAATCTCACAATACATGACCCCATCCATCAACCCTTCAATACGGTGCAGTCGTCCTGTCCCCTTTGCAGCAGAGCACGCCCAGAGTATGATGTTTCCAGCACCATGCTTCACGGTTGGGATGGTTTTCTTGGGGTTGTTCTCATCCTCTAAACATGTTAAGTGGAGTTGATTCCAAAAAGCTCTATTCTGGTCTCATCTGAAAACATGACCTTCTCCCATGCCTCCTCTGGATCATCCAGATGGTCACTGGTGAACTTCAAACAGGCCCGGACATGTGCTGGCTTGAGCAGGGGGACCTTGCTGCCCTGCAGGATCTTAAACCATGACAGCATCATGTGTTACTAATGTAATCTTTGTGACTGTGGTCCCAGTTCTCTTCAGGTCATTGACCAGGTCCTCCTGTGTAGTTCTGAGCTTCCTCAGAATCATCCTTACCCCACAAAGTGAGATCTTGCATGGAATCCCAGACCGAGGGAGACTGACAGTCATCTTGTGTTTTTTCCACTTTCTAATAAATAATCGTAACAGTTGTTGTCTTCTACTAAGCTGCTTGCCTGTTGTCCTCTTGTCCATCCCAGCCTTGTGCAGGTCTACAGTTTTGTCCCTGGTGTCCTTAGACAGCTCTTTGGTCTTGGCTATGGTGGACAGGTTGGAGTGTGATTGACTGAGTGTGTGAACAGGTGTCTTTTATACAGGTAACAAGTTCAAACAGGTGCAATTAGTACAGGTAAAGAGTGCAGAATAAGAGGGCTTCTTAAAGAAAAATTAACAGGTCTGTGTGAGCCAGAATTCTTGCTGGTTGGTAGGGGATCAAACACTTATTTGCAGCAGTAACATACAAATAATTAAAAAAATCATACATTGTGATTTCCGGATTTTTTTTTTTTTTTTAGATTATGTCTCTCACGGTGGACATGCCCCTAAAATGAAAATGTCAGACCCCTCCATGATTTCTAAGTGGGAGAACTTGCAAAATCGCAGGGTGTTCAAATACTTATTTTCCTCACTGTATGTGCAAAATTGCCAAAAATTTCCTTTTGATGAAATCTAGTTGTTACAAAGCACCTTTATTTTTGCGGTATGTCAAAAAATTGCAGCTAATTTCATCGCTAGTAAAGTATTTATTTTGGTGAGATTCCGCAGCAAATAGTGAGTTTGCTCAGTGAGATTTTACAGACCACATAGAGGAGGATGCACGTGCCTATGCACAAGGTTTGAAGTTCTCAAACTGGAAACTGAAACTTTACAACTAGGCGTAGTTTTGGTAACAAAGCAGACCTGTGTGAGTCCTGCCTTACCTGTCCAACCGATATCCAGCAAAACAATTGTGTGAAATATGTCCAGCTGTCATCCTGAGTTCTTCCCAGTAGGACCTCTGGTCACAAGATGTGTCTGTTGCTGTCTTTCTGCTTCCAGATCATTGTTTTATGTTTTGTTTTTTTTTTGGGGGGGGGGGGGGGGCACTCTCAGTTACAATTGAAAGCCTAACTTCTATCTTTAGTTCCATGATACAGACACTGACAAAGTTAGCCATTTGAGGGTTTGAAAATCTCCCTCAACATCATGTCGCCACAGAAAGTTTGTCAGTGTGTATTGCCATTGTTTAACCCATATGGGTCAAAATCTTAAACGGTTTCTAAACAAAGATTTTGATATTTGCTATATAACATTGTAAATCCTTTATTTGATTACTAAAGATGAAAATTATTGTAGTGCTTTAGAAAATCCTTTAAATGACTTGAATGGTAAAATAATAAAAGTGGACTTCACTTTTAATCAATAAATATTTGGTTATCATGTCAAAGTAGAACATTTGTGTTCAACTTCAGATTCTTCATGGAGAAAGTCCACAATTCAGTTCAAATGTTTAGAGAAAATACTTTTTTGTTAAACTGTCTACCTCTGTCCAGTTTGTTGGAGCTGTCAATACCGACGTTCTCCTTGTCCTCTGTGACTGATCTGCATGACTTGCTCACCAACATGAATCCAAAAGTAGAGACCAAACTTTTGGGATCTCAGGCCAAGTTCAGCCAGCTGAGCAACTCCACAGCTTTTACTATTGATAAGGTGAAATGGATGAGCAGTCAGCTTGTGGAATTATAAAACTACTATTCATTGCAGTATTATTAACTGACCTTCATTCTTCCTCTAAGGCGGTCAACATAGTCCTATTTGAGATGTCAGGGGAAGAAGTCGAACATGAGGAGAAGATCCATGAAGAAGGAGTTCCTCTGACGCTGTCCTTCAACCGGCCGTTCTTTTTTTCTGTCTTTGAAGGACATTCTAATGCCATTCTCATGCTGGGCAAGATCAGCAATCCTGCACTCTAAACACCAACAAAAGCTTCTGACAAATATCTTGTAGGAGCCCCGTGACTTCACACTGTGCTTCATCCACCAAAGCCAACATGCTGCAGCGGCTGATATCAGTCACTCTGTTGACATAATGTCATTTTTCAGCATAATTGAGTCATATTCTGTAGATGTATGATCTAAAAATTCTGCAAAATTAGTCACCTTTCACTAGTTTACTAATCTTGTGGTTGACAGTCGGTATTCCCATCACAGTATTTATGGACTTTTTAATGTGAACTTGAAAAGTAGAATTGAAGCAAACAGATAAAATCCTAAAAAAAAAAAAAAAAAAAAAAAAAACCCTTTTGTAACAGTCCACCCATCCATCCATTTTCTTCCGCTTTATCCAGAGTCGGGTCGCGGGGGCAGCAGTTCAAGCAAAGCAGCCCAGACCTCCCGATCCACACACACCTCCCCCAGCTCCTCCGGGGGAACCCCGAGGCGTTCCCAATCGAGCCGAGAGACGTAGTCCCTCCAACATGTCCTGGGTCTTCCCCGGGGCCTCCTCCCAACTGTTAAAATAACTGTTACCTTCTGTAACAGTTATTAATAGAATTCTGTACAGTATTAGTAGTGTCGGTAAAGTAGCCACAGGTCACTTGTGTATTATAACTAAGTTTATTTTTCTGCTGTGTTGCAATTTATGATTAATGAAATAAAACATTATTTTGTTTCTCATGCATAAATGTACGTGTGTGATTCTTTTCCCAATGGAATGTATGTATTACAATATAGAATCCCCCTCCAAAATAATATTTGGAATGATTTTAAATAATAATAATTCTGACAGCTTTTTCAAACGTTTCATTTTATTTTATGACCCACTCCATAATATAACATTGCGCTGAATGAAATACACAATGATGGCGACGGAATATAAATTTCAAACCTCAGGAGTGTTTTTTTAAATTGGTCTCTTTACTCTGATGTAACATGCACATTTAAAGGTGTTATTCTTTGACACCAACTGAAAATCAACAATTAGTTTAATCTCATAATATGGTATGAGGCCCAATACAGCAGGTGTTTTACTTTTTAAATACACCTTTCAGCGCAAGGTGTATTTGTGAATCACGATCCTTCCCATATATAAAGGTGGATCTTTTCCGAGTCATTATCTTTCTTATATAAAGCACCTTACATGTGTGGCTGAGTGTGTGTGAAAACAGGGAAAGCTGCACTCTTAGCATAGCTGCCAACCCACTCAAAGGAGTGACAGTTGTGTTGTAGGGACAATTCTGGCTACTTCCTGGTTCTTCCACTATGCAATAAATGTTGTATCCATAATTGGCTATTTTATTCCCAAATGATTATTAAACATCTCTGAATTCAATCAAATACTCACAATTATGCTTATTTTATTTCTACTCCATCCTTCAGACAAAATAAACATACTGCATGAGTGCTGTTTTACATTTTCTTTACAACAGATTTTAGATTTCCAGAACATTACCAAACAACCTGAACAAATACGTCAGCAGTACAGCAGTTTGATGTGAACAGTGTACAGCATTCATTATCACTGTTTTGTTTTTTTATAAAAATGTTTCCTGACCACACTCCCCACTGATGAAATGCAACAGAAATACCATTGTTCAGTTAACTAACAAGGTCTACACCAGATCCAGTGATGATCCCGCCTCACATACAGTAAGAGGATCATGAGATCTTCACAAAATCTTATGCACTTTTTAATCAGACAAAACTGAGACTTGAGGTCTTATCATTACAAGCTTTAAAAAATTATCATTGTTTAGACTGAAGAAACTCCTTATAGACCCTCTATTTATTTATGTAAAAATTTAAACTTCTCCTCTTGTACTGTAAGACACATTTATAGACTGGAATGATATGCACCATCACCTGCCAGTATAAGACCAAGTATATTGTGGATTTTTTTAGTACAGGTCTCAGGGAACTTCAGAAGTGATTCCAGTAATGTTACTTGGTTTGTGTTGTAGCGGTGTCATCCTTCTACTGGTTCTGCTCGGCAAGCTCTCTTGCCTCTTTTACCAAGTCCAACAAAGTCGAGAACATGGAGATGTCGCTTGGCTGCAGACCCATTTTCTCAATCTGAGTCACAAAATAGGAGAATGAAGTGTCACAGACCAATCCAAACCATTTTAGATTAAACTGGAGTTTGTAGGAGGGAAAAACAACTTTGTAGTCCATTTGATATAATGTTGTAGGACTTTATAACTTTGAAATGGAGCATATCTGTCAACACGTTTGGTAAATGTGGATGCATCTGTTTCCATGCTTGCTTTCTATGATCGCCATCTGCCACCTACCTGCTCTCCAAGGTATTCTACATCCAGAGCCAGTTGCAGACGGATTTTTGTGTCATCAGTTGGTCCCCCGTTGGCTCCTGCTGTTGCTGACGTGGCTGTTGTCTTCCTGGCTTGCTTTAATCGCTTCAGGCTCTCCTCCATCTTCCGAACAGAGCTCAGCACCTCTGAAATGGTTTCATAGTACCTGCATACAAGAATATTGCAGTTTACTGGGTTAAAGCTGGAATTAAATCTTACAAAAGTTAAAAACGCAGTCCTCTGGTTGAGCACGGGTGACAAACACAAACTTACGACATAATAATATTCTACTAACACTTTTTAGTAATGAGACTCTCCTTTTGTCAATTTACCATAACTAAATAAGCAAACAAGCATCAATAGTTACAGGCTTTGTCCTCACTCACTACGTTGCAACTTCTTTGAGACCGACGTGTGTCTGGTTGTGCAGTGTGTGAGTCTGTTCATAGCTCACCTGTGTGTGCATTCCGACAGCGAAACCCGCAGCCACTCTTGTGCTGTAGAAGGGGTGACGAGCCCCGCTGAGTCAGTCACCAACTGATGTAACGGACGTAACGCATTGTCCATGTACGCGGAGGCACGCACTGGCAGATCCTGTCCAGAGAACATGCACAATGTTACAAGCAGAAGAAAATCTTAAAAATTTTTTCATAGTGCAGATGTGCACGTGGGCCCACGCTGTCAGTTTTTATGACAAAATGAGCTGACCAAATCCAGTCTGAAAGGGTTCTGTGATAACGTGACGAGATCACTCCAAGATAATGACATTTCTGACCTTTTCTCTCCAAAAAAAAGAGCAAAATATTCAAAAGATTCTCTAAATAAAAGAAAAAAAAAATCCCATTTAACTGTCAGATGCATTAAATAAATAAATGAGCATTAATATTAAGCATTTCTTTTGAAAATACAGTTAAGCAGAAACAAAGAGGCAGCCTTTGCTTTGATGACTCGTGAAACCTTTATGGATTTCACTTTCAAAGGCTTCTCAAAATAACTGATTTAAATTTTATGTTATTCTTCATGAAGAAACTAAAGACAATTTATTACCAAACCATACTCAAAGTCAAAGTCGGCTTTATTGTCAATTCTTCACATGTACTAGACATATAAGGAATCTAAATTTCATTTCTCACCTTCCCTTGGTGATGGCAGGACAAGACATTAAACAATAAGGACAGTAAAGTGCACAAGTATTTACAGTGTAGTGTATTACTGTGATGAGCTGCAAGTAAATGTCAAAAACAGCCAAATGTCCTGTGCCTAACAGCTCTGTGAGCGTATTTATTTATGATTCATCTGGCTGTTGAAGAGAGTATTTCAATTTCTTTTTTAGTCAACTAAATAATAATAATAATAATAATAATAATAAAAAAAAATCATAGACTCAATACTTCTGGTCACTGGGGGCTTGAAACTGCACTCTGTGTCCAATGTTCATACCAATGTCATATTCACAAATAGAAATATTGGCTCCAGCATCAGCAGACAGACAGAATTAAAGGAATTGAATAAGCAACAAATGTTAAGCTTGATTACTTTGGAATGTGTGTTCATGAGTGACTGAAGTGTTTGTACCATCAGTTATTGATAAAAATATTCAGAGTTTGAGCTGGTAATGAAATTTATGTCATATTGATATCAAACTAAATCACCAAAAAACACAAGACGTTGTGCCGCTTATGTGACAACACATTGCTGAACAACACACATACAACAAATTTATTAAAGCATACAAAACCTCAGACAGAATTAGGGATGGGTATCAATAAGATTTTATTGATATTGATGACATTATTGAGTCCGCTTATCAATCCAATTCCTTAAAGATACCTCTTTTCTGTCTACTAAAAGTAGACTTTACAGGTTTTCTATGTCAACAACATTTTATTGAGTCTTAAAGTAAATAAATATGAAATTGGTCACTGGATCCTTGATTTCTGAACATAAATAAAAATCAATAAAATCTGTACAAGGTCATTGGATCCTTGATCTCTGGACTAAAATAAACCCTACATGGTGGACCCTTGACCTCTGGACATAAATAAAATCTACATAGTGGATCCTTAATCTCTGGACATAAATAGAAATAAACAAAATCTGTAGTTTTTGTCAAAAGCATTTCCTTTCAGACATTAATGGCATGAATGTCACTCCATACCGCTGAGCTGAGCTCAGCTGGCTGCACGTCAATATCAATTGTAATTCATAAAGAACGCAGGACGTCTCATTTTGGGAGGAAAAAACATTTTGGTGAATTCTAGTTTATTGTTTGTATTACAACGCTTGGAAAGAGATGTCATTTGATTTAAAACAGTGATTCACTTTGAAGTTATTAATTCTGTACTCTAAGTTTACTCGGCAGACAACATGCAGTGTTTGGAGCTGTGTGAACGGAACGGAGGATGATTCTCGTTTCTTGTTTGCAACAAGACAAGAGTCCCAGTTAGTGACTTTAATCCAAACAAAAGTGTCTCATGATTGACATCTTTAAATGGCTTTGAGAGGGGTTAAGAAGCGGACTTGCTGCTTCTGAAAAGAATTGAATCAGAGAACCAACAAAGCAGCAGATCAGAGCACTGCTTTGTTGGTTCAAGCTTCAAAGTGGAGCCGTGTTGCAGAAGTGGTTGATTACAGACCCACTGCAGGGTCTGTAATCAACGTAAAGAAATGATCATTTTCCAGACAAACACCCTGAAAAACAAAAGCCGCTCTGAAGGACCGATAAGGAATTCATTAAGCAAAAAGGCTACTGATGTCGGTGGATCGAATAATTTCTTAACGATTCTCAAAAAGAACCGGTTCTCGATAGCCAAGCCTACACAGAAATATTATTTCTTCCAATTCAAAACAAGAGATTCCAAACAAGAGATAAATAAATTAGACACATTACATCTTCTCTGACCTTATTTGTCCTACGGTAGAGCCGTGGAACCTCAGAGGCACTCTTCAGGAAGCGACAGCAACGTTCAGTTAGATGCTGATTCATCCTGGTGTTCAGAGTGGGAGCGCTGCTCGACAGACAGGCTTTGGAGTCTGCTAGAGCGTCTGTCATGGAAAACAGTAAATACACAACTACACATGGAATGGCATTGTGCTTAGATATTTAGTACAGTTATTAAGAGATGGTGTCTGAAATAAATATCTGGCAGAGGATATGACAACAAGAGTCACAAGAGAATGTGTAACATTTTAAGCATATTTAAAGTTAAGGTAAAAAGGAATGCACAAGCATTTTAATCTGCACAGAATGCGCAAGTGTGTGTGAGTCCGCATTTAAATCTGCTGTGAGGATACTTTGTCTCTGCCATTATGTCAAAAATAACAACCGCAAAGTGAAAATTTGCTTTGTTTTGCTGCAACATAATCACCTTGTGTTATAAAATCTGGGAGAGGTGGAACAGCAAAAGTGACAAGGAGTGAGTACCATGACATATGGGGTATGCAGCTCCTTGTGACTGCGTCCAGCATACAGTGAGGAAAATAAGTATTTGAACACCCTGCTATTTTGCAAGTTCTCCCACTTAGAAATCATGGAGGGGTCTGAAATTTTCATCTTAGGTGCATGTCCACTGTGACAGACATAATATAAAAAAAAATCCGGAAATCACAATGTATGATTTTTTTAAATAATTTATTTGTATGTTACTGCTGCAAATAAGTATTTCAACACCTGTGTGTACATGACCCCATCCATCCTCCCTTCAATACGGTGCAGTCATCCTGTCCCCTTTACAGAAGAGCACCCCCAGAGTATGATATTTCCACCCCCATGCTTCACGGTTGGGATGGTTTTCTTGGGGTTGTTCTCATCCTCTAAACATGGTAAGTGGAGTTGATTCCAAAAAGCTCTATTCTGGTCTCTTCTGACCACATGACCTTCTCCCATGACTCCTCTGGATCATCCAGATGGCCACTGGTGAACTTCAAACGGGCCTAGACATGTGCTGGCTTGAGCAGGGGGACCTTGCTGCCCTGCAGGATTTTAAACCATGACAGCATCATGTGTTACTAATGTAATCTTTGTGACTGTGGTCCCAGCTCTCTTCAGGTCATTGACCAGGTCCTCCTGTGTAGTTCTGAGCTTTCTCAGAATCATCCTTACCCCACAAAGTGAGTTCTTGCATGGATTCCCAGACGGAGGGAGATTGACAGTCATCTTGTGTTTCTTCCACTTACTAATAAATAATCATAACAGTTGTTGTCTTCTACCAAGCTGCTTGCCTGTTGTCCTCTTGTCCATCCCAGTCTTGTGCAGGTCTACAGTTTTGTCCCTGGTGTCCTTAGACAGCTCTTTGGTCTTGGCTATGGTGGACAGGTTGGAGTGTGATTGACTGAGTGTGTGAACAGGTGTCTTTTATACAGATAACAAGTTCAAACAGGTGCAATTAGTACAGGTAACGAGTGCAGAATAAGAGGGCTTCTTAAAGAAAAATTAACAGGTCTGTGTGAGCCAGAATTCTTGCTGGTTGGTAGGGGATCAAATACTTATTTGCAGCAGTAACATACAAATAAATTATTAAAAAAAATCATACATTGTGATTTCCGGATTTTTTTTTTTTTTTAGATTATGTCTCTCACAGTGGACATGCACCTAAGATGAAAATGTCAGACCCCTCCATGATTTCTAAGGGAGAACTTGCAAAATCGCAGGGTGTTCAAATACTTATTTTCCTCACTGTAAATCAAGCAGAAGTAGTAAGGAAAGAGAGAATCTAAAATAACATCTGTCTGCATTATAAGAACAGCTTACCTTCCACAATAGCAAAGTTTTTAAATCCAATGGATTCCAATCTCTGTTGGACCATCTGTGACAATTCTGGAATCTATGAGACATGCCAAATATTAATGCAGAATCAAGGAATTGATCAAACTCCAGAAATGTTTAACTTGCATTAAAAAAACTGAGGCTGTGGGGCAGTTTTATGGTGATGATACATGTCTATTATCAGTCAATAGTCTGGGCACACTTTCCCATTTAACTGAATGGGGAAGTGTATTTGTATGTAGGCACCTGTTCTTGCAGCTTTTGGACATCAGCTGCAATAAAGACCAGCTGTTTGGTGAACAGGGACATGGGACTCCCACTCTCACTACCGCCCTCGTCCAATGATGTTCGACTGGAGGTGGATGAGGCTGAACTGGGCAGTGGCCTGGTTGGCTCTTTTGGCACCTCAGTGGGTGGAGTCTTTGTCAGCACCTAAACAAACAACAAAAAAGTTATGAAAAATGTTAAGAGCAAAGTGACATTAGTAGTGTGAATACTGCTTACTTGTTATTAGGCTACATTAGATATTTCTGAAAAATAACAGTTAAGATGGAGAGAATATTAAAACCACAGCCATATTGCTGCTTACCTCATCCAGGAACTTGGCATATCGAGAGTAGAGCTGCAGCGTGAGCTTCCAGAAACGATGGGCCAGAGGTGACAGATAGATCTTATCTGACCAGCACTTCAACAGGCAGGACCACAACACCTCAGACACCTGGAGGTGGTATGAACTGCCCACTGGATAGCAACAGAGACGTTTAGGGAAAAGTACAGGAACACACTGGCATCGACGGCAGAATCAATTCCTACCTGGAGCTGACTGTAATTCGTCACTTATGGCGTTCTCCAAACTTCCTGCTATATCCTTGTACCTGAAACACAAACAGAAGCCCTAAAACAGCTGGATGTGACACAGTACAGGGCACATTTCAAAATGTTCACAGTGACCAACCATGTACCACACACACGCAATCTTTGTTAATCCACTGCATTTCTCTAGCGCTGTGAATGGATGCATTGACCACCTAGTTCAAATGAAACAGGGCATTCACCCATTCACACTCACACACTGATGTCAGGGTGCTGCTATGCAAGGTGCTGGCATACTGGGAGCAATATAGGGATTATGGATCTTGCCCAAGGAGCCTTAGTGTCTTTCCGGCTCTGACTGGAATTTCAACTGAGGATCTTCTCCTCTTAACCCTACCACTTAACCTTTAAACCATCACCTCTGCACTGCTTGCAAAAACAGTCTGATATATGTGAGAAAATGCACGATTATCAGAAACAGCAGCAACTTATAGAAAATCAGCAGAAACTTTTAACAAGCCACTTTTCTTGTTTTATTTTCTGCGTCAGTTGTGATTTCCATTTTCTTATGAGTCTGTGAGCTTGAAATGTTGGACTTTCGAGAAACAGGGAACTGCATGGGTTTATATTGCAAAATGCACACATGGGCCAAAATCTGTCAGTACGTTCAGTACAGAATTTGCACATTACGTCGATTCCATTGTGTGTTTATGGGGGAGACAGAAGCTGACAAACACCAAAAGTCAACTTCTGGTAGTTTCACACAGATCAATAGCCACTGAGCAAAGGTTCACAGCCATGTTCGTGGGCTATGTACCGTAGGAATTTCAAACATTGTAATGCAAATGTATGTTCAATCCCATTTTGTTGCACTTGTGAGGTTTTGCATTGAGAATCTCTCCTTATGTATCATATATGGTACATAAGTACTGTTTTTCAGTGTTATTAATGCAGTCTACATGATGTAAATAGGGTTAAAATAAGAGGTGTATGAATTTTAGTTATGAGAGGAATACTCAGGTCATCTACCTCAGCAACCAACAGTTTCACTTTTCAAATGCCACTCTTAAGTAATTGGGGGGGTTGTAGACACACAGTATGTGGCCTGTATTCACAACTACTACATCCTGAATTCTGCAAAATCTAAAAGTTAAACTTCCAGATTTCAAAATTTTGCATTCATTTCTGAGCTGTTGACAAAAACAAACACCACAATGTTTTACATTATGGCAGAAAGTGTTATTAAACCCCTGGATCATGGCCCTTGGGACAAAAATACAAACATTTGAGCCTCATTCAATTATAAATAATGAATTTGCAGATAATCCTATTTAAGACACGAACATCATCACCTCGGTGTACATAACAGACAGTTAAATGTTCCAAAGTTTATATAGCATGTTGAAGTCGGTGTGAATCAAAGCATTTAGGTGTGAAGAATGCGGTTTACAGTCATAGTACATGACGTAAGGTGTGAGCTGTCATGTGGAGAGTGTGAAACGTGTGAAAGTAATATGCACCGAAGCTGAAAGTACACAGGAAGGTTCCACTTGTTTTGGAAGCTGGTGTATGAAGGATGAATCCTCAGCCTTTTCACACTGGCCTGTGAGCTGCACTGACGCTCAAAACTCCTCACAAACTCCATACTCACGTTGTACCGCTAGGAAACAAGACGGAGAGTCACACAGACTGTATATATTCATATTACAACAGTAATAAAACAGCACCCCCAAACACAAATCCATAAAAGTCCCTCTCTGTTTGTACCTCATAAAACACATCAGGGTTTCCAGGGTTAAAGAGGTAAGACATCCTCTCCTCTATTCCTCTGATTATCTCCGGCCACACGGAGTTGACCAGGAAATCGTAACCTGGCACAGTAACCGCTTTGTCACTAAGTGGAAAGAGAGCAGCAGTACATTTAGAATGTGCTACATCGTCCACATTAGGTGCTGTTTCTAATAGTGTTTCAGTTTATGGCAGTTAATATTTCACAAGGCCACAAGACAAAAAAAAATGCCATAATACTGATGAAGTCCATGAAACAGGACAATACAGCCAGTTCAATATGCTTTTCAAGTGCTACAATGATTCAGATAGAAAATACTTCCAGGGAAAGCAGGAAAATTTCAAAACATGGTACAAAAGCACTTCATTCATGCATGCTTGATGAGTCTTCTGTGCAAACTCAGATACCTGGATATGGCTCCTCCAGTCACCTCTCTAAGCAGTCTGCAGTGATGAGGAACAAAATCCAACAGTCTTGAGTACATCAGCTGGAGACCATTGGGGTTAGACTTCACAACCTCCTCTAATATCACCTAAAAAAGGACGAGATGAGAGTTTGATGTTTATTATCTTTATACCGCTCACTCGACCCCATCATCCATTTCTTTCTGTTCCATAATATGCTGTGTTTAGAACACCTCCCATGTTTTTTTTCAATTCAGCTCTTTTAGAGGTTTACACAATATTTTGCACAGAGCTCCATTTTTTTAAATGTTCTAGTTTGTGTATATTCCATTGCTCAGTTACTTCTTTGCAAAGAAATTTTTTTTTTAATCAATTTGAGCTTGGCCACTGCTGTGAATTTCCACTCAGTTATTAATAAAGTTTCATCATATCAGATTGGATAAATCCTGATCTTCCCTTTTTTGTGCATGAGGTCAAGGAGGGCAACACATCCCAAAGTCAACAAACAGTTTTGTGTTTTTTGTCCCCTTCAGGTCAGTTTCTTGTTTAAAAAACACCTTGAAACTTTGACCAATCTTGGGATCAAACCAACTCACCTTCTGGCTGTTGTAGAAAAAAAAACACTCCACAGTCTGATCATTAGCAAGGGCAATATTCAGTTAAAAATTTGTCTTAATGTCTTAATTTCACTTGGTAATGGGCATGAAGGCAGTAAGGTGTAAGACAGTCTGACATTGGCCTCAAGGACCTTGACCTTCACCTTGAGGACTGACCTCTGGATGACCTTGCCAGGGCAATAGTGTAATCCATGTAAGTGTGTAGCACATTTGGTCACATTACAATATGATACAAATTTCCAGAAGAGAGTGGTTAATTCCAGTAATTTTGTTTTGTCAATCTAATCTCATATAATATTAATGAGAAAAGAGACTGCTAGTCACCATGTCACATCTAGAAAATCAATCAATTTATGCTTTCAAGGAGGCAAAAATGCCCACAAAACTACCTGAATAAATGTTTGGTATACTTACCTGGTCCATGTATGGTTTGACGAGCACCTGTCCTACGAGGGCCTCAGCATCTCGGGTCTTGTCTATAGTGGCATACGTCCTCAGACAATGACGCACCATGTCAACGTTGGATGTCTGCAAGCCCTCAATCAACAGACCCTCAAGAGAATGCTGAAGCATGGAGGTGATGCCTGCGATACGCTGACAAAGGCAAAACCTCATCACAGATGCTGTTTAGTAGCCAGGATTATAGTTATGACCCAATGTATTCCAGAGAACAAACCAGGGCCCAGTTTCATAAAGTGGTCTAATCTACTAAATTACTTGGTCGACTAAGGTTAGTCGCCCAACATTAGCTATCTGATCTCCGTTTCACATCGTCAGCTAAACTTATGAATTAGCGTCTAACATTAGTCTACGATTTTCACAGGCACAGAGGTCTCGCGAGTGCCGCTGCCAACCAACACCTCCAATGCGCAAGAGTTTTCTTTACTTCTGGGTTGGTCACCTACTATAACCATGGCTGGAACCAGAGAAGTGCTCCCAGCCTCAGTGTCTGTAGACATCTCCAATGAATTATTCTGGTGCAGGAACCTGCTCCAGTCACAAGGCTCTCCTTCATTCCTTCCTACTCCATCAAGTGTTGGTACACAACAGCCGCCATGTTTGAGGTAAGACACTGAAGTTTTGTCAAGTAAAATAAGATTAGCCTCTTCTGTAGCAGGCTAAAAACTTTAGCTGGCTAACACAACACTTTAGCCGACTAAGTGCTTTATGCAACGACTAACATCAAAAGATTAGTCAAGTAAGTGAGTTTCTTACACAAACCAGATTAGACCATGTATTTTCAATGGATTTTGCATTTTTGGATGGATGTCTGTGTCATTTGCTTATGTGTTTTTTCAACAATTTGTCATTCTGTCTTTTAAAATAGAAACAAAAGCTGCTATCTCTCAGACAACAGCAAGATATTACACACAAAGTGATTACCCAACTGATTTAACACCTGTCTGAATAATAAGACTTACAGGTCTGACTTTGTCCAATAGGGGCATGCCTTTACTCTGTACAGCATGGAACTGCAGCTGGTTGAATTCTGTAGCTATTCTCTCCAGAATCTGGCCTGCTAACAGAGGACTGCACAGTGGGAGACAGACATGAAGCTGGAAACATAAACACAGAGTAGTACTACCTTCCTCTAATGATCACTTGCCAACAATGGAAATCTGCCTATTCAATTTCTTTGACAGTGTTGCTGGCCGTTTGCTGTTTTAACAAATACACTCAAAAACAAATATCCATGTTAACATTGCATCTAACGAGCAAAGTTTTAGAAATAATTTCATATTTCTTACACTATTGATGGATGTGCTGTTTGTCAAATCAGTTTAAACAAAATGTTGAAATGGATTTAACCATTCCTCATCGTCCACTTTACTATGAAGGGCCCACAAGAGATGGCACCAATTCCAGCATACAATATAGAGGCGATGCACACTCTGGACATTTTGCAAAATGCAAATTCAACTGCAACAGTTTTTGTTCTTAAGTGATGTCAGAATATTGGATGGTTAGTTTTCTACCTGCTAATTTCCAGAGAAGTGGATTCTTTGGCATTTTGGGAATGGAGAATTTTCTCAATTTTCTCCACTGATCGCACCACCTGAATCAGCCTCAATACACATACCTGATAGAAGAGAGGACATTAAGATGTAGATCTGAATTATCAGTTAAGTTGTTCACCAATGAATATGGCTTTATACACCCTTCAGAAAACCATACACCCTTCGGCCGAAAACAATCTTATGATAACGACTTTATCATATACCTATAAATGATAAATGCATGCAGAACACAATGCGCATGCTCTCCCTTCGCTCACTGCCTCCGGGGGTACGGCTGCGGGACCCGCAAAGAATCCAAGTCATGGCCACGGAGCTCTGCGGCTGCGGTTACCGAGACTAGGCAGCGGGCGCTGGACCTGTTGCTGCCCGTAGTCTCTGGACCTGTTGCTGCATGCAGCTCGGCACAGCAGACAGGAGGGCAGTATGAGTGGTCCGCTTGTGGCGCTTACCGAGCCTGCACTCAGTAAGTGAATTGGAGGCAGTGAGAGCAATCGCCCGCCTGATAAGGACGCAGAACACAATGCGCTGTAAAAAAAAAAGAAAAAAAAGAAGAAGCAGCATGCAAAATTGCACTAAAAAAATCTGCGAAACTGCGAGGCTGCGAAAGGGAGTTACGTTCTAAAAATAATCCGCAACAGGCAAAATCCGCGAAGTAGTCAGCGTTATTTTTTACAATTATTATAGATGTTTTAAGGCTGTAAAACCCCTCACTACACACTTTATACACTTTTCTCAAACAGGCATTAACATTTTCTCACTTTTCTCTCCTGTGTAAACACTCAAAGTTCAAACCTTAGTAGAAAAAAAATTGAACGTTTTCCTATAAATAATTATGATGGCTTTTAGAATTAACAAATTTTATTTTAACTATCAACCTACGAGGTTGGACACGTAAGAAATTATTAATAGTGACTCCCCAGTATTTCACAGTTACTCTGACCGCGCCTCTTCTTCGTGCTGCCGCTCCGCTGTCCGGATTGGCTGATTACTCGGGTGGTATGAAAAATATTACCCGTCCGCGAAAAGGGTGTATTGCTATTTATTCTTTAGTGTTTTATCCAATCATATTGGCGTATCATTTATAGGTATATAATAATGTAAGATACTCTGATACATATCGCAGACTGAATTAGGAAGCTGATTATTACTGCTAGAATTCAGCTCCCTTTTAAGCTTTATAATAAAAGTAGATAAAGCAATACTGGTATACTTAAAAATACAGCTAACCTCTATTGTAAACCAGCCAAAATTGATTTGACAAAGACAATATATTAACAGCACTGTAATGATAGCAATAAAGTACATTTAAAACAGAACTGAATCAGAACCTGAGACTATGACCAGAAGTCAAACCTTTTTTTTCTGCAGGTCGTCTTGTTTAGAAAGCTGGTTGTCTATCGCCTGAATCACTTCACTCACACAGGCCCGGAGGCTCTGCAATATATAACAGCAATATGCATTATTCAGACCACGTGTGCTGTGGCTGGAAAGAAATGAGGATTGTAAATTAACACTAACACATACCATAACCTCCTCTCGTAACTGTCCCAATGGAACAGACAGCTGATTGAGGGCTTTGTCCATTCCAACCTAAAACAGGGAAGCACAGCTCAGGGATGTTCAAAAAATATGTTTGTTAATCAAACCATTGGAAGAAACAAACAAAAGGGAGAAAAATAAACAAACCAACAAATATGCTCATATATTAAACGCATATCACACATTTATCAAACAACTATTCAAAACATTTACCACTTCAGTCTCTCAAAAGTAAGGATTTGTTGAACTTGTCTGTTTTAAATCACTGTAAACCAAAAAATATTGATGAATAAACATCGGGCTGGTTTGCTAAATCAAAACTTATCAAAACATCTTACACACGCCAAAATACAGGAGTTCCACAAGGCTGTGTGCTTTCACCAATACTTCTTACAATTTATACTAATGACTGCAGGAAAGTACACTCCAATAATTTTATTTTTAAATTTGTAGATGACACAGCAATCGTGAGCCTCTTGCATAAGGACATGGACCCTTTTGTCTACTACAATGAGACTGACACCTTTATTAAGTGGTGTGACAAAAACCATCTGATTTTAAATGTGTCAAAAACACAAGAGATGGTTTCTGACCCAAGACAAGTGACAACACAAGCCAGTAGTCATTTCAGACCAAACTATAAATCAGGTGGCAACATATAAATATCTAGGGGTCCATATCGATAATTTGCTAAACTGGAAATCACACATTGATCATTTGTGCAACAAACTGCAGCAAAGAATGTATTTTCTGAGACAACTGAGGCTTTATGGTGTTAGCAATCAGATCATGCTAATCTTTTACAAAGCTATCTTAGAAAGCCTAATTAGAAATGGAATCACTGCCTGGTTTGGTAACCATACAGTTCAACTCAAAAACAGTTTGTCTAACATGCACAAAACAGCAATAAAAATAACTGGTATGAAAAAATATGAGTCCACTGAGAAGTTATATAACCAGTCAGTTATGACGCAGGCAACAAAAATCTGCTCAGACTCCACTCACCCACTGTCCTCATCGGGAAGAAGATTTCGTATACCAAAGTGTAAAACAAATTGTCTCAAATTATAATTTGTTCCAGTCTCTATCAAACTGTTAATCAATGCAAGTAACTAGTGCAATAGAACAATGTGGAACAAACATCAGCACTTTAGCATCTGGCACTTTTCTCAGCACTTTAAATAGTTGAATGTCTCTGTGTTGTCATTGTAATGTATTTCCTGATTTTAGTCTAGATTTCAATTTTTTTGTTTTGTGTGATTTGTGTCCTTTTTAATTGTTCTCTGCTCTGTGAAGCGATAATGCAGTGCAACGCAAAAGAAAAATTTCCCTAATGGGACAATAAAGTTGACCTTGACCTTGACAATTGTTGGTGGCCTACCAGGACGGATGGATACCTAAACCTGGTATTAAACAAGCCCTGGGGCAAAATTACTAATGACCAGATTATCAATAAACTCTGACATTAACAGTGCTGCTTTCAGTATAGAACAAATTAAGGAAATACATTGATGGATTTTTTTCAATTCAATTTCCAGAAGAGTTCAAGCGTGCACCCTCACGCTCTCAGACTGTGTGCAGGGTGGCTCTCCCTCTATTGCATGCTTAGCTGGTCCTCGCCTCCTCCGCAAGATGCAAAAGGAGGCCAGTAATAAGCAGCGAGATACTCCATTTCATTGGCTGAAAGCTATTTCTACTGAGTACTCACTCACACAGATGCAAGCTATTCATAGCACTGGGTGCTTCCCTCTTCCTCTTAGGCTACTGTGCTCATTTTTGTGCAGGTTTACTTTTCACTGCATAAAATTCCATTCATAAATCGTTCTTAACCTAAGTCTTAAGTGTTTTTTTCACAGACATGCAAAGAGTGTTGTATGTGTGTAGAGATTAAAACAAAATATTCAAATTAGAATGATGTGAAACATTTTAACAGAAATTTTGAAAAGACTGCACAGCAAATCCATTCTTTAAGAGCTGAAAACAAAGGAAAAGGTGCAGAAAACTAGTTATTTGTTTAGTTTATTCAACTGTGTGTTTGGCCTACTTAAAGCTGTCATTTACATTGAGCTTTCTTATTCAATACTATTCTGTCATAATAAATATCACATTACTCCACCTACTTATATAAACTAATCTCATCAGAATAAAATAGGACTCAACTTTGTAATCTTTCAATGATATACTCCATTATTGCAGTGTGTGGGAAAGCAGTCTTTCTCAAAACATATACCAATATGAACACTATTCAAGTCCTGGGTGGATAAGCAGTACAACTAAAGTTAAATTTCTTAATGATACAATCCCAACCTACAAGCATATTAATTATGTTATATAGGTACACAAAGAATCACACCTTCACCCCTTCAGTTTTTTTCACAAGCTGAATATCAAGTGATATGCAAATTAAAGGTTTCTGAGTTAATGTTTGCAACCTATGACCAGTTTATTAAAATTTGACAACCATGATTCATCCATTTTGCAGTCAAACTAATGTTCAATAGTGACAATTATAGGTAACACAAAAAACTGACCAGGTTGGTGGATAGGTTAACAAAGTCAGCATAGTCTTTGTTGATAAGTTCCACCATGGCAGTTTTGAGCAATTTATAGTAGAGCTCCAGGTCTTCTCTCATCTCCTCCAGCTGGACATGCTTTCGACACTCCGCCACGAACTGATCAACATCAAAGTCATCCTGTGCCCAGAGAGTAGATAAAAGAGTAAGCTTAAAAAAAACAGGCAGGCTAGAAACCATATTCACAAACATAAAAAAAAAACCCTGACTGCACCCAAAAAAACAAGAAATTCATACAATTCAATAAAAAAGTCCTACACTTAAAGGAGATCCTTTAAGTCTCTAATGGCAAAGTCAGGTTAGCTTGGGGTCATTTGAAGTCATTAGGTAATGTTCTCAAGCCATGTTTATGAGGACAGTTTAAACAAGAACAACAGTTCAACAAGAAAGGCAGAAAGACATACTATGAAATTTTCTTTTTTGTTTGTTAAGCTGCCAGTAGATTAACTTCAGTGTGAATGGTTCTGCTAGAGTATGCAGAGTGACGTTGATCTGAAGAATAAAAAACTGAGCAAACTACATTTGCAACATTATTCTCACAAGTGCGTGGACACAGGACAGAATTTTACAATCTATTCATCTGTGAACATGACAAAGAATGGAATCAGTGAAGTTATGGAAGAGTAGGGATCCTTCTCAAGCATCTAAAGGTAATTCAAATAAGATATAGTGCAGCCAGAAAGTATGCACGACGCTTCACTTTTTCCACATTTTGTTATGTTACAGCCTTATTCCCAAATGGATGAAATTCTTTTTTTTTTCTCCTCAAAATTCTACACACAATACCCCATGTTTCTACAGTACAGTGGTCCTGCCTCAAGCCGCTTTTTCATGCTATTTTCATGCTATATAAGACTATCCTAACTAAGGCAGGGGTGAGCAATCATTTACCATGAAGGGCCAAGACACTGCAGGTTTTCTTTGCTACTAATCACCTCAGTAGGTGATTTCATCGATGATCAGGTGTTTATGTTCAGGGGAGAAACTCATCAGCAAACCCACCTGTTGAGGTGATTGGCTGCAAGGAAAACCTGCACTGCCTTGGCCCTCATTGCCTACCTCTAAACTAAAGCTTGAAAACCACCTGTGGAGATCATCTTGATTTTAGTGAGCACCAGGAGGATTCATCAAGACTTCTGATATGTTGTTTAGGATGGGTTGGGGCACCATTAAGCTTTTTTTTTTTTTTTTTACCTCTATACAACACCACAATGGAGTTGAAATAAAACAAAGTATACCTGGAGTGTGGGTTTTCAGGTTTAATTCAAGGGGTGCAACAAAAATATTGTGACAACTGTTTAGGAATTAACAGCCCTTTTTATATATAAACAAATATGTCAAACTTCATTTACATCATTCATCAGAAGTTACAGACAGCATGATACTGCATGGTAGGTCTGTCTGGAGAAAAGAATTTTCAAAAACCGACTGACTGTGCAAGGAAAGGACACTAGTGAGGAAATCCACCAAGACAACCCAGGAATAGTAAGCTTCTATGGCTGTGACAAGCAAAACTGTGCAGAATGCAGCTTTGCCTGTTGCATCATTAGTTGAACAGCCACCTTCATGAAAGCGTGGAAAGAAAGATTTCCTTTAAAACATGTTCAATTTAAGCTACAACTTGCCAGAATGCAAATGGGAGACTGAATCTGATGTTTAGCCTGTTTGCTTGTATATAAATCCTTCTCTGTGCTGCTACACCATGAAACTGTGACTGACTGTACAACAAAACTTGCACTATGCAGTTTATCCAATCACACTATTTGTTAATCATCCTTGAGTAGTTAAAACTAAAAATCTACACAACCACATCTTGTTTCATTTCAACTCCATTGTGATGGTGTAACGAGGCAAAGACAGAATGGTTGTTCCACTGTTCAAATACTTATGAACCTGACAGAAACCAGAAATTATGTGGGACTATTACACTGACATAGGAGGACTACAAAGGGCAAGATAAAATGCATGAACCCCAGAACACCGAGCTTCAGTGCATCTCTGAGAAACTGCTTTAGAAACAGACAGTCCAAATTGACAAGCTGAGGAATGCTGCTCAAAAATTTTGGGGCCATGGTCAATAACGTGAGTGATATCATAAATGTCAACATGGCTGTGATAGAAAACTGGACACTGTCTTGTCAAAATGTTGTATTAAGTAAACAGTAAGGCTAACAGTTAGCTTCCTCGTCGACTTGTTCGTTCGTATAACAACATAAACACGTGTGTCAACAGAGCGTCTAACCTTCATAAATACATCCTTGTCGAAACACAGAGAATCTGGACCTTTTGGTAGATTCATGTTTAACTATAAAATATTAAACACGCACACACAAGAACAAATGAACTTCAGCTAGCGGCAATAACGCAACTTCCGCAAACATGGCAAATACACCAACGAAGAAAAGTTTCTTCTTCCCCTCCTTCCCCCCTTTGATTGGCGGGTGGCAATTATCACTTTAGGTCCATACCGCCACCTACTGTACCGGATGTGTCAATGGACGTATAGATACTTCAGGTTACATTCTAGTGTGTCAAGTATTTAAAAAAAAACACCTCGAAAAAGAAGTTTCTTCTTGGTTACAGAAGCTTTTTTTTTTTTTTTTTAACAGCAGCTGGTGTCTAAAGTGTTACATTACCGCCATCTGCTGGAGTTAAGTATCACCATTAACCATATTTCCTCAGGATAGAAACACCACTGCAGTGATGACCTACATTTATTCTGTCATTGTTTATTATTTTATGAAGCGCAGTCCCGGTAATTAAAATAAACATTGGGTATTAAAATGATGACTAGTCAGTATTTAGCTTCCCAAGTTGCATTGGAATGCAGGAAAAAAAAAGTATTTTAGGAACCCCTAATGCAACTCACGTTTGGCATCGTTCTGCTTTAACATAAAATTTAGGTGGCAAAAGACCAGTTCTTGAAAAAACAATTAAAAAAAAAAAAAATCACTTGTATATTTCTGAATGCCAACAAACTTTAATATGCATATGTCACGGACATGAATGAGCAAAGTTCGTCAGCATCTCACTATGTCATTTAGGCCCTTCAGACTTTATTTTGAGTCAATGCTTCAGGGGAGCATTAGCATGGCAAAAACCTTTCAGCTTCTGGTGGAGCTCCACTCCCTCAGACCCCCCGCCTTTTTAAGCATGTTTCTTTATTTGCCTCTCACATGCCTGGAAAAGCTCCTCCTAACCATGTCCTTTAGGTCCTTCAGAGTAGAATGGTTCTTGGGAGCATGACCATGACTAAAACCTTTCAGCTTCTGGGGGGCAACGCCTCCGCCTATTTAAGGATTTTCCTTATTTTGCCTTTCAGCTTCTGGAGGGGCTCTAGCCCCCATACTCCCCACCTTTTTAAGTATTTTTCTGCTTTTGCTTTTCAGCCACCCCCCCCCCCCCCCCCCCCCATTACAGCCCTCTTAACCCCCTGCCACTTTAAGCATTTTTTTAAATGTAGATGTAAATTAATATTCAAAGTTTTCATCTAGTTGACAGCAGGGCTGTACAATATGGCCAAATTATCATATCTCAATATTGTCATATAATTGTCATGTAAATGTCACTTATATACATGCTATCCATATTCTTGAGCTGCTTAGGTGGGTAGGGAGAGTTCCCATGGAATAAAAAAAGCTTCTCAACCTACCATCCCTGGTTCTCAAGACCAGGGACCTAAGTGCTCCACTCTCTCTCTCTCTCTCCTGTTTTTTTTTTTTATATTTATTTGTACCTTAGTAAACACCAGTAGAGTTCCACCTTAGATTTGGAATGTATGATAGAAGATATACCTTACTGAATTTTTATATCAATATGATATACGATATGATTATGATTTGACACAAAGAGCAGCAACAGTGAAAATTAAACATTCTTAAACGAAACAGTAATAATACCACACTCATTTCGTACTCATCATAAGGTTAGGATACTGTGCCCTCTAAAAGTATCGGAACACTTGGAATTTAACACATTTGAATTTGTTTATGCCATTTTAAATACAAGAAATACAACAAAAATAAAGAATAAAACTTTCTAAAATTTTCTTCCTCAAACTCAAACTGAAAGCAAATTTCTAAAACTTGATAAAACCTGAAAAAATAATCAGTTTTATTGCCAGTTTTCTTTAGACAAGTCAGGAGATGGAAACATGAACATTTCCAAAGTCACTGAATATGTCTTGGACTTTATTTACATCAATTATGAAGAAATACAAAGATTTCTTTCACCAAAACATCAAATCTAGGCTTTCATCTGAAACGTACTTTCTGTCTAATTGTAGCTGAACTTTCAGGTCTTCTTTTTAAGAAAATCCTCCTCTACACCACTTCATCAGGAAGCTGGATTTTATATTTTTAATTAAGTTATATCAAGTTGTAGAGATCTGCTTTCAGTTTGAGTTAAGGGAGATAATTTTAGAAAAAAAAATGTATTTGAAATGGAATAAACAAATTAAAATGTGTGAAATACCAAGTGTTCCAATACTTTTGAGGGCAATTGAGAAACACTGAGGAGCAGCATCTTACATCTCCTATATAGTGCAGCAGGTAAGAGAATATTTAGAGTGGAATCCTGCAAATGGTGATACAAACATCAAATTTGACACTAATAGTCCATAGACATGAACTCTTTGGGGGGGGAAAAAAACAGATTGTTCACTTGAATTTTCAATAGGCAGCCAAGTAGGGGTCAACTGAAAAATTACACAGGGGTCAAAAATTAAACGATGCTCCAATCATATAGAAAACTACACCACATTATTTGCCTAATTATTAAGATTCCAAAAAAGGTATAGTTTAGATAATCTGTGACTGAATGTTATGGAGATATGAGGTAAAAGCAGCAAGAATGGTGACAAAGGTCAGTTTCAGTTTGTACAGGGATCAAAAGTTACAGTTGCTCCATTAATTTTGCTCCAGCTGTATTTGTGCTGAATTTGGTGCTTGTATCACCATTTGAAGGATTGTTTCAGTTATCTGCTGCACTAATAAGCCAACAGAGCATGAACCAGCTGCTGTCTGTTATCTTAAACAAGTGTATATAAGCCAGCCGAATTAAAGGAGAAATGCTACTTTTAACAACCTAGACCTCATTTCTGGTATAAAATGTGGTAGTTTACTCACCAATATAAGTTTGGTGTCATGAGAAGTCCATAGTTCAAACGTGTTCAGTTCAAATCTGAAGCAAACATTTTTCTTCTACTACAGTACTAAGGTGGATTAGAACTTTTTGTGGTACACAGCACAAACTACTGGACAGGAGGAACCTAGCAGTCAATGTGACTCACTAATTTCAAAATGCAGGTCTTTCAACCAGACATGTGGTGCCGTGACATGTCAATCATTTGTGCCCAATCAAATTTCAGGAGAGTCCAGTGAAACCCCAGCCTCCACTCTAGCTCCACCCATGCCAGGAAGTGTTTGACATTTGAACATTTCCTGTTTCACTGTGACTGAGAATTCGGCACTTCCTGTTTGAGTGTGAGCTTGCCACTGAGTTCCCGCAAGATTCCATGGGATCTCGTCTGTCAATCCAGCAAGCGTTTGACATTTGAACATTTCCTGTTTTACTGTGGATTTGAATGTTGGCACTTCCTGTTTAGGACGCCCTGTACCATGAGTGAGCTTCATGACGCTTCGCTCATATAACTCCTTAACTATACCTAATTTGTCTTTTCCACTCTTATTATTGCCCCCTTCCTGAATTGCCACCTTATTGTGGTGGAGGGGTTTGTATGCTCCAGTGATCCTGGGAGCTGTATTGTCTGGAGCATTAGCTCCTGGTAGGGCCACCTTTGGCAAATTGGTCCCAGCTGAGGAGACAGACAAAGAGCAACTTTATGAACCTTTATGACAGACGGAGTAACCTTGTCTGAACAGAGATACCGGGGCCTCCTCCTGGCCCTGGCGGCGGCGGGGGGGGGGGCTCACCGACAAGCGTCTGGTGGATGGGTCTACCACTGTGATATCCAGTTGGGCTCAGCCCGAAGAGACAAAATGGTGTCTTCACCACCTGCAGGGAGTCTAGAGGTTCTGGTGCGCTGTTCTTATGGAAGTGGACAGGGGCAAATACCCACACGGACTGACACTAGGTTATGGAACTTCTTGGAGACTTTTAGTGGGATCCTGGAAAAGGTGCCTGCTGGAGACTCCTTAGTACTTCTGGGGGACTGTGCTCACATGGGCAGCAATGGAGAAACCTGGCAGGGAGTGACTGGGAGTAATGCCCCCACCCCACCCACCCACCCAAACCCAAATGTTCTTTTATTGATGGATTCTGTGCTGGGCATGAATTATCCATAACAAACGATCATGTTTGAGCACAAGGGTTCATAAGTGCATGTAGTACCAGAACGCCCTTAGTCAAACATTGATGATCAATTTTGTAATCATGTCATCAGACCAGTGACCGTGGGTGTCCAGTTTGATGACCTCAGAGTTACATCTCTGCTTTTTGCAGATGATGTGGTTCTGTTGGCTTCATCAGGCGGTGACCTCCAATGTACACTGAAGAGGTTTGAGGCCGAGTGTGAAGCGATTTCTGAGGAGAATCAGCACCTCCAAGTCTGAGACCATGGTCCGCTGTCGGAAAACAGTGGATTGTGCCCTCTGGGTCAGGGGAGAGTTACTGCCCCAAGTTTCATGACCTTTAGGTAATGACTGAAAGAGTAAGTTCACGATACATGGATCGAGTATCTGGGCTTCCACTTCTGGACAGGGTGAGAATGAATGAATGAATTAATAATTTTAAGTGTCATGCACACCCCACATGGGCTTATAAGACACTAAAAGAAACAACAACAAAGTGAAAACGACCATCAGCTGTTGCACAATAAAAGGACAATAAAGTAAACTGGGCTACAGGTCAGGTGGATACAGAGTTTTCAGTCTCAAAGTCCAAGCATTATCCACAAACACTGCCACACTGAAAACCTCGTTTTCAAACAGCCAACCCAACATGTCGCCCTCAGCCAACCAAAATAAATCAGGATTTTTACACTGGATTTTTTTTAAACATTGCGGCTCTTAGACTGTTATACAGTGGACAGTAAAACAGAAAATGATATTCATCCTCAACCAAATTCAAATCACAAAGGGTACAAAGCGTATTCTCTTCAGGGATACCTTTGTAGCGACCCACTTCAACCTCTAGGGGCAGCACTCCCTGAGAAGCTCGATTATCCAGGAGGGACTTGGTGTAGACTTGCTACTTTTTTGCATTGACAGGAGCCAGTTGCAGTGGTCTGGTTGTCTGGTGAAGATGCCCCCCGGCCATCTCCCTTAAGGAGGTCTTCCAGGCACGTCCAACCGGGAGGAGGCCCTGGACACGCTGGAGAGATTATATTTCCCTGCTCTCTTGAGAACACCTTGGGGTCCCCTGGGAAGAGTTACAGGACTTGAGTGAGGATAGGGAAGTGTGGGTTGAGCTGCTGATATAATTGCGACCCGGACCCAGATATGTGGATGAAAATGAATGAATGAATTGCTGCACACAGCAAAAATTCTGAACACCTGTGAGAAAGAAACTGCTGAAAGACTACACAGACCTGGAAAAATTAAAGTCACCCCCCCCCCCCCCCACATCACACACGCACACACACACACACACACACACACCACCACCACCGCAACCCTCTGAAGCTCGAGTCGTCCTTGCAGCTTATTGTCATTATTAGATATCTTTTTTTTTCCTTTTTAATTTGTTGATTTCGAAGATGATAACATTTACGGTTGGAGGGGACGGACTCACTCACTGCATTGTAATACCTATTAAATAAATATGTCACAGAAGAATTGATTATGAAAAGCATCTCTCTCCATTTTCTTATGTATTTGTGTGATTTATTTATTTATTTTAAATATTTTTTCTTGACATTTTGTGCTCTCTCCTGCAGTTTGGCTGGGTTTGGATCAGGGAAGAAGCTGATTGGATGAGCGCGGAGCTGAGGTGTCAGGTGATGGAGCAGCCACAATCTTTTTTTTTTTTTTTTTTTTTTTTTTTTTTTTTAAGCGAGGAATCCGCCGGTCGTCCCACCCGGATGCTGAGTGATCACTGTCGGAGCACCGGGGGGGAAATATTTCAGTATCCTTGGAGAGGACAGTTCTCCCCGGATCCAGCATACACTTTTCTCTCCGCTGGCAGGTGGATCCTCATATATATATATATATATATACACACACACACCGCTTCATTAAATCTAAACGCTCCCCTTCTCCAACAGGATTGTGACTACTCCCCGGAGAAAAAGCCAGAGAAGGGTAGCGGATAATCGCTGGAGAGAGCGTGATGGCGGAGTGCGGGCGGAAGGCGCTTTCTCTCCTGGAAGCGGCCCGTTCCCGGTACGAGAGCCTGCAGATATCCGACGACGTGTTCGGCGAGTCCGGGGACGACAGCAGCGACAATCCCTTCTACAGCACCTCCGGAGACTCCGACTCTGACAACTACATAGCGGAGGCGGCCGAGGAGGAGCAGCAGCCGCCGCCGCAGCAGAAGCGGAACTTGAGCGATAAGGAGAGTGGAGCGGCGGGCGGCGGGAGCTGCGGAGCGGGTCCTCCCGGCTCTTTGTCCCGCAGTCAGGCGGAGGAGGACGGCTGGACGGAGACGCTGCAGGATGTCACGGTGCCTCCATACAAAGAGATATATGGTATATGTATGTTTATTTTAATTTGTGTGCACGCGTCTCCGTTCGCACGCAGCTGCAGCTTTAATGACTTAGTTAAAATCTTTGATCCATCACTCCTGGGTGCTGGTGCACATGCTGTTAAAGCTGTGCAGGTGGTGCAGGGAGACAGTCAGCATGATGTAACACACAGGTGCAATAGCTGCTGGTGGTCCAATCATCCAAAGGCGGGACAAGGAGGGGGTTCGGTGGGGCTGTAGCCCCCCCCCAAGAATTTCAGCAGCCTCGCCATAACTGTTTTAGAAATTTGACGTCATTTATAGTCCTTTGTTTTCTTTCCAGGTTTCTCACCACAGCTGTTCATCAGGTGGCCAAATGACAAAATAAGGGCACCTGAATATTAGCCGCACCCACGAATTTTAAAAAGAAAAAAGAAACTGCACATAAGTCGCGCTTGTCTACAAGCCACGGGTCTCCACGTTGTAACATGAGATATTTGCACAGAAAGATGTTAGACAGAAAGATTTTTAACTTTTAATTAAATATGTATCATAAATGCTTTTTGTCCCTGAAGGTGACAAGTAAATATTGACGCGCACGTCATCCAATGCGCGCACATGGTTTCTCTGCTCCACACGGAGAACTGAGTAATTTTAACTTTTTCTTTTACTAACTTTCGTTGCGTGCAGCCAGGATCGGATCGATCAGATGGAGTCTGTGGTAAATGAGACATTAATGAGGCGCTGTGACTTTTTTGGCTTGTTGCGCCAAGACAGAGAACCGGTTTGGAAGGGTGGGTGGCTAAGCTCCGCTAACTGATCCAATGCCCCAACTCTGGTACAAAGTGCCAGAGAGATGTCTTTTCCTCACTAAAACAAACAGGTAAGACCTTATATTTACACTGTATGTAAATTTACACCGCATGAGAAGCGCAGCTTTCAGGAAATCAATTGACAGCATTAAATGACATATGCTGACTTATGAAAAAGCCTGTAAAAATCCATAAATTAGCCGCATCATTGTAAAAGCCACAGTGTTCAAAGCGTGTGAAAAAAGTAGCATTTAATAGTCCAGAAATTATGGTATTTTAGCTTTTTGTTTTGTCTGGAAACCTAAAAATGGATTTTTTACATTAATTGATCCATCAGAGATACAATCTAACCAGTAGAATAGATTGTATCTCTGATGGATCAATCAGAGATACAATTAGATTGTACCTCTGATTGATCAATCAGAGATACAATTAGATTGTACCTCTGATTGATACAATCAGATTGTATCAAGCAGTTTATTAATATTAATAAACTGCTGTCTATAAAATAACAGGGATATGACAATTTACTGAGAAAAACATGAAATTATATGCAATAAAATGGAAATATTAACTATTTCTTTTGACCACGAAGGACTGCATGTAAAAAATTTAAATTTTAGATATTTTTTTACAGCCAATGAGACACTACAAGGCATTTCTTCCATTGGCTAGCAGTCTGCAACATTATTTTATGTTTTGTTTTTTGTTTTTTTTTATAGATTTTTATTGGGTTCCCCCAATCCCTCAAATTTGAGTTGTTTTTTTTTGGTGGGGGGGCTTTGAATCTTATCAGCCTTGCTATAATACTAAAGGACATTTGACAGTGTATATTAATTGAAAAATGCAGCAAGATGTATGCAGTATTAAGCTTGCTTAGTCTGAAAAGGTGTTTGATGGCTGAAAGATTCCTGTTTCCATCTTTGAAAACGCCTCACAATTTAACAGTGGTCAAAAATAGGGAAATTGTGATTAAAGCTTTAGGTATTGGTTCCACAATGTCACACCGTCGTGTTGCGTGTTTCTGGCAATGTCCTCTAAATAGCACAAACGCGAATCTGCTAGTATTTAGTTTAAACACACTAAAATTTTAACCTAAGAATACAGAAACAACCTCTGTTTTGCCTTTTTGTCCTGTTTAATTACGGCAGGTTGCTAAGGAGAGTGTATATTTTGGTGTTTGGTCAAATTGCCATTTCATTTCCTTTAAAAATCGTTTCCACTCACTGCGGGTAAAGAGAGGTTTTATGTCCACAGAATATATACTAGAGGTAGGCGGATCGATTCTAATATCAGTAATATCGATACTAACGCTGGTATTGATATTGAACGATCCTCGTGTAAAACGATCGATACTCAAGCTTTTTTTCTCTCCCGCACGCACTGACTGCTGCGCGCACAGATTCATCAGACTCTACTCTCTGTCTCTAAGATCAGCGCTGTGCTGTGTCACACAACACGGAGCAGCGCACCCTCCCCCCCTCTGGTCTTTTGTTGTTGCGTCGTCACGTGGCTCAGCGGCGCCAGCCAACAGCCATGCAGGTGTAGGCTCAGTCTGGCCCGCCCACTCAGCACTCTCCTCGAGTCAGCCCTCTACCTCAGGAGATTTTGTTTTAAGTTGGGTTGAGTGATATTTTTTTAAACAAAAATGTTGATTGTAATAATAAAGTATTTTGTTGTCATGTACAATGTTTGGTGAAATTCTATCCTAGGTCTTTTGGATCCTTTGGATCTATGAAGCTCGGCATCGATATCGTCAATACTGGGCCTGTATTTACTTGGTATCAGATCAATACCAAAATTCCTGGTATCGTCCACCTCTAATATATACTGACGACTGCGAAAACAAAACTACAACAAAGATAAATTGTGTTTCTGGGTCCATTGAGTATGCACAAGAGGACAAGAAAATTCAGACTATTTGCACAGCAAGTACTTCATACACAACTTTACTCTTGGACTTTCCTTAATGAAAGACTATTCAGAAACCTAAAGACTTCTCATATCAAGGTTATTTTTAGGCTGATGCCAAATTATAACCGTGGGTCCTGGGAGTCTCGGACTATGGTGTAGTCCACATAACTTCATATAACTGTCTCTGGGTGTTTGCTTTGAGCTACTTGTCTGTAATTGGATGAGACACTTCATGTGTGCAGTCCTGCCCACCTGTAAATGGGTACCGGCCTTGACTGGGGGAGTAACCTGAGATGGTGTGGCATCCCATTGAAGCAGAGTCATCGATGTGCTCCCATCTGCACCATGCCATGGTATCCAGGAAGAGGCAGTGTCCTGTTGCACCTCAGGGCTTTGATAAGACTTATTTATTTTATTTTTTGCTTGTTTTTAATTATTCTAGCTGTAGTTTATTCCAGGTTTTGTAAATTAACATTTGTGACTTCTCAGAAGGGTGATTATGATTTTCTAAATGGTTGCTGTCATTAGCTGTAGGTGTTGTATGTGTGAACTGACGCGTGTCTTGTGGGTACTTGAATTGACATTAAGATGAATATTTTGACAGTTGCAATAAATTATCTGCTTTTTAAAGTTAAATGTACTGAGGGTTGAATGTAAAAGGGAACTCTGGAATTTTTTAACCTCGGCCCCATTGTTAGATCATTTTTTTTTGGGGGGGGGGGGGTGTTCATCCTTTTATTTGGGACCAAACCAAATTGAATCCATTCCTTAGAGGTGAAAACATATGCCTAGCCTGAAATCAGCGTTTACAAATCATTCCATCAATGTGTGGAATCCTCTGGAATCTTCTATTCTGTTTAAACAGGCATTCATATTTGTTTATGTAAATTGCTGGCCCTCTAAAAATCTGACACAATGAATAAAAAGTGGAATAATTTTACCTTATAACTATTATTGAAATTGAGCCTGAAAGTTTTTAGCCAAGGTGAATGAAACTTTTGTACCTCTAGCAGCTATCTTAACCTACTCCATGAAGGTGGAGGATGTGTTTTGAGGAGCTGTTACTAAGAATGTTACTCCCACATCCAGATCTTGTTTGTTGTTTGGTTGCATTAAAGTCTTGAGTTTAGGGAGGTATGTCTGTCTGCCTCATGCATCAACAGACGTGTTTAGTCGAATAAAGCTAGTGTCTGTTTGTACAGCAAAAACAGAAGTTCAACACAAATTTGATTCCATTAGCCAGAGCTGTTCATTGTTAAAACTGCTTGAGATAATTTTTTTTCACTAAATCCATCCCCGGTGGATTTTGTGGTACTTTTTAATCAGTCTGAGCCTGTTGATATGTCTGCTTTCATCAGTCCGGCTGTGTTTTGCCTGTGCACATCCCACCGTCTGTCCATGTGTCTTGCTGACACAGACTCGGCATTGTCGTGATGGCCCCACTCCCAGGACACTTCACTCCTCCTACATAAATCATCCACTACTGTCAGAAGGCATTAACTTAACCTGAAGGAAACAACACAACTCCCACATGCAAAACAATGACTCCAAGTTTTGTTTTGGGCTTCACCACCACCATCACTGGCTTTGAACAAGAAACAGGAATTTTAAAACCACTACATGTTATAGAAATGAGTCTAGCTATGGTCTGATTTATAAATGAGATCCTCTCTTATCTTCTCTATGCGAGACTGTTTGCAGCACAGGGGTTGCAAATTGAGGATTATGAATCATACTCAGATTATGCACATCTTAGATTATATAACCACTTTATCATGATGTTGATGGGAATTACAGCTCTATTTCTAGATTCGCTTTGTTTCTCTCTTATGGCACGGTTTCTGAATTTACCCTCTTGAGCCTAAATATCGGCCAATACTATGAGCCTTTCACAAACATATTGGTATCAGTATTGCTTTTACAGATATAAAAACTTATTTTACAGACTAAATGGTGCCAAAAAAAAACTTGTCTGTTGGGAGGAGTGTTATTATGTAGTTTGTCCTGCAGAGGGTGCACTTATGGCATTGTTTGTAATGCTTTCAAGCATGGCTGGGACCCCATTGCCCCTTGGTCACATTTACTACAAGAGACAGAAGTAAAACACCCAGCTGCCATTCATTTACAGCGGTGTTCTGCTGTATCTGTTAGCTGTTTGAACTGAGCTGTTTGAGTTCTTTGAATTAACAGTCTTTTTCAAGACTTTTTTACTTTTTTTTACTTTTTCACCGTGCTCCAACGCCTAAAGAAGACCTCTAACGGTCGAAGCATCGCGACGGAGCTCTTTTATCAGCTAACCTTCATCAGCGTTGGCAAGCTAACTAGCTTGCTAACGCTTTCGTTTTTATTTTATTTTTTAGCACTGTTGTCGTGCTGCTCCACAGCCTGCCTAGTGGATTTTTATTTTATTTTAGCACTGTTGTCGTGCGTTACCTGTGCTGCTCCACAGCCTGTCCAGTGGATTTTTATTTTATTTTTGGCGCTGTTGTCGTGCGTTACCTGTGCTGCTCCACAGCCTGTCCAGTGGATTTTTATTTTATTTTTTACCACTGTTGTCGTGTGTTACCTGTGCTGCTCCACAGCCTGTCCAGTGGATTTTTATTTTATTTTTTACCACTGTTGTCGTGTGTTACCTGTGCTGCTCCACAGCCTGTCCAGTGGATTTTTATTTTATTTTTTACCACTGTTGTCGTGTGTTACCTGTGCTGCTCCACAGCCTGTCCAGTGGATTTTTATTTTATTTTTTGGCGCTGTTGTCGTGTGTTACCTGTGCTGCTCCACAGCCTGTCCAGTGGATTTTTATTTTATTTTTTACCACTGTTGTCGTGTGTTACCTGTGCTGCTCCACAGCCTGTCCAGTGGATTTTTATTTTATTTTTTACCACTGTTGTCGTGTGTTACCTGTGCTGCTCCACAGCCTGTCCAGTGGATTTTTATTTTATTTTTTACCACTGTTGTCGTGTGTTACCTGTGCTGCTCCACAGCCTGTCCAGTGGATTTTTATTTTATTTTTTACCACTGTTGTCGTGTGTTACCTGTGCTGCTCCACAGCCTGTTCAGTGGATTTTTATTTTATTTTTTGGCGCTGTTGTCGTGCGTTACCTGTGCTGCTCCACAGCCTGTTCAGTGGATTTTTTTTTTTTTTTTTTTTTTTTTTTTTTTTTTTTAGCACTGTTGTCATGTGTTACCTGTGCTGCTCCACAGCCTGTTCAGTGGATTTTTATTTTATTTTTTACCACTGTTGTCGTGTGTTACCTGTGCTGCTCCACAGCCTGTTCAGTGGATTTTTGTTTTGTTTTTTACCACTGTTGTCGTGTGTTACCTGTGCTGCTCCACAGCCTGTCCAGTGGATTTTTATTTTATTATTTTATTTTATTTTATTTTTTTTATTTTTTTTTAGCACTGTTGTCGTGCGTTACCTGTGCTGCTCCACAGCCTGTCCAGTGGATTTTTATTTTATTTTTTACCACTGTTGTCGTGCGTTACCTGTGCTGCTCCACAGCCTGTCCAGTGGATTTTGATTTTTATTTTATTTTTTTGTGCGCTGTTGTCGTGCGTTACCTGTGCTGCTCCACAGCCTGTCCAGTGGATTTTTATTTAGCGCTGTTGTCGTGCGTTACCTGTGCTGCTCCACAGCCTGTCTAGTGGATTTTTATTTTGTTTTAGCACTGTTGTCGTGCGTTGCCTGTGCTGCTCCACAGCCTGTCCAGTGGATTTTTATTTTATTTTAGTTTTTAGCACTGTTGTTGTGCGTTACCTGTGCTGCTCCACAGCCTGTCCAGTGGATTTTTATTTTGTTTTAGCACTGTTGTTGTGCATTACCTGTGCTGCTCCACAGCCTGTCTAGTGGATTTTTATTTTGTTTTAGCACTGTTGTCGTGCGTTACCTGTGCTGCTCCACAGCCTGTCTAGTGGATTTTTATTTTGTTTTAGCACTGTTGTTGTGCGTTACCTGTGCTGCTCCACAGCCTGTCTAGTGGATTTCTATTTTGTTTTAGCACTGTTGTCGTGCGTTACCTGTGCTGCTCCACAGCCTGTCTAGTGGATTTTTATTTTGTTTTAGCACTGTTGTCGTGCGTTGCCTGTGCTGCTCCACAGCCTGTCCAGTGGATTTTTATTTTTATTTTATTTTTTAGCACTGTTGTTGTGCGTTACCTGTGCTGCTCCACAGCCTGTCCAGTGGATTTTTATTTTTATTTTTTAGCACTGTTGTTGTGCATTACCTGTGCTGCTCCACAGCCTGTCTAGTGGATTTTTATTTTATTTTAGCACTGTTGTCGTGCGTTACCTGTGCTGCTCCACAGCCTGTCTAGTGGATTTTTATTTTGTTTTAGCACTGTTGTCGTGCGTTGCCTGTGCTGCTCCACAGCCTGTCCAGTGGATTTTTATTTTTATTTTATTTTATTTTTTAGCACTGTTGTGCGTTACCTGTGCTGCTCCACAGCCTGTCTAGTGGATTTTTATTTTATTTTAGCACTGTTGTCGTGCGTTACCTGTGCTGCTCCACAGCCTGTCTAGTGTCGGATTCCCTGTTTGGGAATCCGCTAGCTTAGCGTAGCTACTAGCTCTTAGCCGTTTTAGCATGGCGGCTTCTCCTGTCTCTCCCGTACTTTTCTGCTCTGGGTGTGAAATGTTTAGTTATTCCTCGGCCTCTTTTAGCAGTAACGATACATGTAATAAGTGCAGCTTATTCGTAGCTTTGGAGGCCAGGCTGGACGAATTGGAGGCTCGGCTCCGCACCGTGGAAAATTCTACAGCTAGCCAGGCCCCTGTAGTCGGTGCGGACCAAGGTAGCTTAGCCGCCGTTAGTTCCCCCCTGGCAGACCCCGTGCAGTCGGGAAGGCAGGCTGACTGGGTGACTGTGAGGAGGAAGCGTAGCCCTAAACAGAAGCCCCGTGTACACCGTCAACCCGTTCACATCTCTAACCGTTTTTCCCCACTCGACGATACACTCGCCGAGGATCAAACTCTGGTTATTGGCGACTCTGTTTTGAGAAATGTGAAGTTAGCGACACCAGCAACCATTGTCAATTGTCTTCCGGGGGCCAGAGCAGGCGACATCGAAGGACATTTGAAATTGCTGGCTAAGGCTAAGCGTAAATTTGGTAAGATTGTAATTCACGTCGGCAGTAATGACACTCGGTTACGCCAATCGGAGGTCACTAAAATTAACATTGAATCGGTGTGTAACTTTGCAAAAACAATGTCGGACTCTGTAGTTTTCTCTGGGCCCCTCCCCAATCAGACCGGGAGTGACATGTTTAGCCGCATGTTCTCCTTGAATTGCTGGCTGTCTGAGTGGTGTCCAAAAAATGAGGTGGGCTTCATTGATAATTGGCAAAGCTTCTGGGGAAAACCTGGTCTTGTTAGGAGAGACGGCATCCATCCCACTTTAGAGGGAGCAGCTCTCATTTCTAGAAATCTGGCCAATTTTTTGGGATCCTCCAAACTGTGACTGTCTAGCGTTGGGACCAGGAGGCAGAGCTGTGGTCTTATACACCTCTCTGCAGCTTCTCTCCCCCTGCCATCCCCTCATTACCCCATCCCCGTAGAGACGGTGCCTGCTCCCAGACCACCAATAACCAGCAAAAATCTATTTAAGCATAAAAATTCAAAAAGAAAAAATAATATAGCACCTTCAATTGCACCACAGACTAAAACAGTTAAATGTGGTCTATTAAACATTAGGTCTCTTTCTTCTAAGTCCCTGTTGGTAAATGATATAATAATTGATCAACGTATTGATTTATTCTGCCTAACAGAAACTTGGTTACAGCAGGATGAATATGTTAGTTTAAATGATTCAACACCCCCGAGTCACACTAACTGTCAGAATGCTCGTAGCACGGGCCGGGGCGGAGGATTAGCAGCAATCTTCCATTCCAGCTTATTAATTAATCAAAAACCTAGACAGAGCTTTAATTCATTTGAAAGCTTGTATCTTAGTCTTGTCCATCCAAATTGGAAGTCCCAAAAACCAGTTTTATTTGTTATTATCTATCGTCCACCTGGTCGTTACTGTGAGTTTCTCTGTGAATTTTCAGACCTTTTGTCTGACTTAGTGCTTAGCTCAGATAAGATAATTATAGTGGGCGATTTTAACATCCACACAGATGCTGAGAATGACAGCCTCAACACTTCATTTAATCTATTATTAGACTCTATCGGCTTTGCTCAAAAAGTAAATGAGTCCACCCACCACTTTAATCATATTTTAGATCTTGTTCTGACTTATGGTATGGAAATAGAAGACTTAACAGTATTCCCTGAAAACTCCCTTTTGTCTGATCATTTTTTAATAACATTTACATTTACCCTGATGGACTACCCTGCAGTGGGGAATAAGTTTCATTACACTAGAAGTCTTTCAGAAAGCGCTGTAACTAGGTTTAAGGATATGATTCCTTCTTTATGTTCTCTAATGTCATATACCAACACAGAGCAGAGTAGCTACCTAAACTCTGTAAGGGAGTTAGAGTATCTTGTCAATAGTTTTACATCCTCATTGAAGACAACTTTGGATGCTGTAGCTCCTCTGAAAAAGAGAGCTTTAAATCAGAAGTGTCTGACTCCGTGGTATAACTCACAAACTCGTAGCTTAAAGCAGATAACCCGTAAGTTGGAGAGGAAATGGCGTCTCACTAATTTAGAAGATCTTCACTTAGCCTGGAAAAAGAGTTTGTTGCTCTATAAGAAAGCCCTTCGTGAAGCTAGGACATCTTTCTACTCATCACTAATTGAAGAAAATAAGAACAACCCCAGGTTTCTTTTCAGCACTGTAGCCAGGCTGACAAAGAGTCAGAGCTCTATTGAGCTGAGTATTCCATTAACTTTAACTAGTAATGACTTCATGACTTTCTTTGCTAACAAAATTTTGACTATTAGAGAAAAAAATACTCATAACCATCCCAAAGATGTATCGTTATCTTTGGCTGCTTTCAGTGATGCCGGTATTTGGTTAGACTCTTTCTCTCCGATTGTTCTGTCTGAGTTATTTTCATTAGTTACTTCATCCAAACCATCAACATGCTTATTAGACCCCATTCCTGCCAGGCTGCTCAAGGAAGTCCTACCATTATTTAATGCTTCAATCTTAAATATGATCAATCTATCTTTGTTAGTTGGTTATGTACCACAGGCCTTTAAGGTGGCAGTAATTAAACCATTACTTAAAAAGCCATCACTTGACCCAGCTATCTTAGCTAATTATAGGCCAATCTCCAACCTTCCTTTTCTCTCAAAGATTCTTGAGAGGGTAGTTGTAAAACAGCTAACTGATCACCTGCAGAGGAATGGTCTATTTGAAGAGTTTCAGTCAGGTTTTAGAATTCATCATAGTACAGAAACAGCATTAGTGAAGGTTACAAATGATCTTCTTATGGCTTCGGACAGTGGACTTATCTCTGTGCTTGTTCTGTTGGACCTCAGTGCTGCTTTTGATACTGTTGACCATAAAATTTTATTACAGAGATTAGAGCATGTCATAGGTATTAAAGGCATTGCGCTGCGGTGGTTTGAATCATATTTGTCTAATAGATTACAGTTTGTTCATGTAAATGGGGAATCTTCTTCACAGACTAAAGTTAATTATGGAGTTCCACAAGGTTCTGTGCTAGGACCAATTTTATTCACTTTATACATGCTTCCCTTGGGCAGTATTATTAGACGGTATTGCTTAAATTTTCATTGTTATGCAGATGATACCCAGCTTTATCTATCCATGAAGCCAGAGGATACGCACCAATTAGCTAAACTGCAGGATTGTCTTACAGACATAAAGACATGGATGACCTCTAATTTCCTGCTTTTAAACTCAGATAAAACTGAAGTTATTGTACTTGGCCCCACAAATCTTAGAAGCATGGTGTCTAACCAGATCGTTACTCTGGATGGCATTTCCCTGATCTCTAGTAATACTGTGAGAAATCTTGGAGTTATTTTTGATCAGGATATGTCATTCAAAGCGCATATTAAACAAATATGTAGGACTGCCTTTTTGCATTTACGCAATATCTCTAGAATCAGAAAGGTCTTGTCTCAGAGTGATGCTGAAAAACTAATTCATGCATTTGTTTCCTCTAGGCTGGACTATTGTAATTCATTATTATCAGGTTGTCCTAAAAGTTCCCTAAAAAGCCTTCAGTTGGTTCAGAATGCTGCAGCTAGAGTACTGACGGGGACTAGCAGGAGAGAGCATATCTCACCCGTGTTGGCCTCCCTTCATTGGCTTCCTGTTAATGCTAGAATAGAATTTAAAATTCTTCTTCTTACTTATAAGGTTTTGAATAATCAGGTCCCATCTTATCTTAGGGACCTCATAGTACCATATTACCCCATTAGAGCGCTTCGCTCTCAGACTGCGGGCTTACTTGTAGTTCCTAGGGTTTGTAAGAGTAGAATGGGAGGCAGAGCCTTCAGCTTTCAGGCTCCTCTCCTGTGGAACCAGCTCCCAATTCAGATCAGGGAGACAGATACCCTCTCTACTTTTAAGATTAGGCTTAAAACTTTCCTTTTCGCTAAGGCTTATAGTTAGGGCTGGATCGGGTGACCCTGGACCATCCCTTGGTTATGTTGCTTTAGACATAGACTGTGTTTCATAATTATTGTATGGCCTTGCCTTGCAATGTGGAGCGCCTTGGGGCAACTGTTTGTTGTGATTTGGCGCTATACAAGAAAAAAGTTGATTGATTGATTGATTGATTTTCAATCAGAGTGGACAATTGACAGCAACAAGAGACAAACAATAATCTGAGTGAAGGCAACGTGACGACAGCGTGATATATGTAGCTATTATTATTTTTAATAAAGTTTATGTTTAAACTGTAAACCATCCAGCCACAGTTACATCATTCATTGCCTATATATATATATATATATATATATAATGTGTGTCTATGTCGAGCTGTAATTTCTTCTTTGTCTGTCACCCGCACATGCTGTATTTCCTCTTACCATTGGGGTAATCATACTTTGACAGACTTGAACACAGTGAAATACTGTGAACATCAAAGTTATGTTACTTGCTGGTTAGGCAATAGAGTTACATAATTAATTTTTCCTCTTACCTATGAAGATCCTGTGCTTAATGGCATATTTGCTGAACAGCAGACAGAACAGTTATTTTCTATAATTTAAATCCTGAAATCTTCCCTGGGTTATTATTTTGGGTCACTCCTGAGAGGAGCTGAGTCATTTAACCTCATTGGACCTTCCAGATAAATGTCTCTTTTTTTCTTTTCTTTTTTTTTAAATCAAGGAGTAGCTCCCTCTGAGTATGTCACACCGGATTTTATATCCAGCCTTCAAGTCTACCAAAATGCAAATGAGTTCTATTTCTGCTGGAATTTTAATGTTTTCCTTTAACTGCCTCACTCACACGTTGCTTCAGCACCGTTATCTATAATTTAACACTGAATTAGTGCTTTAACAGCGTGCAGATTGTTCTCGCTGCAGCTGCCCAAAGGTAGACAGAGGGGCAGAAATAGTGTGAGACAAACAGAGAATCTTTGTACGACATTGTTCAGAGTTAATGAGATCTTGGCGTTCAAATAAGCTGGAACTTGTTTTTCTTGCCTTTTGAGATTCACATCTGCTGTTTGACAGAAAAAAGTCTTTATTTGCTACTGATTGAACTGCTGCTACTGGTTGAATTCAAATTTCTACTGTAATTTGATTATGATTTGTTGAACGTGAATTTGACATTTGAATTTGACCTGTGGTTAGCCAGGATGGATGTCCAAGTGCATGAGCACGTGTGCTGATCCTGTGGAAAAAGTGGTCTGTGTAAGGCACAGGGAAGGGGTCTTTGCAGATGACAGCAGATGAGGGGGGCAGTAAGGTGAACACAAGTTTAAGGATGTTGCCAGGATGTGAGTTGGTAACCTGAGTTGATGCATATGACTGGTCTCAGATGATCTTGGAGGTGAACATGCTGGATGTGGAGGTCCTGGGCTGGTGTGGTTACACGTGGTCTGCGGTTGTGAGGCTGGTTGGATGTACTGCCAAATTCTCTGAAACGCCTTTGGAGACGGCTTATGGTAGAGAAATGAACATTCAATACACAAGCAACAGCTCTGGTTGACATTCCTGCTGTCAGCATGCCAATTGCACGCTCCCTCAAATCTTGCGACATCTGTGGCATTGAGCTGTGTGATAAAACTGCACCTTTCAGAGTGGCCTTTTATTGTGGGCAGTCTAAGGCACACCTGTGCACTAATCATGGTGTCTAATCAGCATCTTGGTATGGCACACCTGTGAGGTGGGATGGATTATCTCAGCAAAGGGGAAGTGCTCACTATCACAGATTTAGACTGGTTTGTGAACAATATTTGAGGGAAATGGTGATATTGTGTATGTGGAAAAAGTTTTAGATCTTTGAGTTCATCTCATACAAAAAGGGAGCAAAACCAAAAGTGTTGCGTTTATATTTTTGTTGAGTGTAGAATACAGAGATAAACTGTGACTATTAATACTGTGATTTATTGCTTTTTATAAAGACGATGAACGTGTTTTGGGGATTTTATTAATTAATTAATTTATTTTTTGTGCATTTGTTTTGTGTTTGTGAATGCAGCTTTGTTAATGGTTTATAAATATATAATATAGAGAAACTGACTTCTAATACTGCGATTTACTGCTTTTTATAAAGACGATGAATGTGTTTTGGGGATTTTATTAATTAATTAATTAATTAATTAATTAATTTACTGTGCATTTGTTTTATGTTTGTGAATGCAGCTCTGTTAATGGTTTATAAATATATAATATAGAGATAAACTATGACTTCTAATACTGCGATTTATTGCTTTTGATAAAGATGCTGACAGTGTTTGGGGTTTTATTTTTTATTTATTTATTTTTTGTGAATTAATTTTGTTTGTGATTGCCTTTGAATTTACCCAGCAGCCCCTGCGGTGCTTAAATTCAAAATGGCTTATCAGTAGCCGACATTGTACAGAGTCAATGCTAAACGTTGGCGGTTAGCAGTTACTTCGGCTACATTTTTTAGCAGTTTAGCGTTATAAAAGTTAACTTTTCAGTTAGCGGTTTAATGGTTATTGAAGCTAACTTTTCAGTTAGCTGTGCCCGCCAGTGCTTGTACCTGTGTAACTGTTGCTCAGATCCTAGACAAACTATACCTTATTTTAATCATCTCAACAAGATGAATATAATGTTGTATATTCTAATGTCATTTAACTTGATTTTCAATTTACCCCTGCCTTAACGTTTGCCCTCTTGCAGAAGAGAAGCAGGGATCTGAAAATTTTAACCCCGTCATTGTCTGACAGTCTAGGCCCTATTGAAACCCAAACAGCAACAAAATCAATTTTAGCATGAAAATCCTACTGGAGTACATACACACCATGCCACACTATAGGATTGCTCAACAACCTAGTGGCTGAGTTGGTGTCAGGATGGGCATGTGAACCAAGAAATAACCCATCAGTGTTCGGTGTAAATCCAGCACATGGGCAGATCCAGGAATTTAACTTTAATTTATTTTTTCATGAAATAATGCATGGGTCTCACTTTAAAAAGTAATGCATATGAGCAGCTTTAACGCCTATAAATATGTGCTGTTTATTGCAGATCTGAATCTTGGTTGAAAATTTGTTAGTTGGGTAGGGATTGAAATGGTTCAAGGGCTGGTTTTGCCTGTCTGAAGGCATTTTCAAATTATGAGGGTACTTAAGAAAAGTTCTCAGCCTCACTTTAAACAAAACTATCTGGAGGCTCACAATGTGACCTTCCAAGAAGGGGTAGCAAAGCTTGAATGTCAGTGGACCAAGTGCATTGGCATTAAGGAAGGCTGTGTTGAAAAATAATGCAAGAAGAATCTTTATCCTGTGACATTTTGAGTGAAGTTGAGAACCTTTTTTGAAGTATCTGCATATTTATACAGCACAAAATGATCTCATAAGCTGTTTCAAGGCGAGTAAGGTCTAAACCGTATACTCATCTCATGAGCAAGCACATTGGCAACAGTGGTAACGGCTAAACCTTCTTGAAATGTTTTTTATTATTATTATTATAGGAGGAAACCTAAAGCAGACCAGACTCTGTGGGGTGACCATCTGCTTGGCCATTCTAACAAATTTAAACAAAGTACAACACATATTTGTCTGGAAATGCAAAGATGAAGCAGTTACAGCTCAACAAACATACTGTATGCAGTGTAGTGTTCACAATGATAGATGATTGAGAAGCCAACCAGAAGGTGAAGGTTAGAGTCCCAATAGAATACACTGCATTAGTACGTGAGTGATTATATTGATGCACAATCAGTCATTGAAATCGGCAGGTACTCTGAATACCGTTCTAATTTTCTATTTTAAATTATTTGCATGTCCATACATTTATTTCATTCATAACTTTGCTTTAAATGAAAATGTTAACACTTTCATAGTGAAAATTTGATGCCTTTCATAAATGCATCGCTCCTCTCTTGGCAACACCAGAACAAGTATTTTTATTGTAGCCCATGGCCCAAACAGGTTTTTGGTACCACCTGTGGGTACTAAACAACATTTATAATCCAGCCGCAGTGTACCATGGCCTTCCCAAGGTGGTAGCTGAAGCAAGATAACTGATGACTCATGGACTATTTATCGCTGGCTGCTGTAAACTTAAAACGATGTGACACCAAAACCACCTGAAACTGTAGTAATATCATGCCATTGTATAACATTTGCAGTCACTCTCATGGGCTTAGGACATTCACATTAAATGTCACTTTATCTAGTTCACAACAAAGCTCACTCACTATATTGGTTTATGAAATTTGTTGCATTTTTAATTATAATTAGCATTCTGATCATTAAATATATCTAATATTAGTATGTTATATGACTGCATCAATGGCTCCGGTCCTGGATTCTGTTAGCTGCTCCGTTTTCAGATGAAATTGTAGCTTGTATAAGCAATAAGTTATTTATATGCCTCCCACACTCAGGCGTGACAGCGACAGCTCAACAAAATCAAATTTGATCCCATTTTACCAAATCTATAGAGAAGCCTTTATTCAGTCCAGTCAATCACTTTGAAGGCCTGTGTCAAAATAAAACACTGACTTGGTGGCGGTTGTTGGTTGTGTGTCTGTGGGAGAAGCCCTGCTGTCATCCTTTCCTAAAGCTTATCTTTTTTTTTTTTACCTCTGATCCAGGCCCTGCTCAGAAGATGCCAGTCAGTGCCACAGCCTTGGACTTCTTCCAGCTGTTTGTCCCAGACAACTGCATCCACAACATGGTCACCCAGACCAATATGTATGCCAAGAAGTTCCAGGAACGCTTTGGCTCCGACGAGGGTTGGCACCCTGTCACAGCCCAAGAGATGAAGGCCTTCCTGGGCTTTGTCACCTCAACCAGCGTGCACCGCTGCGAGTCCGTGCTCAGTATCTGGAGCTCAGGCTTCTTCAGCAACCAGAGCATCGCCCTGAAGATGAGTCAGGCACGTTTCGAGAAAATCCTCAAGTACTTCCACATCGTGGCCTTCCGGCCTTCACAAGGGAGCAACCAGGGCTTATACAAGATCCAGCCTTTCCTGGACTCCCTGCAGCAGGCGTTTAGCTGTACCTTCAGGCCCTCACAAACACAGGTGTTTGCACGCTCACCCATACATGCATTTCCTTAAAAAATACACTATTTTCAAATCACCTTGCATTAATTTTACCGCACTGGTTTGTTGCCACGGCATCTGTGGAGTTTGAGTATGTATTTTAATTTTTATTAGCTGACACTTATTTGTCTAATTGTGCCCAGTTAGCACCATTTAACCATTTTATTGTAAATAAATAAATAACACTCCTAAAAGTGCTGTGTCCCACAGCAGCTTGTACGCAAGGTTCTTGAAATGGAGCAATATCTCCACCTAGTGGACATTTACCATTAATCCAGGTACAATAGAATTTTGCCAAGAGTTCTAGTAGTATTAGAAATAAGAAAAGCAGAATATGGGATATTTTAATTGTATAGCTATGTAAATACTGTTTGAGACAACTTATATCTATTTTGTTAATATGCAATATAAAATGACAGGGAATGTAAAGTGGAAACAAGGCTTCATTGAACTCATGCAAAATAAGTGTAAGTTATAAGATGCCCTACTTTGGAAATGAGGTATGTGGATAGTGTTTGGCGAAAGCACTCAGAACTTTTTGAACATTGATTTGCACTCCAGCAGGCTCATTTCAACTTGTTTTCAGTTCCCCTGTATGCTTTCCACATTGACACAACTGGGTCAGTGGGGCACCATTCTTGGCACTCTATTTTGGGAAGGCCTGAAGTTATCTAACTCTTACTTTTGCAGATAAATATCAGCACTGACATTTTTTAATGAGAAACCTGCTTCAAAGTTGATTGATTCCATACAGTTTATTTATTTATTTTTAAAACGCCATTACTCAAAGTGAAACAATGTCAAATCTAGATCACCAAGTAAGTCCTACATGGGCCCGTTGTTGCTTAGTTCTGGGGTCTGTAGTGTGAAACAGATGAGTCCATAACTTCCCCTGGGTGGGACGCCAGTCCAACGCAGGTTACTTCCCCAACCAAGGCTTGTACCCAGTTACAGCTGGATGGACCATGACGATGCAGATACGTGTCTGGAAGACCACAGTTTTATTGATGAAGAAAGGATGTACCCAAGGCAGTGTCCAATCAGGAACACCGTGCTGCTATTTTGTCATATATACCCTTCCATTCCTGATTTTAATTAGGCAGGTTTTATGCACAAATTTACACTGCAAAAATGCTAAATTGATGTAATTTGTCTAAATTTATCTAATTTCTTGTCAAATATCTAATCACTTAGCATGTAAAATTTCACTAAAACGTAAGGATTTGTCTTTAGATAATACATCTTATTACTGTATTGCCCATCACAGTGGAGAATAAAGAGAATAAATTGCACCAGAGTAAAAGTGGCACCTTCTTATAAGTCGCACCTTTTTCTGTATCATCAACTATTTTTCTGGGGATTTTCATACATAGGTATAGTGTAATATTCAGTATTGAGTGTTTAGTTTGATTGTTTGAGCTTATTTTGTTTATGCATGGTTTTTCAGTATATACTTAAGTTACACCGGAGTATAAGTCTCGTTTGAGTTGGGTACACCTTTTTTTTTTCATCACAAAATTGTAAAACTGTAATGATGCATGCAGGTGAAATAACTTTAAACCATATTTTGAGATGATGCACCACTGATTCAACTTTAGGTAACAAGAGTCCAGTGTGGGCTGTTGGCGTCCCTGCAGTCAGTGTTGGGATCTTAAAAACTTAATTTTTTCTTTTTGGGGGGGGGGGGGGGGGGGGGGGGGAGGGGGGGGGGTGTGATTGCTTGTCTGAGTTTCTTGCTGTAGTTCAGTGATAGGACATCATGTTAATCCACTGCCAGCAGCGAGACAAGTGATGCATTTGGGAACACTGCAGCCTCCTTAAAGCCATATCACTTTAAAGCCAGAATATTTTAAAAGTACACTGGTGTATGTATTTTATTATAAAATAATTAGTGGTTTGGTGAAATACTCCTTGAGTTTTACAGTAATCTTCCCCATCCCTGTAGCTCTAAAATGTAGAAAAGTGAGTAGAAGCTGGGTGGACTGGCTGTGTATGTGTGTGAGATTGGCAGTCTTGGGGTTTGTGTGTATCTAGGACAGTTTGATCTGATAGTTTTCTGTGCCAGGGGCAGAGAATGGGCCAATACAGTGAAAGAGTCTAAAACTGTTGCTCTACAGAACATGGAAATGTAATCTTCATGATTACAGTAGCTGGGAAGGAAGTTTGAATAGTCACGAAATAAAGAAAGAATGAATTTGTGTTCAAACAGAATGGAAAAATGTGTGTATTTTTGTCTAACCTACCTATTCTGTAACCAAATCCATTAACGTTTATGGACAGCAGTGTGTCATATTGTCAGTGTGACAACTAATGTTGCTTTGAATTGCTGTTTAAGTAAAACTTATGAGTGTTTATCAGAAAACCCTCTGCCAGACAGAAAGTTGCAGAGCTTGCACGCTTGAAGGCGATGATCACGCTACAGCAGCCGCTGTTTGAGATGTTTGCCAGAAGGATGTCAGTCAGTGCCATCCATCACAAGGCTTTATAGCCTGATGAACTTTGTGACTTGTATAATCTGCATTTCACTATTTGACTGGGATGTGACATCAGGTTTATTCAAATATGTGATTGGAAGGAGGAGGAGGTGGGAAAGACACCAGCGGAACGGAATGCTAAAAAGAATTTGAAAGGCAAGTGTTAAATACAAGCGGCTGAGAAATATTTGCGAAAATAATAGTGCAGGTTTTCGGTGAATTGTTTTGATTAAATTGTCAGTTTTTATAAAATTATAGTTTATTGATGACAATAGGGACTTTCATCTGATCACAACCACTTGGGATTGTTGCTATACACACACACACACACACACACACACACACATATATATATATATATATATATATATATATATATATATATATATATATATATATATATATATATATATATATATATATATATATATATATATATATATATATATATATATATATATATATACACACACACGATGTCTGTCCAAAAAGTATCAGACCTTTTTAATTTTTCAAAAACCATATGGATTTGAATCATGTGTGCTTGCATGAGCCAACCTTGAACCTTCATGCGCATGCGTGATTTTTTTTTCACGCCCATCGGTTGCATCATTCGCCTGTGAGTATGCTTTGTGTGAGCACTGGTCCTCCCCCCTCGTTGGATTTTCATTGTAAGGAAAATGTCTGAACGATTTGGAGCTTTGCTGCATCAAATTTTTCCAGAAACTATGAGAGACAGCCAGGTGGAAACCATTCGGAAGATTCAGACGGCTTTTGGTGACGATCCTATGGGCATCACACAGATTAAGGAGTGTTACAACCGGTTTAAAGACGGCGCACAATGGCGGAGGGTGCGCCGCGCTCCGAGCGGCCATCGACAGGCTGAAACAACCAGATCATTTCCAAAGTGAACGCTGTGTTGATCCGGGACATCGTCTGACTACCAGAGAAATTGCAGAAGAGGTGGACATCAGCACTTTTTCGGCACATTCCACTGTTACAGGAGATTTTGTAATGAAAGACGTGCGAAAGTTGGAAGTCTCACAGGACGTTGTGACATGTCCAGCTCTTACACAATTCCTCGGATACTCACTCGACTGAAAAGCCACCGAAAGCCACCTGAATCTTCCGAATGGTTTCCACCTGGCTGTCTCTCACAGTTTTTGGAAAAATGTGATTCAGCGCTGCTCCAATCGTTCAGACATTTTACTCACAATGAAAATCCAACGAGGGGGGAGGACCAGTGCTCACTCAAAGCCTACTCACAGGTGAATGACGCAACCGACAGGCGTGAAAAAAATCACGCATGCGCACGAAGGTTCGAGGTTGGCTCATGCAAGCACACGTGATTCAAATCCATAAGGTTTTTGAAAAAAATAAAAAGGTCTGATACTTTTTGGACAGACCTCGTATATGTATATATATGTATGTGTATGTGTATATATGTGTATGTGTATATATATGTATGTGTATATATATGTATGTGTATATATGTGTATGTGTATATATGTGTATGTGTATATATGTGTATGTGTATATATATGTATGTGTATGTATGTGTATGTGTATGTGTATATATGTGTATGTGTATATATGTGTATGTGTATGTGTATATATGTGTATGTGTATGTGTATATATGTGTATGTGTATGTGTATATATGTGTATGTGTATATATATGTGTGTGTATGTGTATGTGTATGTGTGTGTATGTGTATATATATGTATGTATGTATGTGTATATATATGTATGTGTGTATGTGTATATATATGTATGTGTGTATGTGTATATATATGTATGTGTACACACAGTCATTTATTATATGCACTTGTTCAGTTGCCTGTTAACACAAATAGCTAATCAGCCAGTCACATGGCAACAACTCAATGCATTTAGGCATCTAGACTTGGTGAAGATGACTTCCTGGAGTTCAGACTGACAGAATGGGAAAGAAATGGAAATTATTTGAATTTGAATGTGACATGGTTGTTGGTGCCAGACGGGTTGGTCTGAGTATTTCAGAAACCGCTGATCAACTGGGATTTTCAGGCCAGCCATAGGGTTTACAGAGAATGGTCCGAAAAAGAGAAGATATCCAGTGAGCGGCAGCTGTATGGACCAAAGTGTCTTGTTGATGTAAGGGGCCAGAGGAGAAAGGGCAGACAGGTTGAATTTGTGGCTGCTTGATGCTATCATGTATCATATCATAGGCCAAAATCTCTGAGGAATGTTTCTAACACCTTGTTGAATCTATACCATGAAGAATTAAAGCAGTTCTGAAGGCAAAAGTGGGTCCAACCTGGTACTAGCAAATTGTCCCTAATAAAGTGGCCAGTGTGTGTATTGTGTATATACACATTTATTGTATGGCTGCGACACTATGTGCCTCGGCTGATTTCCGGTCTGATATGGGAAAATATCAGACCAGTTACCATGACAATCAGTCCGGAATGAGTATCACATTTGTTACAACTTAAAAAAAACAATTAGAAAGCCCAAGTCGGACATGAACATGCTCCATAAATATCTAAACAGCATCTGAAAAAACACACAGATTGAAATATTACCAGCTAATGATGGAACCATCTGTTTGGATTTGGACACGCTAGTGAGTCCATGGACCACAAAGGATTAATGCCAGTTTGAGCATGCACAGTCACACACAACATAAAACATCAGTTGATCACTGTCCTTCCTTAACTCATCACCGTGATGTTAAATTACATCTGAAACTTTCCATTTGCCTCATTACATTCAGCCATAATCACTCACTGATGTAATCACTTCTCTGCTGATCCATATGATCTCAGTGCCTTTGTGTTGAACTTTGTGCACTCAGACAAATGCACATTTTAACATCGACTGTTTGTCTGCTCCAGGTTCTTCATGAGCCACTGATAGATGAAGACCCCATCTTCATCACCACCTGTACAGAAAGAGAGCTGAGGAAGAGGAAGAAGAGAAAGTTCAGCCTCTGGGTTCGGCAGTGCACCTCCACTGGATTCATCTGTCAGGTAGCAACACAAACCACAGCTGCTCAATCAGCACCGCAGTGGTAATTAATGCAGTGACAGCCACATCTGTTTCACCATTGTTTCTACTGCTTTGGGGAAACTGTTTGATGATGATTTTTAACATTTAGTCACATGTGTCATCGGTGCTGTTTGGTTATTTAATGTTCTCCCAGTGCCTGAAGTCAGTATGAAGATGCCTTAGCCCCCCCCCCAAAAAAAAATCTGACTTCAGATTCTTCTGGAAAATTATAAACTGTTAAATTTTCAATTTTAAGCACAGAACTTGCAGGAGCAGAAACTGTTATAATTACATTCAGCATGAAAGTCAACATGCAGGGCCCTATCTTGATGATCTGTGGTGCACAGTCTAAACTGCATAACTCTAGTGCTGTTCAGGCATGTCAAGCTCCACATTGCTGTGAACACTGTGTGTAATCTGAGTGAAAAGTAGTGCACAGGGGCTGGATTTAGTCACTTAATGAGGAGGAGAAAACATTTCTTCCTAAATAAAAGAAGCGTATCTAGATACATGGGCTACGATACAATTCAGGGATGAGGCTTTTTATGATGGAATGATTTGGTTCAGTTCAGTTTGGTGTGATAAGATACAGTTCGTTTAAATAAGTCCATCTGGTGGCCAATTTGTGGTTGGAAAAAATGTTTATCTTCGCGTGTTTGTCCGCGTGTCCTTGCTAGTTTTAGTTTTAGCAGATTCCTTGTGGTCTGCACGTTTCACCATGCTGTCTTACAAAGTGAATATTAAGATTTGTTGGGACACTGCAGTACCAAAGTGCTGTTACTCACAGTTTTGCAAACTGCCAGACTTTTGTCCAAATTTGCATCCTTCTGTTATAATCCAGCTCCCTTCTAAAATATTGATTTTATGTTTCATTGTGCTCACCTTTGAACTTCTACAAGAGTTTGAAGATGCTGTGGAGAAGTAGCACGTTCACTGTACCAACTCGTAACTTTAAAAACTCAGTCTTTCGTAGTACATTTACTGTAAATCTATCCATATGTCTGTGTATCCATGTGGCTGTATGACTTGTGATTCATATTGGTTAATTGCACCCCCCCCCCCATTAATTAGTCATCAGCATGTAGTGAGCCTAATGTGAAATAAACCAAGTGTATCATTACCTGTCCTTGTCATTACTATAAGTGCATCAGTATCTGGTGCTTTGGTGTTCAGATGTTGGACTCATAAGTGAGAGGTTTTCTGGCTATGAAATGTTTCTGTACACAGTGTGACAGTGCGTAAGTGGTAAGTGGTCCAGATTTTTCTTCTATAGCTTTAAAGTTGTCTTGATATGAGTGTTGTTATTTAAATCATTACAGTTTTACTCCCATTTTTTAAGCTCAAGCAAAGATTAGTTTCATTCCTAAAATGGTTTTCACATAATGACCTTTATATAGAAAGGCACATTTTTACTTTTAATCTTATGACCTTATGCATAATGTGATATGAGCTCTTTTTTGTAATGTTTATTCTTCAAATTGTATGGTTTTGTTTGTTTTCCTACTCAAAACATTTTTTTTCTTTAAATATTCCAGGAGTTTCTTTCAGTGTCTTCACAGTTAGTTGAATGATTAGCTGCTATAAAAATAATTTAAAGGATGTGGCAGCTGTTAGCAACAAATGATATTTTAATTGAATTCAAACTTAAAATCTTATTCTCAGTCTGTTAATGCAATTTTTTATATTCACTAGAAAGCGAACATCAGTTACACTGAATTTTACATTATGGCTAAATAAAGTTTGTTTTCAGGATATCTGTTGAAGGATGTTTTTATGTGCATAAGCTAATATCTGTAAACTGGACCAGTGTCACGTCTCACTGTCTCTGACTGTGTCCTTGCTGTAACCTTCACTTCCTTGCAGGGGGCTGATATATGAAAAGCCTGCCCGGCCCTCACTATTAGAAAGAAAATCATCTCGCGCCACCTGCGTTTCTGTAATTCTGAATTTTTTGAAAGACGAGAAAACTCAAAATCTGGCAAGAAGCTCTCATTACTTTACTTGAGAAGTCAGTTTCATGGAAGGAAGCTTTCATACACCAACTGGTTTAGTTTTATTTTGATTTAGTTTGATACATTGGGAGATATTGGGGTGGCGGGGGATGGGGTGGGAGCATCAAGGGAAGGGGGCAACTGAACCCACTCGGTTCCTTAATTTTGCTCCAAAAACCATCTCTTCACCAGTAATTTGTTACACACACATGCTATACAAGTCGAGGTGAGTGACCTCCCCCAGCAGACTTGTCCTGTCTGACACCTGGTGTCGCCGACCGAAGGGTCCCCCTAAACATCTGTCCCCCCTGATGACTGCGGTTCACAGATTAACACCTTGTTTCTGCTTCAAACTGCACACCAGTCATCGTCTATCTCAGCGACAGATATCTGAAGCTTTTGTACAACAACCATTTCCACATAAATTCAGCATTATTTCATCATAAAAGACGGAGGAAGTGATCAGAGCACTGTGGTTAAACGAGCTGCTCGCTGATGCGTTCACTGCGCGTCGGTCATTTCAAAGCATCACGGAATTTCGCAGAGTTTCTGCTTAAAATGGCCTCATTTCTGCTTAAAACTGACTTTAGAATGATTTAAGAGGTTTTACCTTTATCATTTGATGGTTAATAATCCCATTAACCCATTTGATTGCTTTGGGTGAAGAGACTCCGTCTCAGATGTGCTGCTGTGGTCCGAAATGACGCATGCACAGATACAAAAGGCGGACCGATTTTTAGGGGAAGACCGTTCGGTCTGCGACACCAGCATTGATTTATAACCCCAATTCCAATGAAGTTGGTACATTGTGTAAAATGTAAATAAAAACAGAATACAATGATTTGCAAATCCTCTTCAGCCTATATTTAATTGAATACACCACAAAGACAAGATATTTAATGTTCAAACTGATGAACTTTATTTTGTGCAGATATTTGCTCATTTTGAAATGGATGCCTGCAACACGTTTCAAAAAAGCTGGGACAGTGGTATGTTTACCACTGTGTTACATCACCTTTCCTTCTAACAACACTCAATAAGCGTTTGGGAACTGAGGACACTAATTGTTGAAGCTTTGTAGGTGGAATTCTTTCCCATTCTTGCTTGATGTACGACTTCAGTTGTTCAACAGTCAGGGGTCTCCGTTGTCGTATTTTGCGCTTCATAATGCGCCACACATTTTCAATGGGCGACAGGTCTGGACTGCAGGCAGGCCAGTCTAGTACCCGCACTCTTTTACTATGAAGGCACACTGTTGTAACACGTACAGAATGTGGCTTGGCATTGTGCTGCTAAAATAAGCAGGGACGTCTCTGAAAAAGACGTTGCTTGGATGGTAGCATGTGTTGCTCCAAAACCTGGATGTACCTTTCAGCATTGATGGCGCCATCACAGATGTGTAAGTCGCCCATGCCATGGGCACTAACACACCCCCATACCATCAGAGATGCTGCTTTTGAACTTTGCGCTGGTAACAGTCTGGACGGTCTTTTTCCTCTTTTGTCCAGAGGACACGACATCCATGATTTCCAAAAACAATTTGAAATGTGGACTCAGACCACAGCACACTTTTCCACTTTGCATCTGTCCATTTTAAATGAGCTTGGGCCCAGAGAAGATGGCAGTGTTTCTGGATGTTGTTGATGTATGGCTTTCGCTTCGCATGGTAGAGTTTTAACTTGCACTTGTAGATGTAGTGACGAACTGTGTTAACTGACAACGGTTTTCTGAAGTGTTCCTGAGCCCACTTGGTAAGATCCTTTACACAATAATGTCAGCTTTTAATGCAGTGCCGCCTGAGGGATCAAAGGTCACGTGCATTCAATGTTGGTTTTCGGCCTTGCCGCTTATATGCAGAAAGTTCTCCAGATTCTCTGAATCTTCTGATTATATTATGGACTGTAGATGATGGAATCCCTAAATTCCTTGCAATTGAACATTGAGAAACATTGTTCTTAAACTGTTGGACTATTTTTTTCATGCACTTGTTCACAAAGTGGTGATCCTCACCCCATCTTTGCTTGTGAACAGCTGAGATTTTTGGGGATGCTCCTTTTATACCCAATCATGACACTCACAATTAGTGTCCTCAGTTCCCAAACACTTATTGAGTGTTGTTATAAGGAAAGGTGATGTAACACAGTGGTAAACATATCACTGTCCCAGCTTTTTTGAAACGTGTTGCAGACATCCATTTCAAAATGAGCAAATATTTGCACAAAAACATTAAAGTTTACCAGTTTGAACATTAAATATCTTGTCTTTGTGGTGTATTCAATTGAATATAGGTTGAAGAGGATTTGCAAATCATTGTATTCTGTTTTATTTACATTTTACACAATGTCCGATCTTCATTGGAATTGGGGTTGTAGTTTGTTGCCAGAAAGCCTTTATGCTTACAACTCCGTCCGCTGACACAACCGATACAGTGAGGAAAATAAGTATTTGAACACCCTGCAATTTTGCAAGTTCTCCCACTTAGAAATCATGGAAGGGTCTAAAATTTTCATCTTAGGTGCATGTGCACTGTGAGAGACAATCTAAAAAAACAAAAAAAAATCTGGAAATCACAATGTATGATTATTTTTAATAATTTATTTGTATATTACTGCTGCAAATACGTATTTCAACACCTGTGAAAATAAATGTTAATATTTGGTACAGTAGCCTTTGTTTGCAATTACAGAGGTCAAATGTTTCCTGTAGTTTTTAACCAGGTTTGCACACACTGCAGCAGGGATTTTGGTCCACTCCTCCATACAGATCTTCTCCAAATCTTTCAGGTTTGGAGTTTCAGCTCCCTCCAAAGATTTTCTATTGAGTTCAGGTCTGGAGACTGGCCAGGCCACTCCAGGACCTTGAAATGCTTCTTACGGAGCCCCTCCTTAGTTGTCCTGGCTGTGTGTTTGGGGTCATTGTCATGCTGGAAGACCCATCCATGACCCATCTTCAATGCGCTTACTGAGGGAAGGAGGTTGTTTGCCAAAATCTCACAATACATGACCCCATCCATCCTCCCTTCAATACGGTGCAGTCGTCTTGTCCCCTTTGCAGAAGAGCACCCCCAGAGTATGATGTTTCCACCCCCATCCTTCACGGTTGGGATGGTTTTCTTGGAGTTGTTCTCATCCTCTAAACATGGTAAGTGGAGTTGATTCCGAAAAGCTATGTTCTGGTCTCATCTGACCACATGACCTTCTCCCATGCCTCCTCTGGATCATCCAGATGGTCACTGGTGAACTTCAAATGGGCCTGGACATGTGCTGGCTTGAGCAGGGGGACCTTGCTGCCCTGCAGGATTTTAAACCATGACAGCATCATGTGTTACTAATGTAATCTTTGTTACTGTGGTCCCAGTTCTCTTCAGGTCATTGACCAGGTCCTGCTGTGTAGTTCTGAGCTTTCTCAGAATCATCCTTACCCCACAAAGTGAGATCCTGCATGGAATCCCAGACCAAGGGAGATTGACAGTCATCTTGTTTCTTCCACTTTCTAATAAATAATCATAACAGTTGTTGTCTTCTACCAAGCTGCTTGCCTGTTGTCCTGTAGTCCATCCCAGCCTTGTGCAGGTCTACAGTTTTGTCCCTGGTGTCCTTAGACAGCTCTTTGGTCTTGGCTATGGTGGACAGGTTGGAGTGTGATTGATTGAGTGTGTGAACAGGTGTCTTTTATACAGGTAACAAGTTCAAACAGGTGCAATTAATACAGATAAAGAGTGCAGAATAAGAGGGCTTCTTAAAGAAAAATTAACAGGTCTGTGAGAGCCAGAATTCTTGCTGGTTGGCAGGTGTTCAAATGCTTATTGCAGCAGTAACATACAATAAATTATTAAAAAATTGTACATTGTGATTTCCAGATTTTTTTTTTTTTTTTTTTTAGATTATGTCTCTCACAGTGGACATGCACCTAAGATGAAAATTTCAGACCCCTCCATGACTTCTAAGTGGGAGAACTTGCAAAATCGCAGGGTGTTGAAATACTTATTTTCCTCACTGTAGATAATATGATGCAGTTGAAAGCTCTTGAGCATCATGGATATGCACATTTGGCACAATTATAGTGTAAAATACATGACAAAGAAATGGTCAAATAACACGGTTTTGTCACTGTAAGATTTTTATATTTGCTTTGGTTCAATTGCTTTTTATGATACACTAAGCAACTGGGACAGTTAAAAATATTCATGTATATTTAGTTAAAATATAATGTAGTATTCATATATTAAATAACTAATATTTCATAGTTATGTATTTGGGTGTGTTTTGATGTTTTTAACAGCTTTTTGATGATCATGCTTGGAGCACTGCTACATATATGGACAAGGTTATAAGAAATAAATGGGGGAAAAAATAAATTAAGAAACACATTGTGTGTGTGTGGGGGGGGGGGGGGGGGGGGGTTGAATTATTCTCATTTACAAAAAGGGCCCTGCAAAAAATGTTTGGGAACCACTGGGTTGGATCTTATGCTTGGTGATGCACCTTGAGCAACTTCTGCTGTGCTTTAGCACTGCACAAAAAAATTCAATTGATTTAATATATTGTGTGCCGAGGGGAGGAGCTTTCTCTTCTACTGGACATTGCAGAAGCTTCTTGCAGGATTTTTAGTTTTTCATTAATCCCCCCCCCCCCCACCCCCCAAAAGGAAAAAATAAAATTCTGAAAAAAGGGTACGGTAATTTTGATCTTCGGTAAATGTATTGTACTCCCTTACTTGTACAGCCTGAGATGCCTGCACAGTGGACAAACTAGTAGCAGCCACTGTGCTGTCTGCCTGGCCTCATGCGTCTCATACCATGACTGATGGCACAGTGGTCATCAGAGCGAGACTTGTCAGATGAGGACCTGCGGTTGACAGACTAATAACACCAGCATTTATATTACTTGACTTGAGCTTTTCTGATGAAACCGAATTGAAATAAACAGTGGGACATGTTTGTTTCCTTACACGATACTGAGCTCTCAAGTATCTAAAGCAGAAATATGTGTCATCTCGTTAACTGAAAAATTCAGAAAAGGCATTGGTTTTTTTTCTTCAAGTAAATGTCTCTCCAGTCCTAAGTGGTGCATTTTCTTAAATTTTGTTTTGTTGCTCGGTGAACCTTTTAAGGTTGGCACTATTTGTGCCATCCTTCTCCTGAACAATGCATCTGTTTAAATGATTATTTTGACGCCGTATAAATATGGGGATAGTATGTCCTCTATCACATATATGGGCAGATGCACAAATATATTTTCTTGTGAAGCCGCACAATGACATCATTCAGTTCTGCTAAAGTGAAAGCATTAATCCTCAAGTGATCCTTTGACAAAGGGAGGAACATCCTCACGGGCCCACCACTGTCCTCACTAAGGAGGTCTAAAACTTAAATCACCTCTGTCTGCTCCTGGGTTTCTGTTACAGATTTTGGAGAAAGTTGAGCAATGTTTTCAGAATGTTGACAAAGCACAATAGTGAAATGATAGCGTTTCCATTCACTGATGGAATGTGATTGCTGGGTTTTCTTCTTGTATAATATAACTGTCATTCAAGCAAGGCTTTAACAAGAACTGCAGTTCCAAGAGTCATGGTATGGAGGGGTCAGTACTGTCAAGTATTGTCTTCCAATATTGCTTATCATCATTTCTTAGAACATTTAACAAGCTGGTCGTCTCTTACTTCAGCCACACGTACCACACCGTGTATTATAGAATGTCATATGACGCAGACTGTACATCATGTCACCTGTAATAGCAGAAACAAAAGAAGTGTTTTCATTACACTTTTTCAGTTTGCCTGAAGAACCACTTGCCATTTGTAACATTTGAGTTTTTCTTTCCAAAATACATGTTTTCCTTGAGTGCATTTTCAATTTGGTGCTTAAGAGGGTATGTAGAACTAGCTTTGATTCTAGTCACACTACCTGCCTATGTTCCTGGTCATGAAACCTATTCTGCATTGTGTCAAGCCACCCTGGTTGGAAATGGATACTGGGCTTAGCTGGAGAAGTGACCAGTCATATTAATTTTAACAGCATATTTATTCCTAATCTTTATTTTTAGTCATCGGAATTATTTAGTTTCAGTCAATTAAATATCATAAGATTTTAGTCAACAAACTCTCCTGTAGTTTTTCTGTAGTTTTGGTGTTGTCCAAAATTATTTTAGAGTTGAGAGGAACAATCAGTTCCATCAGTTTGCATCACATAGAATAACATTGTGTATGACTCGTCATACAGTATATAGAATAGCAAATTTTAACTAGAGGACTGCGCTCATAGAGCGCAAACCTCGGCCAACACTAGTTTCCAATTCCACAAATTTTAACCTTGGAAAAAATTTTCAAGGTCATCGTCCTGTTAGAAGTGGCTTTTCATAAGCTAAAATTTTATACAAAATATGGGTCAAAACAAGGGCTTTTTGATGTTAAAAAGAATCAAATATTCGTTAAATCTGCAATATGACTCAGATGTGGTCTTAGTCTATTCATTGAAAGTGCCAGTTTACACCTCTTTGTCACAAATGAGAGTGATTCGGGCACTTTTGATTGAGATATAATACAAATTATACACCAAATAGCCTTTTCAATATTAATTTCAAATGGTGGTTGGCTCTCACTGCGGTATTGTATCACTCCCTGTTCCGGAGCACAGCAGTGTTTTGCTGTATCTGTTAGCTGTTTAATCTGCGCAGTTAGATTGATCTAGTTAACTAGATAATGATTTGTTTCACAGTGTAATCTTCACGTGCCTTAACTAAAGCACTCCCTCTGCTGAATCACCTCTAAATTATTTACACATTATTCACTTTGTGTGTTTTTAGGAATCCGCTAGCTTAGCGCAGCTACTAGCTCTTAACCGGTTTAGCATGGTGGCTTCTCCTGTCTCTCCTGCACTTTTCTGCTCTGGGTGTGAAATGTTTAGTTATTCCTCTGCCTCCTTTAGCAGTAATGGTACTTGTAATAAGTGTAGCTTATTCGTAGCTTTGGAGGCCAGGCTGGACGAATTGGAGACTCGGCTCCGCACCGTGGAAAATTCTACAGCTAGCCAGGCCCCTGTAGTCGGTGAGGACCAAGGTAAGCTTAGCCGCCGTTAGTTTCCTCTGGGCAGATCCCGAGCAGCCGGGAAAGCAGGCTGACTGGGTGACTGTGAGGAGGAAGCGTAGCCCTAAACAGAAGCCCCGTGTACACCGCCAACCGTTCACATTTCTAACCGTTTTTCCCCACTCGGCGACACACCCGCCGAGGATCAAACTCTGGTTATTGGCGACTCTGTTTTGAGAAATGTGAAGTTAGCGACACCAGCAACCATAGTCAATTGTCTTCCGGGGGCCAGAGCAGGCGACATTGAAGGAAATTTGAAAACTGCTGGCTAAGGCTAAGCGTAAATTTGGTAAGACTGTAATTCACGTTGGCAGTAATGACACCCGGTTATGCCAATTGGAGGTCACTAAAATTAACATTGAATCGGTGTGTAACTTTGCAAAAACAATATCGGACTCTGTAGTTTTCTCTGGGCCCCTCCCCAATCGGACCGGGAGTGACATGTTTAGCCGCATGTTCTCCTTGAATTGCTGGCTGGTCTGAGTGGTGTACAAAAAATGAGGGTGGGCTTCATAGATAATTGGCAAAGCTTCTGGGGAAAACCTGGTCTTGTTAGGAGAGACGGCATCCATCCCACTTTGGATGGAGCAGCTCTCATTTCTAGAAATCTGGCCAATTTTCTTAAATCCTTCAAAACCGTGACTATCAGGGTTGGGACCAGGAAGCAGAGTTGTAGTCTTACACACCTCTCTGCAGCTTCTCTCCCCTGCCATCCCCTCATTACCCCCATCCCGTAGAGACGGTGCCTGCTCCTAGACCACCAATAACCAGCAAAAATCTATTTAAGCATAAAAATTCAAAAAGAAAAAATAATATAGCACCTTCAACTGCACCACAGACTAAAACAGTTAAATGTGGTCTATTAAACATTAGGTCTCTCTCTTCTAAGTCCCTGTTAGTAAATGATATAATAATTGATAAACATATTTATTTATTCTGCCTTACAGAAACCTGGTTACAGCAGGATGAATATGTTAGTTTAAATGAGTCAACACCCCCGAGTCACACTAACTGCCAGAACGCTCGTAGCACGGGCCGAGGCGGAGGATTAGCAGCAATCTTCCATTCCAGCTTATTAATTAATCAAAAACCCAGACAGAGCTTTAATTCATTTGAAAGCTTGACTCTTAGTCTTGTCCATCCAAATTGGAAGTCCCAAAAAACAGTTTTATTTGTTGTTATCTATCGTCCTCCTGGTTGTTACTGTGAGGCTCTCTGTGAATTTTCAGAACTTTTGTCTGACTTAGTGCTTAGCTCAGATAATTATAGTGGGCGATTTTAACATCCACACAGATGCTGAGAATGACAGCCTCAACACTGCATTTAATCTATTATTAGACTCAATTGGCTTTGCTCAAAATGTAAATGAGTCCACCCACCACTTTAATCATATCTTAGATCTTGTTCTGACTTATGGTATGGAAATTGAAGACTTAACAGTATTCCCTGAAAACTCCCTTCTGTCTGATCATTTCTTAATAACATTTACATTTACTCTGATGGACTACCCAGCAGTGGGAATAAGTTTCATTACACTAGAAGTCTTCAGAAAGCGCTGTAACTAAGTTTAAGGATATGATTCCTTCTTTATGTTCTCTAATGCCATATACCAACACAGTGCAGAGTAGCTACCTAAACTCTGTAAGTGAGATAGAGTATCTCGTCAGTAGTTTACATCCTCATTGAAGACAACTTTGGATGCTGTAGCTCCTCTGAAAAAGAGAGCTTTAAATCAGAAGTGCCTGACTCCGTGGTATAACTCACAAACTCGCAGCTTAAAGCAGATAACCCGTAAGTTGGAGAGGAAATGGCGTCTCACTAATTTAGAAGATCTTCACTTAGCCTGGAAAAAGAGTCTGTTGCTCTATAAAAAAGGCCCTCCGTAAAGCTAGGACATCTTACTACTCATCACTAATTGAAGAAAATAAGAACAATCCCAGGTTTCTTTTCAGCACTGTAGCCAGGCTGACAAGAGTCAGAGTTCTATTGAGCCGAGTATTCCTTTAACTTTAACTAGTAATGACTTCATGACTTTCTTTGCTAATAAAATTTTAACTATTAGAGAAACAATTACTCATAACCATCCCAAAGACATATCGTTATCTTTGGCTGCTTTCAGTGATGCCGGTATTTGGTTAGACTCTTTCTCTCAGATTGTTCTGTCTGAGTTATTTTCATCAGTTACTTCATCCAAACCATCATCATGTCTATTAGACCCCATTCCTACCTGGCTGCTCAAGGAAGCCCCTACCATTATTTAATGCTTCGATCTTAAATATGATCAATCTATCTTTATTAGTTGGCTAGGTACCACAGGCTTTTAAGGTGGCAGTAATTAAAACATTACTTAAAAAGCCATCACTTGACCCAGCTATCTTAGCTAATATAGGCCAATCTCCAACCTTCCTTTCTCTCAAAAATTCTTGAAAGGGTAGTTGTAAAACAGCTAACTGATCATCTGCAGAGGAATGGTCTATTTGAAGAGTTTCAGTCAGGTTTTAGAATTCATCATAGTACAAAACAGCATTAGTGAAGGTTACAATGATCTTCTTATGGCCTCAGACAGTGGACTCATCTCTGTGCTTGTTCTGTTAGACCTCAGTGCTGCTTTTGATACTGTTGACCATAAAATTTTATTACAGAGATTAGAGCATGCCATAGGTATTAAAGGCACTGCGCTGCGGTGGTTTGAATCATATTTATCTAATAGATTACAATTTGTTCATGTAAATGGGGAATCTTCTTCACAGACTAAGGTTAATTATGGAGTTCCACAAGGTTCTGTGCTAGGACCAATTTTATTCACTTATACATCTTCCCTTAGGCAGTATTATTAGACGGCATTGCTTAAATTTCATTGTTACGCAGATGATGACCCAGCTTTATCTATCCATGAAGCCAGAGGACAACACAACAATAGCTAAACTGCAGGATTGTCTTACAGACATGAAGACATGGATGACCTCTAATTTCCTGCTATTAACTCAGATAAACTGAAGTTATTGTACTTGGGCCCACCAAATCTTAGAAACATGGTTGTCTAACCAGGATCCTTACTCTGGATGGCATTACCCTGCCCTCTATTAATACTGTGAGAAATCTTGGAGTCATTTTTGAATCAGGATATGTCATCAAAGCGCATATTAAACAAATATGTAGGGACTGCTTTTTTTGCATTTACGCAATATCGCTAAAATTAGAAGGTCTTGTCTCAGGAGTGATTGCTAAAAACTAATTCATGCATTTATTTCCTCTAGGCTTGGGCTATTGTAACTTCATTATTTCAGGTTGTCTAAAAGTTCCCTGAAAACGCCTTCAGTTAATCAAAATGCTGCAGTTAGAGTACTGACGGGGACTAGAAGGAGAGAGCATATCTCACCCATATTGGGCCTCTCTTCATTGGCTCCTGTTAATTCTAGAATAGAATTTAAAATTCTTCTTCTTACTTATAAGGTTTTGAATAATCAGGTCCCAATCTTATCTAGGGACCTCATAGTACCATTCACCCCAATAGAGCGCTTCGCTCTCAGACTGCAGGCTTACTTGTAGTTCTAGGGTTTGTAAGAGTAGAATGGGAGGCAGAGCCTTCAGCTTTCAGGCTCGTCTCCTGTGGAACCAGCTCCCAATTCGGATCAGGGAGACATACACCCTCTCTACTTTTTAAGATTAGGCTTAAAACTTCCTTTTTGCTAAAGCTTATAGTTAGGGCTGGATCAGGATGACCCTGAACATCCTTAGTTATGCTGCTATAGACTTAGACTGCTGGGGGGTCCCATGATGCACTGAGTGTTTTCTTCTCTTTTTGCTCTGTATGCACCACTCTGCATTTAATCATTAGTGATTGATCTCTGCTCCCCTCCACAGGCATGTCTTTTTTCTGGTTCTCTCCCTCAGCCCCAAACCAGTCCCAGCAGAAGAATGCCCCCTCCCTGAGCCTGGTTCTGCTGGAGGTTTCTTCCTGTTAAAAGGGAGTTGTTTCCTTCCCACTGTTGCCAAGTGCTTGCTCACAGGGGTCGTTTTGACCATGGGGTTTTTACGTAATTATTGTATGGCCTTGCCTTACAATATAAAGCACCTTGGGGCAACTGTTTGTTGTGATTGGCGCTATATAAATAAAATTGATTGACTGATTGAATTTAAATGGCCACAAAATCTGTAATCTGGATCAGATCCAGATCAGACTTTGTCAGTCGATAATGGATACCATTCCACATAATGTTGTCAAATATGAAAGAAATGTGATCTTTTTGTTTTTGAGTTATGAATTTTTTGAAAATTCGTTCAGTGTTAAAGATAGGGATTTGCCCTTTTGACCTAGAAATTTTAATCACTTCTATCAGGATATGAATCTTCAGTAAAAATGGCATAATGATATATGACAAATCTGGGCTCCAGGCTGTTCACAGACAAACAACAGGGGAGATAACATAACCTCCTCCAACTTGTTGGCATAACTAGGAAGTATTAGTTAAAGTTTGTTATTCCATTTCATTTGTAGGGATGTACTAATACGTTAGCACCACGATACGATGCATATCATAATACAACCTATCACAATTCGATACATAATCACATCACTGTTCCCACTAATTATGTAGAAAGTAATCTGTGGTGAATGCTTTAACTTTAAAGAAACTAATAATTTTGGAAGTAATAATTAGACAAATTGTAATCCATGCTGTTGTCCGTTTATTTGTATATTTCATAAATCATTTACGATTCTCCGCAATAGTCTTGTCATTTCTTTTCATGCAGTAGTTGACTTTACACTGTATGATGATACTAATTTCTGAAAAAAATTACTGTTTCATACAGACTTTATGATAGGATTATCACGATTCATGATGCGTTATGACACCCCTACTCATTCACAATGAGCATTCACATGATGATACACATTGTTAGCCTCTCGCTATTTTCCATACTACTGCCGAGGTGTGTCCAGTTTGACATAATCCCTCTGTCAATGAAGCATGTCAAGGCAGGGAAACCAAAACTGAGAAATAAATAAGCTAACGGAGTGAATGGATGAAGATCCATTAGGCAGCACATAGACACACACTGACCACTTATAGTAATAGCTGCAGGCCTGATGTAGAGTTTGGCTAATTGCGTTGATGCTCAGTCTGCCTTGTTCATCACTAGAATATAACTAAAGGCCACATCATCATTAAGTTTGCTCGTGATGTCTTTACTCTACTGGTGCATAATATTTCTACTTGCAGGCACCATTTCATTAGGCTTGACTTCATTTACTAAACTATTATTCTCTACAGAGGACACACACACATATATCATTTTGACAAATTCTTCTAAAATTGCAAGCCTGTGCAGAAAAATGCTCTGTAATTTGGGGTTTTGGGGGGGAAAAAAGCTTAAATTTTGGGGAAAAGCTTCCAAACTCGGGTTATCAGAATAGTTTGTGACCAGCAGCAGCTGTCTACCTTCAGTAGTTAGACAGATACAGCAAAAGGGGAGATCACTGAGGTTGAACGTTTAAAACGGGCATTTTTTTTTTTTTGAAGATGTATTATTTATTTGATGTTAAAGTCTGGGTTTAGAACATTGTAGATTTAGAAGAAGGAACAGACAGCTCTGCAATTCTCTGTCCAGTTATAAACCGTACAGTACACGGTAAGATTAAGTTTTGCCTTGTTTTATCTGAAGATTATGTACAAAATATTTCTTTGTGCTTTTTTTTCCGCTGATTTCTATTTATCGAGGGGGAGGAAACAATTCCCCCCCACCCCCAAAAAGAACAGGATCATGTAAGTGTTGTACATTTTGTTCTCCTGGTCTTAACGTTGATTTTGGCGACTGCATTCATCTCTACCTGCTTTCCCCACACTGCAGATCTCAGTCCATCTGAAGGAAGGGACGGACGGCTTGGCCGCCTTGAAAAACAAGCCTCAGCTGCACAGCCTGGTGGCAAAACAGCTCTGCCAGAACATCTCTGGCAAGAACGCCATCATCTTCACAGGGCCATCCATCACCAGCCTCAGCCTCTTCACAGAATTCAGCAAACAAGGTGTGTACACCAGCTGCAAGAGCAGAAAACTGTTGTTCTTTATCAGTGTTGCCTCTGTCACTCTTCGAGTCTTGTCATTGTCACAAAAACACTCAGCTTCTGTTTTCATTTACGTTTTGCTGTGTCGTCATGCTTCATTGTACCGACTCCTCCTCTGTCGTCTCCAGGCTGTCCTCACCCTGTTCTCCTTTTATGTGCAGCTCACAATCGCCCTCTTTCTTATCTCAGTCGCTTTGTGCTGTTTTGTTACTGTTTCACATAACATCTCCAGGCTACACAACACGGAGAGGAAGACAAAGTGTTTAATATTTAAACTACACAACTCTGCAGTACTGACTTCCAGCCCGTTCTGAATATCATAAACCTCATGTGGAAACTGTTTAACTTTGTTCAAATGTGTTAATACAGATGTTTCTATCATTGAGTTTATTATACAGTTCATCTGGAAAGTATTCACAGCGCTTCACTTTTCCCACATTTTGTTATGTTACATCCTTATTCCAGAATGGAGTAATTATTTTTTCCCTCAAAATTATACTCACAGAACCCCATAATGACAACATGAAAAAAAAAATTTTTTTTTGTAAATTTATTTAAAAAAAACTAACAAATCGCATGTACGTAAGTATTAACAGCCTTTACTCAATATTTTGTTGATGCACCTTTGGCAGCAATTACAGCCTCAAGCCTTCTTGAATATGAGGCCACAAGCTTGGTGCACCTGTCTTTGGGCAGTTTTTCCCATTTCTGCAGCACTTCTCAAGCTCCATCAGGTTGGATGGGGAGCGTCAGTGCACAGCCATTTTCAGATCTCTCCAGAGGTGTTCAATCTGGGCCAATCAAGGACATTCACAGAGTTGTCCTGAAGTCGCTGCTTTGATATCTTGGCTGTCTTAGTCATTTTCCTGCTGAAAGATGAACCATCGCCCCAGTCTGAGGTCAACCGCGCTCTGTAGCAGGTTTTCATCCAGGATGTCTCTGTACATTGCTGCATTCATCTTTCCCTCAATCCTGACTAGTCTCCCAGTTCCTGCTACTGAAAATATCCCCACAGCATGATGCTGCCACCACCATGCTTCACTGTAGTCAAGTTTATTTATATAGCACATTTACAACAACCCAAAGCTGCCCAAAGTGTGTCACAGGTACAGAATAAAAAAGTATAAAAAATACAATAATACAAAATACAGAATCCAAGCGTTAACAAATACAATAACATTTTAATACAAAAGTCCAACTCCGCTTAGGTATTGAAGGCCTGTGCAAAGAAATTGGTCTTCAGTGATTTAAAAACATTTAGAGAGGATGCAGAGTGGCCTGAATCAACTGTTAAAAGGAGATCATTAAAAACTATTAAGAGGGCAGTTTCCGTGCTATGCAGTGCTTTGAAGCCAAATTGGAATTTTTCGAAGATGCCGTTATCATCAAGGTAAAGGCCCCCTGACAGGAGCATGCCTTTGACTCACACACTAGCACAACCTGTGTCGTGCTGGAGAGTGGACTTGTCTTTAATGAGCGCAGACAGGACACGAGAGGGGCACTGGTGCGTGCTATTGCACACAGAGAATTTTGAAATGTTCAAAAAATCCTTCACGCATAAATGTCTTGTTACGTGGTGTGATCTAATCGCTAACACGATGTGCAGCTCATCAAGTGGAGTAAAGAAGAAGTGAACAGAGCGAGTTGTGATGTCAGTGGATCGCATCAGAGCGCAGCTCGTCTGAACGATTATAACAAGTTAAATCTGTTAAACATACATTAACAGCTGCAGACAAGAAGGAAAGTGCGCACAACTGTTTTACCAAGCCATGACAAATAATTACCTTTTACATGGCTCAAAATGCTTTCTGCAGCTTGTTAGGCGCGCGCGAACAGCTGAAGCTGGGGCAGCCCGCTGTGATTCAAAAAGCAATTACAGACGTTTTCAATGGCCAATTTGCAGAGAAAATGATTAATCCGATGTGAAATAAATATTTTAGATACACAGTGTATAGCGCAGAGCACGTGGCAGCCGGTAGAACAAAGAACGGCGTCCATCTGGGAACACAGCGAGTGGGATCATCATGACGACGGTGTGTGCTAGTGCGTGAATCAAAGACATGCTCGTGTCAGGGGGCCTTAAGCGTGCAGTTGAACATAGGCAAGTTTTTCAAGAATTTTAGATTTAAAAAAAAAAGGCAGCTTCAATATGGGCCTATAATAGACAAGACTGCAGATTATACTTTTTGAGGAGGGCTGCACAACATCATGCTTGAAGGCAGCCAGGACACAACTAGAAGACAAAGAAACATTTAAGACCTTCAGCAGGTGAGACTCAACAGTGTCAAACACATTTTTAAGAAGCTTGGAAGGGATGCCATCTAATGGATAATCAGACGGTTTCAAGTGTTGCATGACAGTGCTCAGTTCAGTAAGTGATACAGGGGTCAAATTCATTGAAAGTTGCAGAACACAAACTGATGAATGATAAAAACAACATTAGAGGGAATGTCAGTTGATGCGCTAATACCAGATATTTGTGCACAAAAACGTTTAAAAAATTTACACACAGTACATGTGACAACACAGTGCTGGGAGACTCAACAGGATTTAAAAAAGTAAAAAGGACCCAAGGCCTATGACTGTTATTAGAAACAATGTTGGAAAGATACTGCGCTTTAGCAGTCTTGACTACACTTTGATATGTTGCTAAACAGTTTCTAAGAATTTTCAGTGAGACATGAAGCTTGTCCTTTTTCCATGTCCTTTCAGCACACCTACAGTCACATCTTAGCGCGCGAGTAGTTTCATTGAGCCAGGGTTCAGCCAACGGCTTATCTCAAACAGTCTTGAAAGGAGCAAAAGAATCCAGGATGTCGGTACACTTTAAATGTAGCAAATTTGTTAGTTCATCGGCGCATTAAAGGCCTCAGTGAATAGTGCCGCAGTAGTTGAGCCAAGAGCGCGCGCTTATGCTGTGGAGGAGCAGCGTTTAGGTTGAGAAGGCGGCAGAGTTGGACTGAAAATAACCGGCATATGATCAGAGATGCTAGTCTGACACATTTCGTCAATGCAAACGTTAAGACGATATCCAATAAGTGTCCTTTCTCGTGGGTGACTCCACATATCCATTGCGTAAGGTTAAAACCATCAGTTAGATTTAAGAAGTCACTGACCAGAGGTTTAGCCTCACAACACAAATGAATTCTAAAGTCACCTACTATTAAAAGTCGATCAGCGATAGGCACAATCTCTACCATAAGGTTTGAGAATTCCTTAATAAAGTTTTTATTAAACTTACGAGGGCGGTATGTTATGGCGCACAGCATTGGCAAAGACAACTGCACTTCAAACGGCTGCAGCTCAAAGCTGGAATATAGGCTGAAGGAAGCTGTCTGCAGTGAAAACAGGATTTAAATACGGACACTACTCCACCACCTTTTCCTGAAGTACGAGGAGAGCTTTGAAGAGCACAGTTGGGGGGAGAAGTTCAGAAAGCACAGTTGACTCATCGGGACATAGCCATGTCTCTGTCATAAACATGAAATCCAGCTTGTGAGAAGTAAAGAAGTCATTGAGCAAAAAAGTCTTGTTGGCAAGCGATCTGGTGTTTATCAGCGCAAGGCAAAGAATTGTGACGTTAGTATGCAAAATACGGCAACATGCTAGCTGGCGAATGTTCCTCCTGTCCACTCCGCGCTGCCAGCTGGTTTGAAGGCACCACACCGGAGGCAGCAGCTGATCCACACTGCCGCAGAGACCAGACATGGGCATGGGAAAGATCCATCGATCCCTCAGGTGAACTCCAACAGAAAAGCCACGACAGGATCCACATGCTTGCTGGTAAGTCCTTTGTTAACCAAAAGGCCACCTCGCTTTCCTCTTTTCCTTGGGCTTTTCTTCCCAAGGAAAGGCTCTCTGCACAGAAACACACGGTATAGCAGAGTGCAACAGGGGAGGCAGGTCAGAGGATGAATACTCAAAGTTAAGATTCAGCTGAAGTTTGTCTAGTGATGCACAGATATCAAGTAGTGACTGGTGATCATAAATGATAAGTGGCAAAACACTGTTACAACAAATAAGTAAAATGCCAAATAAAACTCCAAGTACAGCTGGGAGACACTTCGCTGTGCACACTGCTGGCGCCATCTTAGTACTTTCCTCGGCTGTATGAACCTATAGAAATGGTTTCTGTTTTCCTCCAGACATGACGCCTGGCACTTACACCAAAGAGTTCAATATATGTCTCATCAGACCAGAGAATTTTGTTTCTCATAGTCTGAGAGTCCTTCAGGTGCCTTTTGGTAAACTCCAGGCGGGCTGGCATGTGCCTTTTACTAAGGAGTGGCTTCTGTCTGGCCACTCTACCACACAGGCCTGATTGTTGGATGCTGCGAGAGGTGGTTGTCCTTCTGGACGGTTCTCCTCTCTCTGCAGAGGAATGCTGGAGCTCTGACAGAGAGTGACTATCAGCGTCTTGGTCATCTCCCTGACTAAGGCCTTCTCCCTGATTGCTCAGTTTAGACATGTGGCCAGCTAGTATATGCACTTGTTCAGTTGCCTGTTAACACAAATAGCTAATCAGCCAGTCACATGGCAACAACTCAATGCATTTAGGCATCTAGACTTGGTGAAGATGACTTCCTGGAGTTCAGACTGACAGAATGGGAAAGAAATGGAAATTATTTGAATTTGAATGTGACATGGTTGTTGGTGCCAGACGGGTTGGTCTGAGTATTTCAGAAACCGCTGATCAACTGGGATTTTCAGGCCAGCCATAGGGTTTACAGAGAATGGTCCGAAAAAGAGAAGATATCCAGTGAGCGGCAGCTGTATGGACCAAAGTGTCTTGTGATGTAAGGGGCCAGAGGAGAAAGGGCAGACAGGTTGAATTTGTGGCTGCTTGATGCTATCATGTATCATATCATAGGCCAAATCTCTGAGGAATGTTTCTAACACCTTGTTGAATCTATACCATGAAGAATTAAAGCAGTTCTGAAGGCAAAAGTGGGTCCAACCTGGTACTAGCAAATTGTCCCTAATAAAGTGGCCAGTGTGTGTATTGTGTATATACACATTTATTGTATGGCTGCGACACTATGTGCCTCGCTGATTTCCGGTCTGATATGGGAAAATATCAGACCAGTTACCATGACAATCAGTCCGGAATGAGTATCACATTTGTTACAACTTAAAAAAAACAATTAGAAAGCCCAAGTCGGACATGAACATGCTCCATAAATATCTAAACAGCATCTGAAAAAACACACAGATTGAAATATTACCAGCTAATGATGGAACCATCTGTTTGGATTTGGACACGCTAGTGAGTCCATGGACCACAAAGGATTAATGCCAGTTTGAGCATGCACAGTCACACACACACATAAAACATCAGTTGATCACTGTCCTTCCTTAACTCATCACCGTGATGTTAAATTACATCTGAAACTTTCCATTTGCCTCATTACATTCAGCCATAATCACTCACTGATGTAATCACTTCTCTGCTGATCCATATGATCTCAGTGCCTTTGTGTTGAACTTTGTGCACTCAGACAAATGCACATTTTAACATCGACTGTTTGTCTGCTCCAGGTTTCTTCATGAGCCACTGATAGATGAAGACCCCATCTTCATCACCACCTGTACAGAAAGAGAGCTGAGGAAGAGGAAGAAAGAAAGTTCAGCCTCTGGGTTCGGCAGTGCACCTCCACTGGATTCATCTGTCAGGTAGCAACACAAACCACAGCTGCTCAATCAGCACCGCAGTGGTAATTAATGCAGTGACAGCCACATCTGTTTCACCATTGTTTCTACTGCTTTGGGGAAACTGTTTGATGATGATTTTAACATTTAGTCACATGTGTCATCGGTGCTGTTTGGTTATTTAATGTTCTCCCAGTGCCTGAAGTCAGTATGAAGATGCCTTAGCCCCCCCCCCCAAAAAAAAATCTGACTTCAGATTCTTCTGGAAAATTATAAACTGTTAAATTTTCAATTTTAAGCACAGAACTTGCAGGAGCAGAAACTGTTATAATTACATTCAGCATGAAAGTCAACATGCAGGGCCCTATCTTGATGATCTGTGGTGCACAGTCTAAACTGCATAACTCTAGTGCTGTTCAGGCATGTCAAGCTCCACATTGCTGTGAACACTGTGTGTAATCTGAGTGAAAAGTAGTGCACAGGGGCTGGATTTAGTCACTTAATGAGGAGGAGAAAACATTTCTTCCTAAATAAAAGAAGCGTATCTAGATACATGGGCTACGATACAATTCAGGGATGAGGCTTTTTATGATGGAATGATTTGGTTCAGTTCAGTTTGGTGTGATAAGATACAGTTCGTTTAAATAAGTCCATCTGGTGGCCAATTTGTGGTTGGAAAAAATGTTTATCTTCGCGTGTTTGTCCGCGTGTCCTTGCTAGTTTTAGTTTTAGCAGATTCCTTGTGGTCTGCACGTTTCACCATGCTGTCTTACAAAGTGAATATTAAGATTTGTTGGGACACTGCAGTACCAAAGTGCTGTTACTCACAGTTTTGCAAACTGCCAGACTTTTGTCCAAATTTGCATCCTTCTGTTATAATCCAGCTCCCTTCTAAAATATTGATTTTATGTTTCATTGTGCTCACCTTTGAACTTCTACAAGAGTTTGAAGATGCTGTGGAGAAGTAGCACGTTCACTGTACCAACTCGTAACTTTAAAAACTCAGTCTTTCGTAGTACATTTACTGTAAATCTAGCCATATGTCTGTGTATCCATGTGGCTGTATGACTTGTGATTCATATTGGTTAATTGCACCCCCCCCCCCCCATTAATTAGTCATCAGCATGTAGTGAGCCTAATGTGAAATAAACCAAGTGTATCATTACCTGTCCTTGTCATTACTATAAGTGCATCAGTATCTGGTGCTTTGGTGTTCAGATGTTGGACTCATAAGTGAGAGGTTTTCTGGCTATGAAATGTTTCTGTACACAGTGTGACAGTGCGTAAGTGGTAAGTGGTCCAGATTTTTCTTCTATAGCTTTAAAGTTGTCTTGATATGAGTGTTTTTATTAAATCATTACAGTTTACTCCCATTTTTAAGCTCTAGCAAAGATTAGTTTCATTCCTAAAATTTTTTTCACATAATGACCTTTATATAGAAAGGCACATTTTTACTTTTAATCTTATGACCTTATGCATAATGTGATATGAGCTCTTTTTTGTAATGTTTATTCTTCAAATTGTATGGTTTGTTTGTTTTCCTACTCAAAACATTTTTTTTCTTTAAATATTCCAGGAGTTTCTTTCAGTGTCTTCACAGTTAGTTGAATGATTAGCTGCTATAAAAATAATTTAAAGGATGTGGCAGCTGTTAGCAACAAATGATATTTTAATTGAATTCAAACTTAAAATCTTATTCTCAGTCTGTTAATGCAATTTTTTATATTCACTAGAAAGCGAACATCAGTTACACTGAATTTTACATTATGGCTAAATAAAGTTTGTTTTCAGGATATCTGTTGAAGGATGTTTTTTATGTGCATAAGCTAATATCTGTAAACTGGACCAGTGTCACGTCTCACTGTCTCTGACTGTGTCCTTGCTGTAACCTTCACTTCCTTGCAGGGGGCTGATATATGAAAAGCCTGCCCGGCCCTCACTATTAGAAAGAAAATCATCTCGCGCCACCTGCGTTTCTGTAATTCTGAATTTTTGAAAGACGAGAAAACTCAAAATCTGGCAAGAAGCTCTCATTACTTTACTTGAGAAGTCAGTTTCATGGAAGGAAGCTTTCATACACCAACTGGTTTAGTTTTATTTTGATTTAGTTTGATACATTGGGAGATATTGGGGTGGCGGGGGATGGGGTGGGAGCATCAAGGGAAGGGGGCAACTGAACCCACTCGGTTCCTTAATTTTGCTCCAAAAACCATCTCTTCACCAGTAATTTGTTACACACACATGCTATACAAGTCGAGGTGAGTGACCTCCCCCAGCAGACTTGTCCTGTCTGACACCTGGTGTCGGCCGACCGAAGGGTCCCCCTAAACATCTGTCCCCCCTGATGACTGCGGTTCACAGATTAACACCTTGTTTCTGCTTCAAACTGCACACCAGTCATCGTCTATCTCAGCGACAGATATCTGAAGCTTTTGTACAACAACCATTTCCACATAAATTCAGCATTATTTCATCATAAAAGACGGAGGAAGTGATCAGAGCACTGTGGTTAAACGAGCTGCTCGCTGATGCGTTCACTGCGCGTCGGTCATTTCAAAGCATCACGGAATTTCGCAGAGTTTCTGCTTAAATGGCCTCATTTCTGCTTTAAAACTGACTTTAGAATGATTTAAGAGGTTTTACCTTTATCATTTGATGGTTAATAATCCCATTAACCCATTTGATTGCTTTGGGTGAAGAGACTCCGTCTCAGATGTGCTGCTGTGGTCCGAAATGACGCATGCACAGATACAAAAGGCGGACCGATTTTTAGGGGAAGACCGTTCGGTCTGCGACACCAGCATTGATTTATAACCCCAATTCCAATGAAGTTGGTACATTGTGTAAAATGTAAATAAAAACAGAATACAATGATTTGCAAATCCTCTTCAGCCTATATTTAATTGAATACACCACAAAGACAAGATATTTAATGTTCAAACTGATGAACTTTATTTTGTGCAGATATTTGCTCATTTTGAAATGGATGCCTGCAACACGTTTCAAAAAGCTGGGACAGTGGTATGTTTACCACTGTGTTACATCACCTTCCTTCTAACAACACTCAATAAGCGTTTGGGAACTGAGGACACTAATTGTTGAAGCTTTGTAGGTGGAATTCTTTCCCATTCTTGCTTGATGTACGACTTCAGTTGTTCAACAGTCAGGGGTCTCCGTTGTCGTATTTGCGCTTCATAATGCGCCACACATTTTCAATGGGCGACAGGTCTGGACTGCAGGCAGGCCAGTCTAGTACCCGCACTCTTTTACTATGAAGGCACACTGTTGTAACACGTACAGAATGTGGCTTGGCATTGTGCTGCTAAAATAAGCAGGGACGCTCTCTGAAAAAGACGTTGCTTGGATGGTAGCATGTGTTGCTCCAAAACCTGGATGTACCTTTCAGCATTGATGGCGCCATCACAGATGTGTAAGTCGCCCATGCCATGGGCACTAACACACCCCCATACCATCAGAGATGCTGCTTTTGAACTTTGCGCTGGTAACAGTCTGGACGGTCTTTTTCCTCTTTTGTCCAGAGGACACGACATCCATGATTTCCAAAAACAATTTGAAATGTGGACTCAGACCACAGCACACTTTTCCACTTTGCATCTGTCCATTTTAAATGAGCTTGGGCCCAGAGAAGATGGCAGTGTTTCTGGATGTTGTTGATGTATGGCTTTCGCTTCGCATGGTAGAGTTTTAACTTGCACTTGTAGATGTAGTGACGAACTGTGTTAACTGACAACGGTTTTCTGAAGTGTTCCTGAGCCCACTTGGTAAGATCCTTTACACAATAATGTCAGCTTTTAATGCAGTGCCGCCTGAGGGATCAAAGGTCACGTGCATTCAATGTTGGTTTTCGGCCTTGCCGCTTATATGCAGAAAGTTCTCCAGATTCTCTGAATCTTCTGATTATATTATGGACTGTAGATGATGGAATCCCTAAATTCCTTGCAATTGAACATTGAGAAACATTGTTCTTAAACTGTTGGACTATTTTTTTCATGCACTTGTTCACAAAGTGGTGATCCTCACCCCATCTTTGCTTGTGAACAGCTGAGATTTTTGGGGATGCTCCTTTTATACCCAATCATGACACTCACAATTAGTGTCCTCAGTTCCCAAACACTTATTGAGTGTTGTTAGAAGGAAAGGTGATGTAACACAGTGGTAAACATATCACTGTCCCAGCTTTTTTGAAACGTGTTGCAGACATCCATTTCAAAATGAGCAAATATTTGCACAAAAACAATAAAGTTTACCAGTTTGAACATTAAATATCTTGTCTTTGTGGTGTATTCAATTGAATATAGGTTGAAGAGGATTTGCAAATCATTGTATTCTGTTTATTTACATTTTACACAATGTCCGATCTTCATTGGAATTGGGGTTGTAGTTTGTTGCCAGAAAGCCTTTATGCTTACAACTCCGTCCGCTGACACAACCGATACAGTGAGGAAAATAAGTATTTGAACACCCTGCAATTTTGCAAGTTCTCCCACTTAGAAATCATGGAAGGGTCTAAAATTTTCATCTTAGGTGCATGTGCACTGTGAGAGACAATCTAAAAAAAACAAAAAAAAATCTGGAAATCACAATGTATGATTATTTTTAATAATTTATTTGTATATTACTGCTGCAAATACGTATTCAACACCTGTGAAAATAAATGTTAATATTTGGTACAGTAGCCTTTGTTTGCAATTACAGAGGTCAAATGTTTCCTGTAGTTTTTAACCAGGTTTGCACACACTGCAGCAGGGATTTTGGTCCACTCCTCCATACAGATCTTCTCCAAATCTTCAGGTTTGGAGTTTCAGCTCCCTCCAAAGATTTTCTATTGAGTTCAGGTCTGGAGACTGGCCAGGCCACTCCAGGACCTTGAAATGCTTCTTACGGAGCCCCTCCTTAGTTGTCCTGGCTGTGTGTTTGGGGTCATTGTCATGCTGGAAGACCCATCCATGACCCATCTTCAATGCGCTTACTGAGGGAAGGAGGTTGTTTGCCAAAATCTCACAATACATGACCCCATCCATCCTCCCTTCAATACGGTGCAGTCGTCTTGTCCCCTTTGCAGAAGAGCACCCCCAGAGTATGATGTTTCCACCCCATCCTTCACGGTTGGGATGGTTTTCTTGGAGTTGTTCTCATCCTCTAAACATGGTAAGTGGAGTTGATTCCGAAAAGCTATGTTCTGGTCTCATCTGACCACATGACCTTCTCCCATGCCTCCTCTGGATCATCCAGATGGTCACTGGTGAACTTCAAATGGGCCTGGACATGTGCTGGCTTGAGCAGGGGGACCTTGCTGCCCTGCAGGATTTTAAACCATGACAGCAGTCATGTGTTACTAATGTAATCTTTGTTACTGTGGTCCCAGTTCTCTTCAGGTCATTGACCAGGTCCTGCTGTGTAGTTCTGAGCTTTCTCAGAATCATCCTTACCCCACAAAGTGAGATCCTGCATGGAATCCCAGACCAAGGGAGATTGACAGTCATCTTGTTTCTTCCACTTTCTAATAAATAATCATAACAGTTGTTGTCTTCTACCAAGCTGCTTGCCTGTTGTCCTGTAGTCCATCCCAGCCTTGTGCAGGTCTACAGTTTGTCCCTGGTGTCCTTAGACAGCTCTTTGGTCTTGGCTATGGTGGACAGGTTGGAGTGTGATTGATTGAGTGTGTGAACAGGTGTCTTTATACAGGTAACAAGTTCAAACAGGTGCAATTAATACAGATAAAGAGTGCAGAATAAGAGGGCTTCTTAAAGAAAAATTAACAGGTCTGTGAGAGCCAGAATTCTTGCTGGTTGGCAGGTGTTCAAATGCTTATTTGCAGCAGTAACATACAAATAAATTATTAAAAAATTGTACATTGTGATTTCCAGATTTTTTTTTTTTTTTTTTTAGATTATGTCTCTCACAGTGGACATGCACCTAAGATGAAAATTTCAGACCCCTCCATGACTTCTAAGTGGGAGAACTTGCAAAATCGCAGGGTGTTGAAATACTTATTTTCCTCACTGTAGATAATATGATGCATGTTGAAAGCTCTTGAGCATCATTGATATGCACATTTGGCACATTATAGTGTAAAATACATGACAAAGAAATGGTCAAATAAACGGTTTTGTCACTGTAAGATTTTTATATTTGCTTTGGTTCAATTGCTTTTTATGATACACTAAGCAACTGGGACAGTAAAAATATTCATGTATATTTAGTTAAAATATAAATGTAGTATTCATATATTAAATAACTAATATTTCATAGTTATGTATTTGGGTGTGTTTTGATGTTTTTAACAGCTTTTTGATGATCATGCTTGAGCACTGCTAACATATATGGACAAGGTTATAAGAAATAAATGGGGAAAAAAATAAATTAAGAAACACATTGTGTGTGTGTGTGGGGGGGGGGGGGGGGGGGGGGGTTGAAATTATTCTCATTTACAAAAAGGGCCCTGCAAAAAATGTTTGGGAACCACTGGGTTGGATCTTATGCTTGTGATGCACCTTGAGCAACTTCTGCTGTGCTTTAGCACTGCACAAAAAAATTCAATTGATTTAATATATATTGTGTGCCGAGGGGAGGAGCTTTCTCTTCTACTGGACATTGCAGAAGCTTCTTGCAGGATTTTTAGTTTTTCATTAATCCCCCCCCCCCCCACCCCCCCAAAAGGAAAAAATAAAATTCTGAAAAAAGGGTACGGTAATTTTGATCTTCGGTAAATGTATTGTACTCCCTTACTTGTACAGCCTGAGATGCCTGCACAGTGGACAAACTAGTAGCAGCCACTGTGCTGTCTGCCTGGCCTCATGCGTCTCATACCATGACTGATGGCACAGTGGTCATCAGAGCGAGACTTTGTCAGATGAGGACCTGCGGTTGACAGACTAATAACACCAGCATTTATATTACTTTGACTTGAGCTTTTCTGATGAAACCGAATTGAAATAAACAGGTGGGACATGTTTGTTTCCTTACACGATACTGAGCTCTCAAGTATCTAAAGCAGAAATATGTGTCATCTCGTTAACTGAAAAATTCAGAAAAGCATTGGTTTTTTTTCTTCAAGTAAATGTCTCTCCAGTCCTAAGTGGTGCATTTTCTTAAATTTTGTTTTGTTGCTCGGTGAACCTTTTTAAGTTGGCACTATTTGTGCCATCCTTCTTCCTGAACAATGCATCTGTTTAAATGATTATTTTGACGCCGTATAAATATGGGGATAGTATGTCCTCTATCACATATATGGGCAGATGCACAAATATATTTCTTGTGAAGCCGCACAATGACATCATTCAGTTCTGCTAAAGTGAAGCATTAATCCTCAAGTGATCCTTTGACAAAGGGAGGAACATCCTCACGGCCCACCACTGTCCTCACTAAGGAGGTCTAAAACTTAAATCACCTCTGTCTGCTCCTGGGTTTCTGTTACAGATTTTGGAGAAAGTTGAGCAATGTTTTCAGAATGTTGACAAAGCACAATAGTGAAATGATAGCGTTTCCATTCACTGATGGAATGTGATTGCTGGGTTTTTCTTCTTGTAATAATATAACTGTCATTCAAGCAAGGCTTTAACAAGAACTGCAGTTCCAAGAGTCATGGTAATGGAGGGGTCAGTACTGTCAAGTATTGTCTTCCAATATTGCTTATCATCATTTCTTAGAACATTTAACAAGCTGGTCGTCTCTTACTTCAGCCACACGTACCACACCGTGTATTATAGAATGTCATATGACGCAGACTGTACATCATGTCACCTGTAATAGCAGAAACAAAAGAAGTGTTTTCATTACACTTTTTCAGTTTGCCTGAAGAACCACTTGCCATTTGTAACATTTGAGTTTTTCTTTCCAAAATACATGTTTTCCTTGAGTGCATTTTCAATTTGGTGCTTAAGAGGGTATGTAGAACTAGCTTTGATTCCTAGTCACACTACCTGCCTATGTTCCTGGTCATGAAACCTATTCTGCATTGTGTCAAGCCACCCGGTTGGAAATGGATACTGGGCTTAGCTGGAGAAGTGACCAGTCATATTAATTTTAACAGCATATTTATTCCTAATCTTTATTTTTAGTCATCGGAATTATTTTAGTTTCAGTCAATTAAATATCATAAGATTTTAGTCAACAAACTCTCCTGTAGTTTTTCTGTAGTTTTGGTGTTGTCCAAAATTATTTTAGAGTTGAGAGGAACAATCAGTTCCATCAGTTTGCATCACATAGAATAACATTGTGTATGACTCGTCATACAGTATATAGAATAGCAAATTTTAACTAGAGGACTGCGCTCATAGAGCGCAAACCTCGGCCAACACTAGTTTCCAATTCCACAAATTTTAACCTTGGAAAAAATTTTCAAGGTCATCGTCCTGTTAGAAGTGGCTTTTCATAAGCTAAAATTTTATACAAAATATGGGTCAAAACAAGGGCTTTTTGATGTTAAAAAGAATCAAATATTCGTTAAATCTGCAATATGACTCAGATGTGGTCTTAGTCTATTCATTGAAAGTGCCAGTTTACACCTCTTTGTCACAAATGAGAGTGATTCGGGCACTTTTGATTGAGATATAATACAAATTATACACCAATAGCCTTTTCAATATTAATTTCAAATGGTGGTTGGCTCTCACTGCGGTATTGTATCACTCCCTGTTCCGGAGCACAGCAGTGTTTGCTGTATCTGTTAGCTGTTTAATCTGCGCAGTTAGATTGATCTAGTTAACTAGATAATGATTTGTTTCACAGTGTAATCTTCACGTGCCTTAACTAAAGCACTCCCTCTGCTGAATCACCTCTAAATTATTTACACATTATTCACTTTGTGTGTTTTTAGGAATCCGCTAGCTTAGCGCAGCTACTAGCTCTTAACCGGTTTAGCATGGTGGCTTCTCCTGTCTCTCCTGCACTTTTCTGCTCTGGGTGTGAAATGTTTAGTTATTCCTCTGCCTCCTTTAGCAGTAATGGTACTTGTAATAAGTGTAGCTTATTCGTAGCTTTGGAGGCCAGGCTGGACGAATTGGAGACTCGGCTCCGCACCGTGGAAAATTCTACAGCTAGCCAGGCCCCTGTAGTCGGTGCGGACCAAGGTAGCTTAGCCGCCGTTAGTTTCCCTCTGGCAGATCCCGAGCAGCCGGGAAAGCAGGCTGACTGGGTGACTGTGAGGAGGAAGCGTAGCCCTAAACAGAAGCCCCGTGTACACCGCCAACCCGTTCACATTTCTAACCGTTTTTCCCCACTCGGCGACACACCCGCCGAGGATCAAACTCTGGTTATTGGCGACTCTGTTTTGAGAAATGTGAAGTTAGCGACACCAGCAACCATAGTCAATTGTCTTCCGGGGGCCAGAGCAGGCGACATTGAAGGAATTTGAAACTGCTGGCTAAGGCTAAGCGTAAATTTGGTAAGACTGTAATTCACGTTGGCAGTAATGACACCCGGTTATGCCAATTGGAGGTCACTAAAATTAACATTGAATCGGTGTGTAACTTTGCAAAAACAATATCGGACTCTGTAGTTTTCTCTGGGCCCCTCCCCAATCGGACCGGGAGTGACATGTTTAGCCGCATGTTCTCCTTGAATTGCTGGCTGTCTGAGTGGTGTACAAAAAATGAGGTGGGCTTCATAGATAATTGGCAAAGCTTCTGGGGAAAACCTGGTCTTGTTAGGAGAGACGGCATCCATCCCACTTTGGATGGAGCAGCTCTCATTTCTAGAAATCTGGCCAATTTTCTTAAATCCTTCAAACCGTGACTATCCAGGGTTGGGACCAGGAAGCAGAGTTGTAGTCTTACACACCTCTCTGCAGCTTCTCTCCCCCTGCCATCCCCTCATTACCCCATCCCCGTAGAGACGGTGCCTGCTCCTAGACCACCAATAACCAGCAAAAATCTATTTAAGCATAAAAATTCAAAAAGAAAAAATAATATAGCACCTTCAACTGCACCACAGACTAAAACAGTTAAATGTGGTCTATTAAACATTAGGTCTCTCTCTTCTAAGTCCCTGTTAGTAAATGATATAATAATTGATAAACATATTTATTTATTCTGCCTTACAGAAACCTGGTTACAGCAGGATGAATATGTTAGTTTAAATGAGTCAACACCCCCGAGTCACACTAACTGCCAGAACGCTCGTAGCACGGGCCGAGGCGGAGGATTAGCAGCAATCTTCCATTCCAGCTTATTAATTAATCAAAAACCCAGACAGAGCTTTAATTCATTTGAAAGCTTGACTCTTAGTCTTGTCCATCCAAATTGGAAGTCCCAAAAAACAGTTTTATTTGTTGTTATCTATCGTCCTCCTGGTTGTTACTGTGAGGCTCTCTGTGAATTTTCAGAACTTTTGTCTGACTTAGTGCTTAGCTCAGATAATTATAGTGGGCGATTTTAACATCCACACAGATGCTGAGAATGACAGCCTCAACACTGCATTTAATCTATTATTAGACTCAATTGGCTTTGCTCAAAATGTAAATGAGTCCACCCACCACTTTAATCATATCGTAGATCTTGTTCTGACTTATGGTATGGAAATTGAAGACTTAACAGTATTCCCTGAAAACTCCCTTCTGTCTGATCATTTCTTAATAACATTTACATTTACTCTGATGGACTACCCAGCAGTGGGGAATAAGTTCATTACACTAGAAGTCTTTCAGAAAGCGCTGTAACTAAGTTTAAGGATATGATTCCTTCTTTATGTTCTCTAATGCCATATACCAACACAGTGCAGAGTAGCTACCTAAACTCTGTAAGTGAGATAGAGTATCTCGTCAGTAGTTTTACATCCTCATTGAAGACAACTTTGGATGCTGTAGCTCCTCTGAAAAAGAGAGCTTTAAATCAGAAGTGCCTGACTCCGTGGTATAACTCACAAACTCGCAGCTTAAAGCAGATAACCCGTAAGTTGGAGAGGAAATGGCGTCTCACTAATTTAGAAGATCTTCACTTAGCCTGGAAAAAGAGTCTGTTGCTCTATAAAAAAGCCCTCCGTAAAGCTAGGACATCTTACTACTCATCACTAATTGAAGAAAATAAGAACAATCCCAGGTTTCTTTTCAGCACTGTAGCCAGGCTGACAAAGAGTCAGAGTTCTATTGAGCCGAGTATTCCTTTAACTTTAACTAGTAATGACTTCATGACTTTCTTTGCTAATAAAATTTTAACTATTAGAGAAACAATTACTCATAACCATCCCAAAGACATATCGTTATCTTTGGCTGCTTTCAGTGATGCCGGTATTTGGTTAGACTCTTTCTCTCAGATTGTTCTGTCTGAGTTATTTTCATCAGTTACTTCATCCAAACCATCATCATGTCTATTAGACCCCATTCCTACCTGGCTGCTCAAGGAAGCCCTACCATTATTTAATGCTTCGATCTTAAATATGATCAATCTATCTTTATTAGTTGGCTATGTACCACAGGCTTTTAAGGTGGCAGTAATTAAAACATTACTTAAAAAGCCATCACTTGACCCAGCTATCTTAGCTAATTATAGGCCAATCTCCAACCTTCCTTTTCTCTCAAAAATTCTTGAAAGGGTAGTTGTAAAACAGCTAACTGATCATCTGCAGAGGAATGGTCTATTTGAAGAGTTTCAGTCAGGTTTTAGAATTCATCATAGTACAAAACAGCATTAGTGAAGGTTACAAATGATCTTCTTATGGCCTCAGACAGTGGACTCATCTCTGTGCTTGTTCTGTTAGACCTCAGTGCTGCTTTTGATACTGTTGACCATAAAATTTTATTACAGAGATTAGAGCATGCCATAGGTATTAAAGGCACTGCGCTGCGGTGGTTTGAATCATATTTATCTAATAGATTACAATTTGTTCATGTAAATGGGGAATCTTCTTCACAGACTAAGGTTAATTATGGAGTTCCACAAGGTTCTGTGCTAGGACCAATTTTATTCACTTTATACATGCTTCCCTTAGGCAGTATTATTAGACGGCATTGCTTAAATTTTCATTGTTACGCAGATGATACCCAGCTTTATCTATCCATGAAGCCAGAGGACACACACCAATTAGCTAAACTGCAGGATTGTCTTACAGACATGAAGACATGGATGACCTCTAATTTCCTGCTATTAAACTCAGATAAAACTGAAGTTATTGTACTTGGCCCCACAAATCTTAGAAACATGGTGTCTAACCAGATCCTTACTCTGGATGGCATTACCCTGACCTCTAGTAATACTGTGAGAAATCTTGGAGTCATTTTTGATCAGGATATGTCATTCAAAGCGCATATTAAACAAATATGTAGGACTGCTTTTTTTGCATTTACGCAATATCGCTAAAATTAGAAAGGTCTTGTCTCAGAGTGATGCTGAAAAACTAATTCATGCATTTATTTCCTCTAGGCTGGACTATTGTAATTCATTATTATCAGGTTGTCCTAAAAGTTCCCTGAAAAGCCTTCAGTTAATTCAAAATGCTGCAGTTAGAGTACTGACGGGGACTAGAAGGAGAGAGCATATCTCACCCATATTGGCCTCTCTTCATTGGCTTCCTGTTAATTCTAGAATAGAATTTAAAATTCTTCTTCTTACTTATAAGGTTTTGAATAATCAGGTCCCATCTTATCTTAGGGACCTCATAGTACCATATCACCCCAATAGAGCGCTTCGCTCTCAGACTGCAGGCTTACTTGTAGTTCCTAGGGTTTGTAAGAGTAGAATGGGAGGCAGAGCCTTCAGCTTTCAGGCTCGTCTCCTGTGGAACCAGCTCCCAATTCGGATCAGGGAGACAGACACCCTCTCTACTTTTAAGATTAGGCTTAAAACTTTCCTTTTTGCTAAAGCTTATAGTTAGGGCTGGATCAGGTGACCCTGAACCATCCCTTAGTTATGCTGCTATAGACTTAGACTGCTGGGGGGTTCCCATGATGCACTGAGTGTTTCTTTCTCTTTTTGCTCTGTATGCACCACTCTGCATTTAATCATTAGTGATTGATCTCTGCTCCCCTCCACAGCATGTCTTTTTCCTGGTTCTCTCCCTCAGCCCCAACCAGTCCCAGCAGAAGAATGCCCCCTCCCTGAGCCTGGTTCTGCTGGAGGTTTCTTCCTGTTAAAAGGGAGTTTTTCCTTCCCACTGTTGCCAAGTGCTTGCTCACAGGGGGTCGTTTTGACCATTGGGGTTTTTACGTAATTATTGTATGGCCTTGCCTTACAATATAAAGCACCTTGGGGCAACTGTTTGTTGTGATTTGGCGCTATATAAATAAAATTGATTGACTGATTGAAATTTAAATGGCCACAAAATCTGTAATCTGGATCAGATCCAGATCAGACTTTGTCAGTCGATAATGGATACCATTCCACATAATGTTGTCAAATATGAAAGAAATGTGATCTTTTTGTTTTTGAGTTATGAATTTTTGAAAATTCGTTCAGTGTTAAAGATAGGGATTTGCCCTTTTGACCTAGAAATTTTAATCACTTCTATCAGGATATGAATCTTCAGTAAAAATGGCATAATGATATATGACAAATTCTGGGCTCCAGGCTGTTCACAGACAAACAAACAGGGGAGATAACATAACCTCCTCCAACTTGTTGGCATAACTAGAAAGTATTAGTTAAAGTTTGTTATTCCATTTCATTTGTAGGGATGTAATAATACGTTAGCACCACGATACGATGCATATCATAATACACCTATCACAATTCGATACATAATCACATCACTGTTCCCACTAATTATGTAGAAAGTAATCTGTGGTGAATGCTTTAACTTTAAAGAAACTAATAATTTTGAAGTAATAATTAGACAAATTGTAATCCATGCTGTTGTCCGTTTATTTGTATATTTCATAAATCATTTACGATTCTCCTGCAATAGCTTGTCATTTCTTTCATGCAGTAGTTGACTTTACACTGTATGATGATACTAATTTCTGAAAAAAATTACTGTTTCATACAGACTTTATGATAGGATTATCACGATTCATGATGCGTTATGACACCCCTACTCATTCACAAATGAGCATTCACACTGATGATACACATTGTTAGCCTCTCGCTATTTTCCATACTACTGCCGAGGTGTGTCCAGTTTGACATAATCCCTCTGTCAATGAAGCATGTCAAGGCAGGGAAACCAAAACTGAGAAATAAAATAAGCTAACGGAGTGAATGGATGAAGATCCATTAGGCAGCACATAGACACACACTGACCACTTATAGTAATAGCTGCAGGCCTGATGTAGAGTTTGGCTAATTGCGTTGATGCTCAGTCTGCCTTGTTCATCACTAGAATATAACTAAAGGCCACATCATCATTAAGTTTGCTCGTGATGTCTTTACTCTACTGGTGCATAAATATTTCTACTTGCAGGCACCATTTCATTAGGCTTGACTTCATTTACTAAACTATTATTCTCTACAGAGGACACACACACATATATATCATTTTGACAAATTCTTCTAAAATTGCAAGCCTGTGCAGAAAAATGCTCTGTAATTTGGGGTTTTGGGGGGGAAAAAAGCTTAAATTTTGGGGAAAAGCTTCCAAACTCGGGTTATCAGAATAGTTTGTGACCAGCAGCAGCTGTCTACCTTCAGTAGTTAGACAGATACAGCAAAAGGGGAGATCACTGAGGTTGAACGTTTAAAACGGGCATTTTTTTTTTTTTTGAAGATGTATTATTTATTTGATGTTAAAGTCTGGGTTTAGAACATTGTAGATTTAGAAGAAGGAACAGACAGCTCTGCAATTCTCTGTCCAGTTATAAACCGTACAGTACACGGTAAGATTAAGTTTTGCCTTGTTTTATCTGAAGATTATGTACAAAATATTTCTTTGTGCTTTTTTTTCCGCTGATTTCTATTTATCGAGGGGGAGGAAACAATTCCCCCCCACCCCCAAAAAGAACAGGATCATGTAAGTGTTGTACATTTTGTTCTCCTGGTCTTAACGTTGATTTTGGCGACTGCATTCATCTCTACCTGCTTTCCCCACACTGCAGATCTCAGTCCATCTGAAGGAAGGGACGGACGGCTTGGCCGCCTTGAAAAACAAGCCTCAGCTGCACAGCCTGGTGGCAAAACAGCTCTGCCAGAACATCTCTGGCAAGAACGCCATCATCTTCACAGGGCCATCCATCACCAGCCTCAGCCTCTTCACAGAATTCAGCAAACAAGGTGTGTACACCAGCTGCAAGAGCAGAAAACTGTTGTTCTTTTATCAGTGTTGCCTCTGTCACTCTTCGAGTCTTGTCATTGTCACAAAAACACCTCAGCTTCTGTTTTCATTTACGTTTTGCTGTGTCGTCATGCTTCATTGTACCGACTCCTCCTCTGTCGTCTCCAGGCTGTCCTCCACCCTGTTCTCCTTTTATGTGCAGCTCACAATCGCCCTCTTCATCTTATCTCAGTCGCTTTGTGCTGTTTTGTTACTGTTTCACATAACATCTCCAGGCTACACAACACGGAGAGGAAGACAAAGTGTTTAATATTTAAACTACACAACTCTGCAGTACTGACTTCCAGCCCGTTCTGAATATCATAAACCTCATGTGGAAACTGTTTAACTTTGTTCAAATGTGTTAATACAGATGTTTCTATCATTGAGTTTATTATACAGTTCATCTGGAAAGTATTCACAGCGCTTCACTTTTCCCACATTTTGTTATGTTACATCCTTATTCCAGAATGGAGTAAATTATTTTTTCCCTCAAAATTATACTCACAGAACCCCATAATGACAACATGAAAAAAAAAATTTTTTTTTGTAAATTTATTTAAAAAAAACTAACAAATCGCATGTACGTAAGTATTAACAGCCTTTACTCAATATTTTGTTGATGCACCTTTGGCAGCAATTACAGCCTCAAGCCTTCTTGAATATGAGGCCACAAGCTTGGTGCACCTGTCTTTGGGCAGTTTTTCCCATTTCTTGCAGCACTTCTCAAGCTCCATCAGGTTGGATGGGGAGCGTCAGTGCACAGCCATTTTCAGATCTCTCCAGAGGTGTTCAATCTGGGCCAATCAAGGACATTCACAGAGTTGTCCTGAAGTCGCTGCTTTGATATCTTGGCTGTGTGCTTAGTCATTTTCCTGCTGAAAGATGAACCATCGCCCCAGTCTGAGGTCAACCGCGCTCTGTAGCAGGTTTTCATCCAGGATGTCTCTGTACATTGCTGCATTCATCTTTCCCTCAATCCTGACTAGTCTCCCAGTTCCTGCTACTGAAAATATCCCCACAGCATGATGCTGCCACCACCATGCTTCACTGTAGTCAAGTTTATTTATATAGCACATTTACAACAACCCAAAGCTGCCCAAAGTGTGTCACAGGTACAGAATAAAAAAGTATAAAAAATACAATAATACAAAATACAGAATCCAAGCGTTAACAAATACAATAACATTTTAATACAAAAGTCCAACTCCGCTTAGGTATTGAAGGCCTGTGCAAAGAAATTGGTCTTCAGTGATTTAAAAACATTTAGAGAGGATGCAGAGTGGCCTGAATCAACTGTTAAAAGGAGATCATTAAAACTATTAAGAGGGCAGTTTCCGTGCTATGCAGTGCTTTGAAGCCAAATTGGAATTTTTCGAAGATGCCGTTATCATCAAGGTAAAGGCCCCCTGACAGGAGCATGCCTTTGACTCACACACTAGCACAACCTGTGTCGTGCTGGAGAGTGGACTTGTCTTTAATGAGCGCAGACAGGACACGAGAGGGGCACTGGTGCGTGCTATTGCACACAGAGAATTTTGAAATGTTCAAAAAATCCTTCACGCATAAATGTCTTGTTACGTGGTGTGATCTAATCGCTAACACGATGTGCAGCTCATCAAGTGGAGTAAAGAAGAAGTGAACAGAGCGAGTTGTGATGTCAGTGGATCGCATCAGAGCGCAGCTCGTCTGAACGATTATAACAAGTTAAATCTGTTAAACATACATTAACAGCTGCAGACAAGAAGGAAAGTGCGCACAACTGTTTTACCAAGCCATGACAAATAATTACCTTTTTACATGGCTCAAAATGCTTTCTGCAGCTTGTTAGGCGCGCGCGAACAGCTGAAGCTGGGGCAGCCCGCTGTGATTCAAAAAGCAATTACAGACGTTTTCAATGGCCAATTTGCAGAGAAAATGATTAATCCGATGTGAAATAAATATTTTAGATACACAGTGTATAGCGCAGAGCACGTGGCAGCCGGTAGAACAAAGAACGGCGTCCATCTGGGAACACAGCGAGTGGGATCATCATGACGACGTGTGTGCTAGTGCGTGAATCAAAGACATGCTCGTGTCAGGGGGCCTTAAGCGTGCAGTTGAACATAGGCAAGTTTTTCAAGAATTTTAGATTTAAAAAAAAAAAGGCAGCTTCAATATGGGCCTATAATTAGACAAGACTGCAGATTATACTTTTTGAGGAGAGGCTGCACAACATCATGCTTGAAGGCAGCCAGGACACAACTAGAAGACAAAGAAACATTTAAGACCTTCAGCAGGTGAGACTCAACAGTGTCAAACACATTTTTAAGAAGCTTGGAAGGGATGCCATCTAATGGATAATCAGACGGTTTCAAGTGTTGCATGACAGTGCTCAGTTCAGTAAGTGATACAGGGGTCAAATTCATTGAAAGTTGCAGAACACAAACTGATGAATGATAAAACAACATTAGAGGGAATGTCAGTTGATGCGCTAATACCAGATATTTTGTGCACAAAAACGTTTAAAAAATTTACACACAGTACATGTGACAACACAGTGCTGGGAGACTCAACAGGATTTAAAAAAGTAAAAAGGACCCAAGGCCTATGACTGTTATTAGAAACAATGTTGGAAAGATACTGCGCTTTAGCAGTCTTGACTACACTTTGATATGTTGCTAAACAGTTTCTAAGAATTTTCAGTGAGACATGAAGCTTGTCCTTTTTCCATGTCCTTTCAGCACACCTACAGTCACATCTTAGCGCGCGAGTAGTTTCATTGAGCCAGGGTTCAGCCAACGGCTTATCTCAAACAGTCTTGAAAGGAGCAAAAGAATCCAGGATGTCGGTACACTTTAAATGTAGCAAATTTGTTAGTTCATCGGCGCATTAAAGGCCTCAGTGAATAGTGCCGCAGTAGTTGAGCCAAGAGCGCGCGCTTATGCTGTGGAGGAGCAGCCGTTTAGGTTGAGAAGGCGGCAGAGTTGGACTGAAAATAACCGGCATATGATCAGAGATGCTAGTCTGACACATTTCGTCAATGCAAACGTTAAGACGATATCCAATAAGTGTCCTTTCTCGTGGGTGACTCCACATATCCATTGCGTAAGGTTAAAACCATCAGTTAGATTTAAGAAGTCACTGACCAGAGGTTTAGCCTCACAACACAAATGAATTCTAAAGTCACCTACTATTAAAAGTCGATCAGCGATAGGCACAATCTCTACCATAAGGTTTGAGAATTCCTTAATAAAGTTTTTATTAAACTTACGAGGGCGGTATGTTATGGCGCACAGCATTGGCAAAGACAACTGCACTTCAAACGGCTGCAGCTCAAAGCTGGAATATATGGCTGAAGGAAGCTGTCTGCAGTGAAAACAGGATTTAAATACGGACACTACTCCACCACCTTTTCCTGAAGTACGAGGAGAGCTTTGAAGAGCACAGTTGGGAGGGAGAAGTTCAGAAAGCACAGTTGACTCATCGGGACATAGCCATGTCTCTGTCATAAACATGAAATCCAGCTTGTGAGAAGTAAAGAAGTCATTGAGCAAAAAAGTCTTGTTGGCAAGCGATCTGGTGTTTATCAGCGCAAGGCAAAGAATTGTGACGTTAGTATGCAAAATACGGCAACATGCTAGCTGGCGAATGTTCCTCCTGTCCACTCCGCGCTGCCAGCTGGTTTGAAGGCACCACACCGGAGGCAGCAGCTGATCCACACTGCCGCAGAGACCAGACATGGGCATGGGAAAGATCCATCGATCCCTCAGGTGAACTCCAACAGAAAAGCCACGACAGGATCCACATGCTTGCTGGTAAGTCCTTTGTTTAACCAAAAGGCCACCTCGCTTTCCTCTTTTCCTTGGGCTTTTCTTCCCAAGGAAAGGCTCTCTGCACAGAAACACACCGGTATAGCAGAGTGCAACAGGGGAGGCAGGTCAGAGGATGAATACTCAAAGTTAAGATTCAGCTGAAGTTTGTCTAGTGATGCACAGATATCAAGTAGTGACTGGTGATCATAAATGATAAGTGGCAAAACACTGTTACAACAAATAAGTAAAATGCCAAATAAAACTCCAAGTACAGCTGGGAGACACTTCGCTGTGCACACTGCTGGCGCCATCTTAGTACTTCCTCGGCTGTATGAACCTATAGAAATGGTTTCTGTTTTCCTCCAGACATGACGCCTGGCACTTACACCAAAGAGTTCAATATATGTCTCATCAGACCAGAGAATTTTGTTTCTCATAGTCTGAGAGTCCTTCAGGTGCCTTTTGGTAAACTCCAGGCGGGCTGGCATGTGCCTTTTACTAAGGAGTGGCTTCTGTCTGGCCACTCTACCACACAGGCCTGATTGTTGGATTGCTGCAGAGGTGGTTGTCCTTCTGGACGGTTCTCCTCTCTCTGCAGAGGAATGCTGGAGCTCTGACAGAGTGACTATCAGCTTCTTGGTCATCTCCCTGACTAAGGCCCTTCTCCCCTGATTGCTCAGTTTAGACATGTGGCCAGCTATAGGAAGAGTCCTGATGGATCCAAACATCTTCCGTGACAGATGATGGAGGCCACTGTGCTCATTGGGACCTTCAAAGCAGCAGAAATGTTTCTGTACCCTTCCCCAGATTTGTGCCTTGAGACAGTCTGGTCTTGGAAGTCTGCAGACAATTCCTTTGACTTCTTGCTTGGTTTGTGCTCTGACATGCACTATCAACTGTGGGACCTTATATGTAGACAGGTGTGTGCCTTTCCAAATCATGTCCAATAAACTGAATTTACCCCATGTGGACTCCAGTTAAGTTATAGAAACATCTCAAGGATGATCAGTGGAAACAGGCTGTGAATACTTATGTACATGTGATTTCTTAGTTTTTTTTTTTTATTTTAATAAATTTGCAAAAATCTCAAAGCATTTTTCACATGGTCATTATGGGGTATTGTGTGTAGAATTTTGAGGAGCAAAAATTAATTTCATCCATTTTGGAATAAGGCTGTAACATAACAAAATGTGGAAAAAGTCAAGTTCTGTGCATACTTTCCAGATGCACTGTAATTAAATGGGGAAAAAAGTGCATATGGATGAAATTTAGTTGTAACTAAACTGTTAAATATAGTAGAGAAGCTTGAATCTTCAATTGGACTGGGTTGCTTGACGCGAGGATGCTTCACTTCTAATTGCAGAAGCTTCCTCAGCTAAAATTCTTGCTCTTGTAGTCTGACTTGTGTCTTAACTCTTGTAGAGAGGAATAACAGAAACCAGCAAAGGCTGAAGTTTTAAACCTACCCAGACCCCTCCTACCGAGAGACAGACTGCTATTGGCTAGTGACTAACAATTCGTCTAATTAGCACCTATTGTTCGCTAGTTAGCACCCTCCTAATGACAGGGTAGCTGTCCCTCCTAACGATGGGACTGACGCCTCTCCTGACAACTCTCCTGATGACTTTCCAGACAACGTGAATGACTGATTACCATGAACAAAAGACTGAAACTGCTTTGACCTGAGTACCCCATTGTAAACAGGGGACAAAGCATGTCTCAGACTACCTCCCTGGTTAAGGCTGGGTTTCAAGTGTTTCACATACAATGCTTCTTTCACTCACCTCTCAAACCATTTCTTTTCTCTGGCTAAGATTTTAACTCCCTTGTCCTCAAACGTGCGGTTAGTGTCTTTAAGGTGGAGATGAACTGCAGACTGAGGTCTACCGACGCCTTCTCTGTGGTGCTGGTATAGCCTTTTGTGCAACGGCTGCTTAGTCTCACCTATGTAGTGTTCGTTACAGTTTTCCTGACATCTGATAGAATACACTACATTGCTCTGTTTGTAACTAGGGATCCTGTCCTTAGGGTGAACTAATTTATGTCTCAAGGTGTTAACAGGTTTAAAGTAAACTGGGATTTTCTGTTGTCTGAAGATCCTCTGTAGTTTTTCCCCTACTCCTCCTAAATAAGGGAGAGACACTCCTCTTCCTCTTGGTTCTGTCTCCTGTCTGTCTGGTCTCTTTGTTCTTTGGGACTTCTGCACTTTATCCAGGGACCATCGTGGGTACCCACATACTGTGAGGGCTTTCCATACATGTTGTTGTTCTTTAGCCCTTCCCTCTGTAGTTGTGGGCACCTGTAGGGGTCTGTGTTGAAGAGTCCTGATCACCCCGAGCTTGTGTTCAAGGGGTGGTTTGAGCCAAAGAGCAGATATTGGTCAGTGTGAGTGGGTTTTCTGTAAACCCCTGTCTGGAGCTGCGTGTTCTCTCCAATCGTAACATCACAGTCCAAGAAGGCTAAATGGTTGTTTCTGGCATCCTCACGTGTGAATTTGATATTGGAGTCCACCGAGTTGATGTGCTCTGTAAAGGCCTCCACTTCCTGTTGCTTGATTTTAACCCATGTGTCATCAACATATCTGAACCAGTGACTGGGAGAGATGCCCATGAATGACGCCAAGGCTCTCTTCTCCACTAGCTCCATGTACAGATTGGCCACAATGGTGGATACCGGAGACTCCATCGCACAACCATGGATCTGCCTGTAGTAATACCCCCTAAACAGGAAATACATGGTGTTAAGACAGATCTCCAAGACTTGGAAGATGTGGTCTGGTGTAAATTTGGTCCTTACAAGGAGAGACGCGTCCTCCAGCAGCCTCTGCTCCACAGTTGTGACGGCCTCAGCAGTGGGGATGCAGGTGAACAATGATGTCACATCGAATGACACCATAGTTTCATCTGCCTCCAGCTGAAGGTCCTTGATCTTATTCACAAAATCTTGTGTGTTCTCCACATGGTGGTCTGAGTTACCCACTAGAGGAGCCAAAATCCACTTGAGGTGTTTGGCCAAATTGTAAGTGATGGAATCTGTGCTACATACAATAGGCCTGAGTGGCACATCCTGTTTGTGGATTTTGGGCATCCCATAGATCAGGGGTGGCCAAGTTCGGTCCTCGAGAGCCACAATCCTGACACTCTTAGTTGTCTCCCTGCTCCAACACACCTGAATCCAATGAAAGGCTCATTAAAACTCTGCTAATGAGTCTTTCATTGGATTCAGGTGTGTTGGAGCAGGGAGACAACTAAGAGTGTCAGGAATGTGGCTCTCGAGGACCGAACTTGGCCACCCCTGCCATAGATCCATGGAGTGGCGTCCCCAGGGTACAGTCTGTAGTACGCCTGCCTATCGATGAGTCCCTCTTTCTCCAGGTTTTGGAGGTAGTTAATGATTTTCTTCTTATAGCCGCTTGTGGGGTCTCTCTTCAGACGCTTGTACATATTGGAGTCACTGAGCAAGTTGTTGACCTTGGCCTCGTAGTCCGATGTGTTCAGGACCACCGTGCGTCTGCCTTTATCCGCTGGCAGGATAATGATGCTTTGGTCCTTCTGCAGTGCTGACAAAGCTTTCCGTTCTTCTCCTGTGATGTTGGAAGGAGGAGGCTTAGCACTGTTGAGTGCTGCTGTGACTCTTAGCCGGAGGTCCCCAGCTTCTGACTCTACTGTAAGCCCCTTCGGCTGCTCCCTTGTTTGTACTCGGGGTCGCCACAGCAAATCCAAGGTGGATCTGCATGTTGAATTGGCACAGGTTTTACGCCGGATGCCCTTCCTGACAAAACTCCACATTACATGGAGAAATGTGGCAGGGGTGGGATTTGAACCCGGAACCAGACCCGGCGCCAGAAAAAAAATATTAAGGGGCGATGAGTTTATCACAGGGGGCGGGGTTGGCCCCCCCCCCCCAAAAAAAGTGCGCACCGGAGGGGACTTGCCTCTGAGCATGCGTAATGAATTGCCGCACCAATATACAGTCTGAGTTTTGTTTCTGTGAAGGCTCTCAGTTGTCCAGGTGATTTCCACAGTAGAGAAGCTTGAATCTTCGACTGGACTGGGTTGCTTGACGCGAGGACGTTACACTTCTAATCGCAGAAACTTCCTCAGCTAAAATTCTTGCTCTGGTAATCTGACTTGTGTCTTGACTCTTGTAGAGAAGAGTCAAGAGTCAAGACAAGTCAGACTACCAAAGTAAGAATTTTAGCTGAGGAAGCTTCTGCGATTAGAAGTGGAACGTCCTCGCGTCAAGCAACCCAGTCCAGTCGAAGATTCAAGCGTCTCTACTATTAATTAAAAGTACCATTATTTCTGTGGTACTATATGGCAAAATTACAGCTAATTTTTGTTCCTGGTAAAGTATTTATTTGGAGGCGATTCAACTGCAAATATTTTGCAGTTTGCAGATGACACACATTCGCAAGGTTTGAAGTTCATGTTATATTAATGGAAAATGTGAAAATGTCTAATGAAATTATGTTGGCACACTAGACGTGTGAGTGTTGTGATACCTGTCCAGCAGATATCCAGCCAAATATTTTTGTCACGCATGTCCGGTTTTAATGATGATTTCTTCCCAGTTGGCTCGCTAGTTGCCTATGTTTACTAGCTGTGTCAGTTGTTCTCTTCAGGCTTCAATTTGACATCTTTTTTTGGCACGTTCAGTCACAGTTGAAAGTCTACTACATTTTGTTTGGCTCCATGATTTTAATGCTATCATGCCTATTGTAGCAGTGCCATTCAACCATTGAATGGCATCGCTTCCCAGCATGCCTTTAGAGGGGAAGGACCCCCACCCCTCCCTGCATCATCTATGACATTACCCCCATGTCATCACTGACATCACTACAGAAAGTGTGTCATGGTGTCTCTTTGCTGTATTTTAACTCAACTGGGTCAAAATTCTAAATTGGTTCCACATCAGGGTAATTTTGATCATACAGGCAATATGAGATTATGTAACCTTTATTTGAATACTAGTGATCAGAATTATAGCCATATGAAAGGAAATCCTTTTTATAGTTAAAAAAAAAACAATACTCCAATGAATACAAATAGAATGATGATTGTTCTTCCTGTTTTAAGAAAAACAGGACATGGAGAATGAGTGAAATGAGTCATGTCAAAGGGAAGGGGAGGTTTTTTGTTGTTGGTGTTGTTCATGAACCAACAACACTGAGCTGTGCAGCGATAGACTTTCTCTTTTCACATTATCATGTGGGATTCAGTGGGGAGTTTTTAGCCTGGTAACGCCAGAAAAAAATCAATATGCCTCAAAGTGAATGCTTACTCGGAAATGCTTTAAAAGACTGACAATTTCCAACCAGGTTTTCTTGCTTGTTGTTAACTTTTTGTTAGGTTTTTGGTGGAGTTGTAGGCAGCACCGTGCTGCATGTGGTTGTCACACTTGCCTCCCAACAAGAAGGTCCCCAGTTCAAGGCCAGCTGTGGCCTGCTGTTATTCTCCTTATACATTTGGAATGGTCAGGAACTTCTGCCTTAATTGTTCTTCCACATCAAGGCGTGCTGCGACAACCCTCAGCAAAATGGGAGATGACAAAAGAAATTAGATTAATATCTTTTTACATTATATCCAGGACAGTCCAGGCTGGAAGAAAGGTTAAGAACTCTTCACCTCTGACCCCTTTTACACTGGGCATTAAAGTGCGATTTTGGTGATCGGATTACAGGCAGATAGTGCTTGAAGTGATCCAGTCGCCAAAATCACCTCCGGAAGTGGTCAGTGACACAGTGTGACCATATTGAACAGCAGCGTAAATTAAAATGTGTTTTCAATACACTTCTAACAACTGCATGGTCGGGATTGAAAATGGCCACTGCACCCTTTGGGTTTTTCTGTGTATGTTGTGTCTCTTCTGGATGCCATCAAAAGTAGTCTTCCACAATTTAAAAAAACAAGAAAGTTTGCCAGCGCATATGCAGGTTTGTGAAAACCGCCCTCGTCCTTTTGCATGTGCATCCCGATTGTCCTCTAACGCAGCTGCCTAAATCAGCGCACTCTTCTTCCCGCGGTTGATATCAGCTTCTACCCCACTTTCAAAAGCTGAAACCACAATAACGCAATCACCATCTATTTTTTTTTCCGCCCACACAAAAGCCAGCGGAGGTGTGATGTGAGCCGCCAGACCTCCAAATCTTAATCATATTTCATTGTGGTCACTGCAGACACATGTGCCAGGTGTCAGTGTAATCAGGTTAAATTCATACAGAGGCACAATCTGGATACAAGACACATGTTAATGTCAGGTTAACAGATGGCTATTTTCTGCATGTTGGTTTCTGTCTCCAGTGATTTGCCTCAGAGCAGCAACTCTGTGATTCAGTGTTTGAAAAGAAAGAGTGACGAAGTTGTTGCAGGTTGAGTCACTTTGGAGTTTCCATCAGTGACCTGTGTTTTTTTTTTTTTTTTTAGACAATTGTACATACGGACAATGTGGTCGTGTTCTTTAAGATTGACACCATGGATGCAGGGTTGAAAAATAGTCATCATTATTAGTACACTCAGAGGGGTGGTGGCCAAGTGGTTAGTGCGCTTGGTTTCATTTTGCCCGACAACCGGGGCTGAATTGGGTCAGATACTGGCATCTCTCCTAGCCTGTGATTGGTTGGCGGCCAAGATGCTGATGTCAGCCCATGCATCAGCCTCACATTGATGTGGCGTGAGTGCTGCGCTCCTATTGGTCGTTCAGGAGTGGGAATTCCAGCACTGCTTTCCTATTGGTCGTTTAGGAGTGGGAAATCCCACTGCAAGATGGAGGCCAGTATCTGGCCCAGTTCATAGCCGGGCCGGTTGTCGGACTAGGTTTCATTGCCAAAGGTTCCTGGTTCAAATCTCACCCCTAATGCAGTGGAGACACGCACATCCAAAGCATCTGAAGGAGCGTGTAGGATCAACAGCATATCACAATGAAAAATCCAAATGATCCGCACAGCCACAGTGCTCTCAGTCAGAAAAAGTTTTATTTAACAGAAAAAATAAAGTGTTACATTTCGGGCAGATGCCCTTCGTCAGACCAAAGTGACCACACGACCACAGTCAAATCCCACCCCTGCCATGTTTCTCCATGTAGTGTGGAGTTGCATCAGGAAGGGCATCCAATTTAAAACTTGTGTCAATTCAGCATGCAGATTCACCTCGCATTTGCTGTGGCTACCCCGAGTGAAAACAAGGGGGCAGCCGAAGGGATTTAGTTATAACTACAGCTTGGAAAATTAAAAAAAAAAAACTTTTGTACTGTTTATAACAAGTGCAGGGGTGGTGGCTGAGTGGTTAAGCGCGCTTGTTTCCAGTGTGGAAGGCTCCCAGTTTAAAACCCGCGTAATATGGAGTTGCATCACCGAGGGCATCCGCTGTAAAACTTGTGCCAAATCAACATGCAGATCCGCCTAGGTTCTGCTGTGGAGACCCTGAAACAAGAGAGCAGCCGACAGGATTTACTGTTCTCTTTATAGCAAACGCTTTTACAGTAAGTCAGAAATGTGTGAAAAACATACTGGCCCAAAGACACTGTGAGTACGAGTATATCCGTAGTATATTCGTATATCCTGATTGTAAATCAGGGAGGAATTCATCTGGAAAAAAGAAACACTGCGCCAAACGTGTGAAAACATTGTCTATTGTTTCTTATTCAACTCATCATGCTGGACTAATTAGCAGAGTTGCTCTGCACTTATCTGCAGAAATAACAGTGTGCACACACATTGTTAAAATATTATCTAAATCGAGAGCAGCACCAGATCAGCAGCAGTCAGCTGTATCAGTGTTTCTTTTGCACTCACATAGATAAGAAATAAAGAAAGAAAGGTACACAAATGTAAACTAAGGCACTTGGGCTGCAAAGCATCTCAACAAGATGAGTGATTTCCAGAAATGTGCATGTTTTCCATGGGAGTACAGTGGTGTTATTGGTTATGATAGTTTGAGGTATTAGTGTATGGAAGGCAAAAATGAATCCATACCACGATACAACTACAAAATACAAATGTGGATTGATCTTTAGACTGCTACGTAACAGATATTGCCAGAGAACAACATTAAGCTCCCCTGGTTAGTATATAAATTTAAGAAACAGCATAGAAGCTTTCATGTTGAAACATATATTCCACATCAGATACACATCGTATAAATCTGAACTTTTCACACTTCATTTCTACGGGTTCACAAATAATCATGTAGTTCCAAAATCGGTATGCCAATTAGTGCAAACATCAACGTGACGCTTGTGTTGCACCTTCTAGTCCACATGAGACACCCCTGATGAAATTTGAATGTTCCATTGATTGAACCTTTGGAGTCTAGAAAGAAAAAGACACAATGGTGTGGACGCACCGGCGATGAGCGTTACACAGGTAAGATACTGCCAGAACTCTACAATGACACATGACCTGCAAGCACATCTTGATTGTTTTATTTCAAATCCGTTGCGATGTAAAGAGGCAAAATTACAAAAATGGTCATTGTCAGCGGTCACTGTCCAAATACTAATACTATAAGTATGAAAGTATTCACAGAACATCTAATAAGCTCATGAAAATAGTTTCTTTATTTTGCTGTGTAGATTAAGCAACTGTTTTCAAAGCTAATGGAAAGTGTAAAAAAGATCTTTTAAAAAAAGATTTATTTATTTATTTATCCTCAACCTGATGTTTCCAGATATCTACTGTTGTGGCCTGCTGAGCACCAGGAAAAGCGATTGTACAGGTCTACCCCAGTGCATGCTGGTCTGTAGCTCTACGCCAGCACAGCGCGGCCAGTCACGAGTCATGATGAAAGGCAGCATGTCCCTGATCAGCTGGTACAATAAGGGACACTTTAGGTTCCTTACCAATGCTTACACTCCAACAAAACAAGGTAAATCATGCTGTGATTCACCGGGATCTTTTTTACTTTGAGTTATTTGCTGATTGCAAATGTTTGCACTTCAGTCACAGTGGGGCAAATACAGTAGTGTTCAGAATAATAGTAGTGCTATGTGACTAAAAAGTTTAATCCAGGTTTTGAGTATGTTTCTTAATGTTACATGGGAAACAAGGTACCAGTAGATTCAGTAGATTCTCACAAATCCAACAAGACCAAGCATTCATGATATGCACACTCTTAAGGCTATGAAATTGGGCTATTAGTAAAAAAGTAGAAAAGGGGGTGTTCACAATAATAGTAGCGTGGCATTCAGTCAGTGAGTTCGTCAATTTTGTGGAACAAACAGGTGTGAATCAGGTGTCCCCTATTTAAGGATGAAGCCAGCACCTGTTGAACATACTTTTCTCTTTGAAAGTCTGAGGAAAATGGGACATTCAAGACATTGTTCAGAAGAACAGCGTAGTTTGATTAAAAAGTTGATTGGAGAGGGAAAACGTATACGCAGGTGAAAAAAATTATAGGCTGTTCATCTACATTGATCTCCAATGCTTTAAAATGGACAAAAACAGAGACGTGTGGAAGAAAATGGAAAACAACCATCAAAATGGATAGAAGAATAACCAGAATGGCAAAGGCTCACCCATTGATCAGCTCCAGGATGATCAAAGACAGTCTGGAGTTACCTGTAAGTGCTGTGACAGAAGACACCTGTGTGAAGTTAATTTATTTGCAAGAATCCCCCGCAAAATCCCTCTGTTAAATAAAAGACGTGCAGAAGAGGTTACAATTTGCCAAAGAACACATCAACTGGCCTAAAGAGAAATGAGGAATATTTCGTGGACTGATGAGAGTAAAATTGTTCTTTTGGGTCCAAGGGCCACAGACAGTTTGACAGATGACCCCCAAACTCTGAATTCAAGCCACAGTTCACAGTGAAGACAGTGAAGCACGGTGGTGCAAGCATCATGATATGGGCATGTTTCTCCTACTATGGTGTTGGGCCTATATATCACATACCAGGTATCATGGATCAGTTTGGATATGTCAAAATACTTGAAGAGGTCATGTTGCCTGATGCTGAAGAGAACATGCCTTGAAATGTGTGTTTCAACAAGACAGTGACCCCAAGCACACTAGTAAATGAGCAAAATCTTGGTTCCAAACCAACAAAATTAATGCCTCGCAGATGTGAAGAAATCATGAAAAACTGTGGTTATACAACTAAATACTAGTTTAGTGATTCACAGGATTGCTAAAAAAGCAGTTTGAACATAAGTTTTGAGTTTGTAGCGTCAACAGCAGATGCTACTATTATTGTGAACACCCCCTTTTCTATGTTTTTTTTACTAATAGCCCAATTTCATAGCCTTAAGAGTGTGCATATCATGAATGCTTGGTCTTGTTGGATTTGTGAGAATCTACTGGTACCTTGTTTCCCATGTAACAATAAGAAATATACTCAAAACCTGGATTAATCTTTTTAGTCACATAGCACTACTATTATTCTGAACACTACTGTAAGTGATAATCATTTAGATTGTCATCCAGATGTCAAACTTTGCATGTCACTGGGAGACCACTAATTCATAAGAAAACATTAGCCATGCAAATGTTCTAGCCAAGGTGACAGTGGTAGTGGAGCTCAACTCTTGCCAGCATTTTAATATGAATAACAAAGATTTTAAGCATGTTGAAAAATTTTCTAGGATCATGACTGACCTCAGCGTTGCCCGACTTTCATCAACTTAGTTTCTGCTGAGTCTGGCAGACCTCTGCACTGGCTGTCAATAACACTCAAGTCCATTCAAAACTCATTTCCATTCAGTGCCATTCTCTCACTCAGATTACTGCATGTGTGTATGTGGCAGGTCTGATCATTAAGAGGAAGAGTGGGGAGATTCCATGTCCTTTGGCTGTTGAGGCCTTTGCTGCACACCTGAGCTACATCTGCAAATACGACGATAAATACAGCAAGTACGTGCTACACATGACACGATGACAATCGCCTCACATTTTATGTTCTGCTGGTTTTAATCAATTCCTGTTTAGTGGGATATAACTTGACAGAAAGGTTTGCACATATGTATATTTGGACAAACTCAAAGTCTTTTTTGAGAAGCCTGTTGCAACCTGTTACAATTGACATTTGCCAGATAGTTTTCTCAATAAATTCAGCCAGTTTTTTGTGGAAAAAGGGGCTCTAAGCTGATTTGCTATAATCAGCAGCATCTGTAACTGAAAGTTGACCTGAAACAGATGGCAAGATTGTTTTATTTATTTCATGTTATTTATTATTATTATGTATAAGGTTCTTCTGTATTAGAAAACAATCTAACCAGTGGCCTCTGGATAATTTTAGCTTCACATCCTTGTATTGGACCCTGTTGCTTATCTTGAAAGAGCTCATATTATACACCTCTAAGTAATAGTAGTCGAAAGCATGAAGGCAGTAACGGCTAGTGACATTTAACCCCTAATGACAAACCGGTGTATGACTTTGCCAGGTCAGTTCGAGAATCCACTTAAGTGTGTGTCATATCCGACCCAAATTGTGCTGGCAGTCAAATTCCTTAACCTTGACTTTTGCCTAAATTAGTCAACCCTTATGGACATACCAAGTTTGACAGAAATTAGTAAAGGGACCTGTGAGGACTGGCCAACAAACAGGCAGACATAACCATGATCCTAATGGTTGACCTTTAGCAATTTTTACCTTTTTGGTCCATTCCTTAACTCACCTCCATATGTGTCATGTTTGGTGCAAATGAGAGTGAAAAACCTCAATTTTGGCATTGACGCCAATGCCTCAGTGATTGACATTTAGTAAATTTGATCTTGCCTGGGCAATTCCAGAACCCACCCTCATACATTATATGGACAAAGTTTGGTGGACATCAGAATGATAGTCTAAAGTTTTGCCATTTGACTCCGTCATTTGTGGACCTTCATCCGCATATAAGGTTTGATGGAATTTGGCCATTGGACTTGGGAGGAAGTAAGGGAACAAACAGAGAAAAACATTTTTCAAATTATAATATGATTTCCACCCAGGTGGCTTAAAAATAGATATTAAAGCTTGTCAGCAAAAATGCCCCATCTTATGGTTGCATGACGCACACTACGATTTTTCAGATCTCCTAAAGTCTGTTTCTGTATCTGTTGCTTTAAATTGAAAATCTGCTGATTGCCGCTCTCTCCTGCAGAATTTGTGGGTGTGTCATACAGAGCACAGGCCGACTCACACGGCATTCATGAAGTCCAGATATGGACTTCTGTAACATATGTCGCAGAAGTCTTAAACAAGCAATTTCAAGTGTAAATTATGCTTTAAAACTGAAAAATTTCAACATGCAAAGTCATAAATTTGTGAGACTTTGGGGGCATTTAACATGAAACCCCACTCATATGTAGCTCAAAACGGTGGACACAAATAGTGGGTGTGCAGTACGACCCCTTTAAGCATAACCTCACTGATTCCAGCAACTGAGAAAAACATGAAATAAATAACCTGCAATCAATATTTCTGTCTTTTAGGTACTTTATCTTTCATAAACCAAATAAAACCTGGCAACAGGTGTTCTGGCTGAGCATCAGCATTGCAATCAACAACGCGTACATCCTCTACAAGATGTCCGACGCCTACACAGTCAAACGCTACAGCCGGGCGCAGTTTGGAGAGAGACTTGTTAGAGAGCTGCTGGATCTGGATGACTGCTCTCCCACTCAGTGAGGAGGAGGAGGAGGAAGAAGACAGCGGGAGTACACAACACATGCAACACAATCCTCACGTATTATTGTTAAGTCATCCTAATTGTGCAAACACTGAGGTTTGTGTCGAAGTTATGAAGCGCTGCCAATCCTGCGTGACAAAAAAAAGGAGCATGGAAGGTTTGTCATTCTCACGTGTTTGCTGTGGTGCTGTAAATATCCATTAACACGCAACTGCACACTACACAACAGAGAACCATGAGCAATGGGACACTTCACATGCATCTATAGCAAACTTTAAAAAAGATGAGATTTACTAAGGATTGCATCAGAAGGAGCTATTTGGAATAAAAAATAGAGAAGCAGGCTGTCTAGAAAGCCCAGTGTAATGAGAATTAAAGGACAAGTTCACTTTTTTACAACCTTAATCATATTAAAAACATTACAATTGAGATGCTGAGTGCACCACACACATTTCACGATTGCATCATGAGAGAAATGAGTTTTTTTTCCTCAAAATGCTGAAATAACCCTGGTACCAATGGGGTGTCTGCAGTGGAGGTCTACATGGATTAATTACTAATTACGTACTTGTGGTACTCATACTGTTAACTTATTAAAATTTAACATCATTGCTGTATTTAATTGTGCTGGTTTGCCTGATAGGAAGCTAGTATTCACATTTCAAGCGAGCTTCCCAACATATTTTATGTTGTATCTGTTATTTTTATTGCTGGATTTTGGTTTTATTCTGTTGGTTGCAGTACTGCATGATCAGTATGTGATAAAGTAAAAAAAAAAAAATACTTGCAGCACAAGATCCATGCAGGACATCGACTGTAAAGAAACCATAATGCTTGTGTAGTTTCCTTCAAAATTTGATCATCTAGTGGATTTTTGTAATTGCCGTAGCTTCAGTTATTCCTAAACACCTTTCAGAGGAATGTTTGGCACTCAGAGACTTGACTGGAACTACTTTTTAATATGACTATGAATGTTAAAAATGTGAGTTTGTCCTTGAAACAGGGAAACTGGTCCTAAATGATGTCAGTTTCTAGGTTCTCTGAGAGCCTGGAACTAAACCTTAGTAAACCACATGTCACATTCTGCATGCACGAAGCATCCGGATTGTGATGTTCTCTTGTCTAATGTGAACATGATTTCTGCTCTAGGTGGGTTTTGAAATTACTGCTGTGTGTGTGTGTGTGTGTGTGTGTGTGTGTGTGTGTGTGTGTGTGTGTGTGTGTGTGTGTGTGTGTGTGTGTGTGTGTGTGTGTGTGTGTGTGTGTGTGTGTGTGTGTGTGTGTGTGTGTGTGTGTGTGTGTGTGTGTGTGTGTGTGTGTGTGTGTATACTTAGCAAGAAAAACTGCCATTTGATGTGTGATGTGAACGCTGAGGATGTAAATGTGCGCCTGTTGTGACCCACGTGTGTTGCTGCATTCTCACTATGACTTAAAGCCACACCCAGCAGTATGGCCCCGCCCACACATCTGTGGAGTTAAATTTGTGCCTCATGTCGGAGTGTGGGAGACATTTTGCACATAGCAAAAGGGTGTTTGTGCGTGTACATGAATTAAATTTTGCAGAGAAATTGTAATTAATTGGCATTACCAATCAAACAAGCAAAATTGTTTTGTCCAGTAAATGTGTTTGTGAGATTCAGAATGGAGACACAAATATGTTTCCATATATTCAGTTGCTTTGGCTTTGCAAGGCAAAATATGTCCCAGATGTCCTTGCCACGTTTTTGACCAGTGTGCAATAATATTTTTAATATCATCATACTTGTTGGCGAGATTTATTCCCGGAAAGAATAAACTGAATCACTGGTGGCTTGTAAATCTCTCAGAAGTGTAAATGTTGTAACGCGGCTTATTGCAGACGCAGAGCTTCAGAGAAGTCTGATTATTACTTTCTCACATTCTCCTGTTCTTCCATGCAGTCATGACAACCCCTAAAGCAAACACTACCATCTGTTATCTGTGAACAAAACTACCTAAAATTGAATTAATTTGGAAAAGGTGACTATTGAGAGCATTTATGGTATCTACAGTGTGTTTAGGAATATTCTTAATTGCAAATGGAAGCGTGAACACATTTTGGACACTTGCCAGGTTTGAAAACTGCCGTCTCTTGTCCAGAAAGTGGAAATTAGTACATTTGTCTCCAGCAAAATGCACTTACAGCTGCTATAGTCTACACTGCTGTTTGTGGCTTTATTAAGAGCCCCCCCCCCCCCCCCCCCCTAATGTCCAACACTGCATTAGACTGTGTCAGTGAGCACCTCAAACCTGGGGTCACAGGAAGTACCTCCCACCTAATTAGCATACATAAAGTTTGGGACTCAGTTCCCAGTGGTGACCTGGACAAAGGTTGCATCCAAAAAACAAATCACAACAAAGTTGCCTCATGCGCTTTACACAAGTAAGGTCTAACCTTACCAACCCCCAGAGCAAGCACAGGTGACAGTGGTGAGGAAAAACTCCCTCTGAGGAAGAAACCTTAAACAGACCAGACTCAAAGGGGTGACCCTCTGCTTGGGCAATGCTACAGACACAAATTACAAAACAATTCACAATACAATATCTAGGAAATGTGCACAGGACATCAGGTTTTCCAAAGCAGACACCACACCCATCTCTGGATGCAGCCGCACCTCAAACAGAGAGAAGAAAACAATCTGGGAAAAAAAAAAAAAAAACTTGGTGCGTTAAACACAGTGGCCAAGAGGGGGTTCCAAAATTGAACAAACATGCATTATTTATTAGTGTACTTTGGTGCTGCCCAGTGAACCACAACCTTACACACACATATATATGTGTATATATAGCTGCAGTTGAAAAGTCTGTCTCATTTATCTTTAATGATTTTTAACTTTGACATATTATTTTTAATGGAATGTTTGAAACTTGTAAGAGGTGAAGTTGGGAGTGGTTATATCGCGCCATGCCACCTGGTGCGTGCCACTAACACCAAAATACACAGACAGTGCACTTCTGGCAAGCAGTAAGCTTCAATGGGATCAGATGAAGCCCACCAAGAAGAAAAAGTTGCAGTTCCTTGACTGGCCACTTGAGGCTGGATCCAAAACCAAGCAGATTCCTTTTAAAGTCCATAGCAGAAATAAACATGTTCCAGACTCTATAGATAATGTTCTCCTCTGTGACAACTGTACGGGTGAATTTTCACTTACTTTTTAGTTTAAGATTCTTTAATCCATAAAGTGATGTATAATTGCTTTGAGTGCCATCTGCTGAGTTGATGGTGACTCTCATGATGTCAGTAACTCATGGTCTACTCAATGTGGCAGCTAACTGTTGTGGAGGGCTGCGTGTTGTTGTTTTGAGCATTTTATGACGAATACCTGGAATAATATGACTTGTTGTGTGGTGAAATGTAATAATAGATCATCTAAGATGTTCCTGCCGCAATATAGCCTCATTTTATTTAATGCTGCATAATAATTGTTAGCACTTTTAGCAGCTATCGATAGCCTGATCCATTAAGTTCCTTTAAAATAAGCAGGTCATAACTTTTTGTGCCACCACAGCAAACAGTCATGAAAATCACAATCCCCAAAGATATGATTTAGCTAACACCCAATTGAGGTTAGCCTGTTAGCTTAGCTGGTTCGGACTCAAAGAGAGCGGTGTGTTCAGGCTTCTGTCACACACAGACACACTCCACCTCTATCCATTTATGGGTTCATCATGACATACCCAGAATCAGTACTGCCAATGCTACCAATATGGCCCCACCCAGATACAGGGTTCATATCGGCTGTTCCGGGTCTCTGTAAAGAAAAAAAAAAAAAAAAAAAACCTGTGGGTGAGATCACACATGGTTTGTCCAGTTACCTCAGCGCCCTCTGGTGGCCATTTATGGTCAGTGAAAACATCGCCTAACTCAGTAGAAATTAATTTAATTTGGTCACTTTTCAAAGGCATCAGACTCATCAGTAAAGTCAATTTAATGTACATTGGTTCATTTCAGGTCAGCTTGGTGTATAAATCTCATTGTTCCTATCAGCTGGCTGATAGAAGCAAGTTAGAGACAAAACAGAACCAGCTGGTTTCAGTAGAACAGCATACAATGCAAGCCTGTTTTCACCGAGTGGCCAGCCGCGGAAGTACGAATTCTTCCCTTCGGATTTGCTACTTCGCCGCAAGGGGCGTGTACCCAGCCGCACCAATATACAGTCTGAGTTTTGTTTCTGTGTAGGCTCTCAGTTGTCCAGGTGGTTTCCACAGTAGAGAAGCTTGAATCTTCGACTGGACTGGGTTGCTTGACGCGAGGACGTTTCGCTTCTAATCGCAGAAGCTTCCTCAGCTAAAATTCTTGCTCTGGTAGTCTGACTTCTGTTTTGACTCTTGTAGAGAAGAATAACAGAAGCCAGCAAAAGCTGGCGTTATAAACCTAACCAGACCCCCTAGTGGCCAATCCCTTTAAATTTTTCTTATGCAACAAGCAATTAGGTTGAGAAGATAAGGACGCTTCACACAGAGGGTTCTCAAAAACACCAACGTGTGTGTGTGTGTGGGGGGGGGGGGGGGGGGGTTTGATTTGAGTGCCATCCTTACACCCTTAATTCTCCACACTATGAGTATTAAAATTGGAATATTTAGTTTTATACAATTGATGACTGAATAATTTTGCTTGGAGAGATAATATTACTTAAAATAGCATTCTGCATTTTTGTCACATCAAATTTTATGTTTTGGTCATTTTGACCTCTGCCAAGGTCACAGATGGGGAGTTTTGTCTAAAACGTTGTGTTCATTTGGTGGTAAGTACTCCCTGAGAGCTTTTATTTTGGGGGGTTTTGGTATTGTCACCGTCACCGCCTGTCCGACCCTTAAAAATGATCACTTAACGTGTTACCCGCTTGCATTCCTGACATGTTGGAATCACATTCTTTGTCTTTTTGTGCTCAATGTGTGAAAAGGAAAAAAAAAAAAATAACACAACCTGTATGGTGATTTCTTTATGTATTTCCAGATTTGTTGAGGACTCAGGCACTTTTCCTCGCTGCAGTCTTGCACTTTGAGGAAATTTGTAAAGTCAGCGCCACGTTTGTATGAGCCTTTTAGTGTTAAAACCAATTCAATAAAATAAATAAGCATAAAATGTGTAAATATATACATATAGAAAATAAATGGATTCTATATAAATATGAACTAAGAAAATGATAAGTAAAGCAGAAAATGTTTTCACAGTGCAGTTGATGTGTAATATATGTAGGTGTGTATATTTTGTTTACAGATGACTGTATGAACATAATCACTTTGTCACTGAGACGCAGAATTGTGAGCTTTTTTTTTTTTTCTTCAATAATCCAAAACATTCATGCTGTCATAGTGTGTGTTAACCACGGAATGTTCTCGCCATGTGTTCACTTCTAATAACACTGCTGATTTCAGGAAATGCTCCTGTCATGCCATGTAATTGTCGGCACCTCTTTTTAATACAACATTTTATATTAATAATGGACACATGAGTATGAAAATGACTGGGTGGTGTTATTGACATGAAGATCTATGGCCAAAGGTGGAGTTTGATTTAAATCCATCCTCCACACTTACCGATTGCAGAAATGACCTTTTGATACTATCAACCATATGAACCAATTGCTTAAAAAAATGGACCATTTTGAAAGGTTCCTAATGTAGCAAGGTGAAGTCCAGATTAAAAAGATGTTCCTGCTAGCTTGGCTAACAGGGGAATTCCCCTTTGACTGACCTGGCAGAGTTTTGGTCTTCAGTTCGAGCAGTCTGGTGTTCGATCCCATCGCCGTCCCGGCCACAAAGATACGTCCTCTGGTCACACTAAAAACAAAATGAAACAATTGTTTAGGAAAAACAACTCTTGAATGGTTCAAAGCAGTGAATAAATCTTTCAAAACTTTAGCAAAATTAACCTAATTCTCAAAACGTTCAAACCAGTAAAAGCTTTGGAAGATAATTCACTGTTTTGAAACTATTCCTTTAGAAAACAATTCAGTGTTTTGAAATGCTCCAAACACTATAATGGTGATGTGGAAATATCTTATTTCAGTTTTGAAATGCTTTTAAAAATTATCTGAAACCATTGCTTCCGAAAGTAATTCATTAATCAGCAGTGGTCAAAATAGTAAAAACTTCTGAAAATTTTGAAACACAATGAACCACTTGCTTTAGAATGTGATTCTGTGTTTTGAAAGCCTATGAGCGCTGTAATTACTGGTGGCATGGGGATTTCTTGGTTCACTTTTGAAATGATCCCAGAACAAAATGAAACAATTGTTTTAAAAAAGTAACTATTTCAAAATGCTCAAAACAGTTACTTTTACAAAATCAGTCACTTTTTAACGAGTCCTTTAGAAAACAGTTCAGTGTTTTGGAATTCTCCAAACATAATAATGGCAATGTTTCAGTTTTTAAATGCCTAGAAAATACAAAAAAAAAAAAAAAAAATTAGCTCGCAATGTTCAAAATAGTAGAGTGAAACAGTTGCTTAAAAAAACATTCACAAGAAGTGGTAACACTGTAGTGCTTGTTGTGAAATAATTTGAAATACTGCATGAACCATTTGCTTTAGAAAATGATTCAGAGTTTTGTAATGCTTGGGCAGTTCAGTGATGACGTAGTAGAGAGGGTTTCTTTAAAAATGTTTCTTGAAACACGACTCACACTAAATGCTTTAGAAAACAATTCACCATTTTGATGCGTTTGAACACTAAATGAACCAAGTGCTTTTCAAAAGGTTTTCAAAATGCAATTGATTGGTGACAACTATTAGATGGCAGGATTTCCTAGTTCAGTAAAAGTTTGTGTCTGAAACGCTTTAAACAGTGAACGAAACTGTTGGTATAAAAAATAATTCAGTTTCTTGAAACACTCATAACACTAAATGCTTCAGAAAAATGATTCACCATTTTAATTTTAAAAAGTAAATAATAGTGTTATCACCCTAGTTTAGTAAATTATTCACCATTTTGAGAATTCCAAAACCCATTTGATTCAGACAATAATTTACCATTTTAAAATAAACACCCAAAAAAGAAAAATCACTCTTGAAAAATCTGTCTGGAAACACTCGACACAAAATACTTCTGAACATGATTCAGGGTTGAAAGGCTCGAAAAACAAAATGTTTTGCTTCAGAAAATGATTTACTCATTTGAAAAGCTGAAAAACTCAAGTGCCTCTATTGCATCTGAAAAATGATTGTTTGGAAATACTTGAGGGTGTTACCATAATCTTCACTGTTCGCTTCAGTTTTGAAGTACTTTGCAACATTTGGTGGACAGTGGGACCCTCCTAAAATGTATTTCTCTTATGCCCCTGCCTTTAGCCATGACAGAAAGCTGTTCTGCCCCTTAACCTCTGTACTGTTATAAGGGAAAATCCACTCTACTGTATCACTGTAACAGTTCATTTTAATATCGGGAATAAAAACCATCCCCTATGTCTAACCTCAGCAGGTTTCAGCTTGAGGCGGCTGTAAGGCATGTTGCAGTGTGGGTAAGGGTCGTGGATGCAGTTACTGCTGACTGAAGCAAAAATACATGAAACAGGCTGACAGACACCAAATATGACAGAAAATTAAATCCTGCATTTAATAGCCTGATGGACTGCATTACACGATGTCTATTCAATTTATTCTTTGATGGATTGAAGCAAGTGTCCCAAACACCTGTCGGGGTTCTGAAGCATTCATATCTCTTGGCCCAGACCACAAATGAGAGAAAATCACACACTGCGAGGTCAACACATGAAATGTGAGGAAGAATTTAAGATTTTCTGCCCTCTTGCCAATTTTATTACAACCTCAGTTGGATCTGAGGAGAATCAGCTCTACGTGGCCTCCCTTTTGATCAGTTATCAAAAGAGGAGGGCTGAGGGTGACCTTCCTATTTTTCATGCTTTGAAGGTAAAGATCAATTTTTGTCCACAAATTTTTTAAAATCTTTCTTTGTGAGCACTACAACTGTGCTAATATAGTTTGGCAAATCCATCAGACTGTTACATCCTTTAGTGCTTTCAGTGACCCTGCTGTGATCTAGCTGTCCCAGAGAATTATGGCTTGTCCATTATTTCTTCATCCTACTCAGAATAAGACGTTTCTACATCACAACAAGATCACTGAAAGCAGCAACAGACGTGACAGTCTTGTGGAATTTTCTAATTTATCCACTTGGCAGGTGTGGCATGTCAACATGCTGATTAAGCAGCATGATTATTGCACAGGACTGGTCTTGGTCTGCCAAAATGACATTTGTTCATACATTTTGAGGAAAATAAACTTTTTGTGTGCATAGAAGAAGTCTTACTTCAACTTGTCAAAAATAGGAGCAAAAATCCAAAGTGTTGATATTTTATTGATTATAATTGTGTTCAGCCTGTTGTATTGATCAGTCACAGATGCTTCTATGGTGCCGTTTTGTGTCATATTTCAGTTGTTGATATCCTGAAAGGAAGATCTGTACTTTCCAACAAGTAAAACGAATTGCATAAGAAATTAAACAAACTGTACCTTGTCTGCATTGATATTAATATCAGTTCAACCATTATAGCTACAGTGTGCAGAATTTAGTGCCATCTAGTGGTTAGGTTGCAGACTGCATTGTGTCCATTCACAGTTTTGCTTCTTCATATTTTCATTTCTTTGCTGACGGGAATTCATGCTCCCTTGTATGATCCTAAATTTCACAAAAATTAGGGTTCTCAAGATTTTTAGCAGCAATCCAGTAGACATTGTATAGGGGAGCAACCACTGATTCTGACACCATTTTATCCCATGATGCAGCTGGAGATTTATAACCAAAGAAGAAGAAATTCCCAGGAAAATTGAACGACAATGCATGAAAATGGTAGCAGCATCCAACAGACTGTGGTGCTGGGCAAATCAGGAGCCATATCAAAAAAGTCGACCACTGCAAAATAGGCATTTCTTACAGTATATGTGGGTAAATGCATCGGACAGGTACGATGGAGGCAGCATAGTACGTCCGAATTGTGTCCCTACTTGGTTACTTCTAGTAAGTACTACAGTAATGACTGAGTAGTATATGGTAACTGGTGTTAAGCACCTAGTATTTGGACACATGGATAGACTTTTATCTGCTTCATAATATGGAATTCTGGAACGTGCACCGGAACCAGTGGACCTCAGGGCTTATATTGGAATTACTTCTAGGTCTTTTCAAGGACCCCATGTTGACAGTGCCTTTCTGGTCAAAGGCTCGAACCTACATCCTTCTGACTACAAAACAGCTTCTCCAACCTTTAGGTAACTGAAGAAAAAAAAAATCTAACAGGAGATAATTCGGCACTTTTTTGAGATATCATAATTGTTAAGTAGGCAAAGCTAATCAGAGTCATGACTTGGAATGACAGCACTTTGACAGTCCTGTGTACTGTGTCTCAAAAAGGAAATATGGCTGTTATAGAAGAGATAACCAACAGAGGGCAGCATAATTCTACACATGGAAGTCGCTGTCAGTTTATTGATCACACATAATGGATAAACAGATTTGAAAAGAATCCATCTAGTTTCTATACCTGCTTAGGTGAAGGTTTCACGAGGGGGAGCTGGATTGTACCCAGCAGTCATAGGGCGTGAGGTAGGGTACAACCTCGACATATACACAAACGAATACGTTCACACCTCGCACACACACCCATGGACAAGTTTCCAATTAACCTAACCTGGATGTCTTTGGATGTGGGAGGAAAGCGGAGCACCCAGAGAGAACCCACACAATAATGGGGCGAACATGCAAACTCCACAAAGAAAGGGCCAGGTGGGAAGTGAACCCATGACTTTCTTGCTGTGAGGCAACAGTGCTAACCACTAAGTCACTGTGCTGCCCTATAAAAATTTTCAGCACCAAAATAAGATTAAATAATTTTATTATTCTGGAACCATATTGGAGATTTTCACCGTAACAGAGTGAGAACTTTTAACAAAACAATTTAACAAAATGTCATTCTGCAAATCTGCTTCTGTTCACTATATGAAGCCTAATCATTTCCTGATGGGGAAAATATTCAAAATTCATGAGTGTCATAAACGCTTTTCTTTTTCTAAATCACCACTCAGTATTCCACCTTTTTCTGTGAAACGTAACTAAAGCAGCTTCACCACAAGAGGTCAACAGTCGACCTCGTCCTCTGTATTTTCTGAATGCAGGTGCAGTGCTTCTTTGCAGGCTCTTGTCTTTTGCTAAGCATTTTATTTGGTTGATCAGGATGTCCTGCAGGACAAGTTGCTGGATGTCACAGCTAGCCTGCAGGCAAACCCTTTGTGTCAAACATCAGCTACCACACTGTGGCCATGGCGTCTTTCTCCGAATATGATCCAACACACAGGTGCATCAGTGCTGAGGATCCCAGCAGCTGGAGAAGGTCAAGCTGACACGTGCATATCATAGCAGCAGATATATGGATACATTTGGGAAGTGGAGATGGTGCCCTTGAGAAGAAGTAGAAGTAATTACACTCACTCAGACTTTGTGAGGTCCGAGTGTATGTATGTGTGGAGGTTTGAGGGGTGCGGATAATGCATCCAGGTGTGTATGGAAGTGCATCATTGCCATAATTCAGAAGATTAACAATAGAGTGCACCATTGGTGGTCCTTCGTGAGAGACACTTTGGGTGTCAACGCTGGCATTACCATGGTTTGCAAAGACAGAGAGAGTACGTGAGACAACTAGAATTAACAATGAGCCGATTTGCAAATGGAAACTATTCCATCATTTTTCAAAAAAGTATGAAAATTGTCTAAATACGAATATGTATAAATGTCTGGTACTTTGTTGGAACTGCAGCTGTGACTTTTCTGTACACAGTAAACACATCACAACAGTTCAATTTCCCATGATGCTCTGCATATTTTGCCCTATCTTTACCAACCTGTAGTACTGTGAAACCAGTCAATTGGAAATACTGTATACCAGTAGCTGAATACTTGATGTTGAAATTTAAACCGTGCTTACTTTATTTAACTGAAATGACTGACCTTCTTAAGTCATGAGGTTTGACTTTCTGAATAGTTTGTTTTCACTTGTGTAATTAAAAAAATGTGTTTGCAGCATATTTACTACTATAAGCAACAGGTTGTGGCCCACAGCAGGCTGTACTCAAGGTTCATGAAATGGAGCAATATCTCCACCTGATGTACATTTACTATTAATGTTGGTATAATAGTCTTTTGGTCAGAGCTTGAGTATATTTACACAGAGATAGTTGACCTGCCATCCATCCCGTATGTTATGGTTGGAAATTTACCATCCAATTTTTTTCGTCTGATTTGAGCTTAAGGAATTAGAAAAACTTGAATAAAGTTTTTGAACATTAGTGATGAATAATATCTATGAAGTTGAGAAGTCTAAAATAAGAATACAGTATGGTAGAAATAAAGAGTCCCACTGCTTAAGGGCAACTGCTCATCAGCTGTCTCCCCCGCTTCCCCGCCACCCACCCAGTGTAGTCACCACTGTGTCAGAGATCATTCCTCTAATTCCAAGGCTCTGTTATGCTTTTTTGCTGTCCATTTCAGCAGAACAGTCGATAACGTCTTCAGCAAAGAACAGGATGACAGCAGATCAGCTATGTATCCTCCTTCATCTTCTTATACCTCTAATATACACCTTGTTGCTTTGTGACATCACAGTGGGCGAGGTCACTGCACTTCTGGCCCCTCTCGGAACACGCAGAGTATTCCTTTCTCTCTTGCCAACTTCACAGCTCCTATTGATGTTATGTTCACATGCACAGTGGCAACACTTTACATTACGTTGACCCCAATGAGCAATTTGGGATATGTGCCAAAATCCCTATCCGAGACAAACAACCCGAAAATGACCACACCCTTTTCTGTCCTGAATGTTACTTCAAAAACAGCTGTATTTTCTAAACTGCAACAGCTATAGATTTTCCAAAGTATTCAAAATGTTCAGAATGACCAGTACATGTTTGGGAGGGTCATAGAAAAGTGTAAAATTATTAGTTTGATATTTTAAGAAAAAATGGCTAAAATAAGTGGGTCAACTTATTATTGCACATTGAAAGAAAATTAACATTTTCCAAATATGACATTTTATTTTCAGTCATACTGTTATCAATGGATATTGATTTAAAGTGAAAATACAAAACAAAACTTGTTTCTTTAGCAGACAGCAGTATCTAGAGACCTTAAATGTTCTAAAGATTATCAAAGAAATTTCCCAACAGCCAATAAGCCCAGAAAGTTTAAGTTACTAAATATGTGGCGATTCCGTACTGAATGTAGGACATTTGCCCTAATGTTTTCTAGCGGTTTTCTCTTGAAATATCAAATTACAACTTTTACACTCTTCTATGACCCTTCTAAGTATGTGCTGGTTATTCTGAACATATTGAATACCTGCAGTTTAAAAAAATACAGCTGTATTTGAAGTAACACTCGGGACAAAAAAGGGTGTGGTCATTTCCGGGCTGGTCATCCTGGACAGAGATTTTGGCACATATCCCAAGTTTTTCATTGAGGTCATTTTAGTCTGGATCAGTCGAGTCAGCCAAAGCTAGGTCCTAGACTATAGGGATTTAGGGCGGTTCCATGGTGCAATCAAAGCATTTGGAAATTTAAAATGCTTCAAATCTTCTAACAGACTGCTGTTTCACCTAACATGTTTGCCATTTTAAGCTTTTTAATAGTGACAAATAAAAAAACAAATACATTTTATCCAAAAACATACTTTTGTAACTCAAAATATACAGTACTGTGCAACACGAAATCAGTTCCAACAATAATTTATTTGTAAGTGTACTGGCCAGTGGAATACCACACAAACAGATGCAAAGGATCATGCAATATTAAAATGATTGTAAAACATAAATACTCATACATTAAGTCATGTTGCCTTAAAATAGTTTTTGCGATCCTGCGATTTATATACTATAACGAAAAATCACATGTAAATAGAATCCAATTTTTATATCGATTGTGATTAACCCATTTCTGCCCCGATTCTTTTTTTTTTTTTTTTTTTTTTTTTCTATAAGTGGAAAAAGTTGCATTAGTACCTTTGAGATTTTTTTATTGTGAGTAGAAAATGACCGTTATACACTTCGGCAACAATTGGTGCCAGTGGGGCAAAATGGATTAAAGTTGAAATTCATCACACATTTCATTTATTTATGAATATTCATCATGTTTTCATATTTCTAATGCTTTTATGATGCATTAATGTGCTTAAAACATCTGCACAGTACTGTGTGTGTGTGTGTGTGTGTGTGTGTATATATATATATATATATAGATATAGATATATATATATATATATATTCCAGTAGTGATCACATGACTTAAGTTACTGGTTAAACAGACACTGTCACGTGCCCCTAATGTTAGCTCTACAATGGTCCCAGAATCCTCTAATGTGTAGTCATTTTTTTTTATTACTTTTATTCAGATTTTTTTTTAAATAAAAACAAGTCTCATCTGATTGATGACTGACTGAAGATAAATTTTACAGTGAACCATGAGCATGAGTGTTCTTTGCACTTACTTAACAGTTTTCACTGTAAAACTTTAGTCATCATGAATATAAAAGCGGACTCACAATGGTGTTCCGTGACAAAAGTCTTACCCAGCTTTATCATGTGTGTCTCCACAATGTCTGCAGTCTCCACCCATGTGTACAAGGTCATTATGACATTCTCAGCCCACACACACACACACCTCTTCTGTATGTCATTATGTTGTAATCAGCACTCTCAGCAACTCCACTAATGATTATATTTAAGATTTTCTTTTAATATCGACCTATTAGCTCCTCTGTCATGAAGCATCACCTGCAGCGACGCCTCATTGTTCTAAATCACACACTGTTGTGTCTTGAAAAAAGCTTTTTTTATATATATATAATTTATTTGGCAAAGAACATGTCTGATTCTTGAGGATGTTGAATGATTAACCACCGATTCTTTGTTTTTGTTTTTTTTTTTGTGCACTCTGGTTGTGACACTGTTATATATGAGGAAAAATACAAAGTTGTTCTAATATAAAACAGGTTTTGGTTTGTTGTTGCTTTGGAACATAGTGTTTGTGCAGTAAAACATATTTCAAGATAAGGCTGCTGTTGGACTTGTGGACGTGGGCTTTTCCACTCAGGTGTCTGAAGGGATGTAGCATCTCCCTGTCATGTTTCCTGTGGTTGCTCAGCCATGACTCACCATCTTTTCTCTGGATCACTGTTTATTTTAGACAGATAAAGCACACAAATCCTTCCTACTGTGCACGGCCTGCTGCAAGTTGTTCCCAGAAAGAAATGTTTAGATTAGGATTTGAAATTTTTCCTGACATAATCATTTTCCATCTGCATAACATTATCATAAGTTTAAAAGTTGATATATTCTGCTGTGTTTGAGTTTCTCTCTTCAGTGGAGCAGTTTTCCTAACTTTTGTCTAAAGCCTTAGTGGCCACCAGACCTCCAGCTTTGGAAATGAAACAAATTTTATAAACTCATTTCAAGAGACATGTATTTTTTTAAGTGTCTGATTTGGCTACATTCATACAAAATCTTTTCTGCAGAGTTCTGTGGCTGTGTGACTTTTTAAAGTATATAACTGCTGTTAAATAAATCAGAAAATAATCCTTTATTTCTCTGAGTCAGTAAATTTATGTGCTGAAATGGTCAACCTCTTACAAATCTGCTTCCCCCCCTCGACCATCTCCTTGCTTTTTTTTTTTTGGTTCTAAATTCATGCAAAATCTTTTCTGCAGGGTTGTGTGGACTTCTGACTTTTTAAAGGATATAACTGCTGTTAAATAATCAGAAAATAATCCTCTGAGTCAGTAAATTTATGTGCTGAAATGGTCGGCATCTTACAAACCTGTTTCACTCCTTCGACCATCTCCTTGCTTTTTTTTCATTCTAAATTCATGCAAAATCCTTTCTGCAGGGTTGTGTGGACTTGTGAGTTTTTATTTTATTTTTCATAGATTAAATGTGTAGAATTACAATATAATGACATAATGGCCATCTTCCTTACTTTTGTCCTTTTTTACAGTTACACTCATACAAAGATCCTTTCTGTGGGGTTGTGTGGACTTCTGACTTTTTAAAGGATATAAATGCTGTTAAATAATCAGAAAATAATCCTCTGAGTCAGTAAATTACCTTCTTCACTCCTTCGACCATAATCTAATGTCCATCTTCCTAGTTTTTTCTAGTTTTTTTTTTTTTTTTTTTTTCATTTTTCTTTCATTTTTCTTTTTTTACAGTTACACTCATACAAAGATCCTTTGTGGGGTTGTCTGGACTTGTGACTTTTTATTTTATTTTATGCAGATTTAATGTGTAACATTAGAATATAATGATATAATGTCCATCTTACTTTATTTTTTCATTTTTCTTACTTTTTTACAGCTACACATACAAAAATCCTTTCTGTGGGGTTGTGTGGACTTGTGCCTTTTTATTTTATGTAGATTTAATGTGTAGAATTAGAATATAATAATCTAATGTCCATCTTCCTAGTTTTTTTTTCATTTTTCTTTAATTTTTCTTTTTTTACAGTTACACTCATACAAAGATCCTTTCTGTGGGGTTGTGTGGACTTGTGCCTTTTTTATTTTATGTAGATTTAATGTGTAGAATTAGAATATAATAATCTAATGTCCATCTTCCTAGTTTTTTTTTTCATTTTTCTTTAATTTTTCTTTTTTTACAGTTACACTCATACAAAGATCCTTTCTGTGGGGTTGTGTGGACTTGTGCCTTTTTTATTTTATGTAGATTTAATGTGTAGAATTAGAATATAATAATCTAATGTCCATCTTCCTAGTTTTTTTTTTTTTTTTTTTCATTTTTCTTTCATTTTTCTTTTTTTACAGTTACACTCATACAAAGATCCTTTGTGGGGTTGTCTGGACTTGTGACTTTTTATTTTGTTTTATGCAGATTTAATGTGTAACATTAGAATATAATGATATAATGTCCATCTTACTTTATTTTTTCATTTTTCTTACTTTTTTACAGCTACACATACAAAAATCCTTTCTGTGGGGTTGTGTGGACTTGTGCCTTTTTATTTTATGTAGATTTAATGTGTAGAATTAGAATATAATAATCTAATGTCCATCTTCCTAGTTTTTTTTTCATTTTTCTTTAATTTTTCTTTTTTTACAGTTACACTCATACAAAGATCCTTTCTGTGGGGTTGTGTGGACTTGTGCCTTTTTTATTTTATGTAGATTTAATGTGTAGAATTAGAATATAATAATCTAATGTTCATCTTCCTAGTTTTTTTTTTCATTTTTCTTTAATTTTTCTTTTTTTTACAGTTACACTCATACAAAAAATCCTTTCTGTGGGGTTGTGTGGACTTGTGCCTTTTTTATTTTATGTAGATTTAATGTGTAGAATTAGAATATAATAATCTAATGTCAATCAATCAATCAATCAATTTTTTTTATATAGCGCCAAATCACAACAAACAGTTGCCCCAAGGTGCTTTATATTGTAAGGCAAGGCCATACAATAATTATGTAAAACCCCAACGGTCAAAACGACCCCCTGTGAGCAAGCACTTGGCTACAGTGGGAAGGAAAAACTCCCTTTTAACAGGAAGAAACCTCCAGCAGAACCAGGCTCAGGGAGGGGCAGTCTTCTGCTGGGACTGGTTGGGGCTGAGGGAGAGAACCAGGAAAAAGACATGCTGTGGAGGGGAGCAGAGATCGATCACTAATGATTAAATGCAGAGTGGTGCATATAGAGCAAAAAGAGAAAGAAACAGTGCATCATGGGAACCCCCCAGCAGTCTACGTCTATAGCAGCATAACTAAGGGATGGTTCAGGGTCACCTGATCCAGCCCTAACTATAAGCTTTAGCAAAAAGGAAAGTTTTAAGCCTAATCTTAAAAGGCTTAAAACTCCATCTTAAATGTCCATCTTCCTAGTTTTTTTTTTTTTTTCATTTTTCTTTAATTTTTCTTTTTTTACAGTTACACTCATACAAAGATCCTTTCTGTGGGGTTGTGTGGACTTGTGCCTTTTTTATTTTATGTAGATTTAATGTGTAGAATTAGAATATAATAATCTAATGTCCATCTTCCTAGTTTTTTTTTTTTTTTCATTTTTCTTTAATTTTTCTTTTTTTACAGTTACACTCATACAAAGATCCTTTCTGTGGGGTTGTGTGGACTTGTGCCTTTTTTATTTTATGTAGATTTAATGTGTAGAATTAGAATATAATAATCTAATGTCCATCTTCCTAGTTTTTTTTTTTTCATTTTTCTTTAATTTTTCTTTTTTTACAGTTACACTCATACAAAAATCCTTTCTGTGGGGTTGTGTGGACTTGTGCCTTTTTTATTTTATGTAGGTTTAATGTGTAGAATTAGAATATAATAATCTAATGTCCATCTTCCTAGTTTTTTTTTTTTTTCATTTTTCTTTAATTTTCCTTTTTTTACAGTTACACTCATACAAAGATCCTTTCTGTGGGGTTGTGTGGACTTGTGCCTTTTTTTATTTTATGTAGATTTAATGTGTAGAATTAGAATATAATAATCTAATGTCCATCTTCCTAGTTTTTTTTTTTTTTTTTTTTTCATTTTTCTTTCATTTTTCTTTTTTTACAGTTACACTCATACAAAGATCCTTTGTGGGGTTGTCTGGACTTGTGACTTTTTATTTTATTTTATGCAGATTTAATGTGTAACATTAGAATATAATGATATAATGTCCATCTTACTTTATTTTTTCATTTTTCTTACTTTTTTACAGCTACACATACAAAAATCCTTTCTGTGGGGTTGTGTGGACTTGTGCCTTTTTATTTTATGTAGATTTAATGTGTAGAATTAGAATATAATAATCTAATGTCCATCTTCCTAGTTTTTTTTTTCATTTTTCTTTAATTTTTCTTTTTTTACAGTTACACTCATACAAAGATCCTTTCTGTGGGGTTGTGTGGACTTGTGCCTTTTTTATTTTATGTAGATTTAATGTGTAGAATTAGAATATAATAATCTAATGTTCATCTTCCTAGTTTTTTTTTTCATTTTTCTTTAATTTTTCTTTTTTTACAGTTACACTCATACAAAAAATCCTTTCTGTGGGGTTGTGTGGACTTGTGCCTTTTTTATTTTATGTAGATTTAATGTGTAGAATTAGAATATAATAATCTAATGTCCATCTTCCTAGTTTTTTTTTTCATTTTTCTTTAATTTTTCTTTTTTTACAGTTACACTCATACAAAGATCCTTTCTGTGGGGTTGTGTGGACTTGTGCCTTTTTTATTTTATGTAGATTTAATGTGTAGAATTAGAATATAATAATCTAATGTCCATCTTCCTAGTTTTTTTTTTTTTTTTTTTTCATTTTTCTTTCATTTTTCTTTTTTTACAGTTACACTCATACAAAGATCCTTTGTGGGGTTGTCTGGACTTGTGACTTTTTATTTTGTTTTATGCAGATTTAATGTGTAACATTAGAATATAATGATATAATGTCCATCTTACTTTATTTTTTCATTTTTCTTACTTTTTTACAGCTACACATACAAAAATCCTTTCTGTGGGGTTGTGTGGACTTGTGCCTTTTTATTTTATGTAGATTTAATGTGTAGAATTAGAATATAATAATCTAATGTCCATCTTCCTAGTTTTTTTTTTTCATTTTTCTTTAATTTTTCTTTTTTTACAGTTACACTCATACAAAGATCCTTTCTGTGGGGTTGTGTGGACTTGTGCCTTTTTTATTTTATGTAGATTTAATGTGTAGAATTAGAATATAATAATCTAATGTTCATCTTCCTAGTTTTTTTTTTCATTTTTCTTTAATTTTTCTTTTTTTACAGTTACACTCATACAAAAAATCCTTTCTGTGGGGTTGTGTGGACTTGTGCCTTTTTTATTTTATGTAGATTTAATGTGTAGAATTAGAATATAATAATCTAATGTCAATCAATCAATCAATTTTTTTTATATAGCGCCAAATCACAACAAACAGTTGCCCCAAGGCGCTTTATATTGTAAGGCAAGGCCATACAATAATTATGTAAAACCCCAACGGTCAAAACGACCCCCTGTGAGCAAGCACTTGGCTACAGTGGGAAGGAAAAACTCCCTTTTAACAGGAAGAAACCTCCAGCAGAACCAGGCTCAGGGAGGGGCAGTCTTCTGCTGGGACTGGTTGGGGCTGAGGGAGAGAACCAGGAAAAAGACATGCTGTGGAGGGGAGCAGAGATCGATCACTAATGATTAAATGCAGAGTGGTGCATATAGAGCAAAAAGAGAAAGAAACAGTGCATCATGGGAACCCCCCAGCAGTCTACGTCTATAGCAGCATAACTAAGGGATGGTTCAGGGTCACCTGATCCAGCCCTAACTATAAGCTTTAGCAAAAAGGAAAGTTTTAAGCCTAATCTTAAAAGGCTTAAAACTCCATCTTAAATGTCCATCTTCCTAGTTTTTTTTTTTTTTTTCATTTTTCTTTAATTTTTCTTTTTTACAGTTACACTCATACAAAGATCCTTTCTGTGGGGTTGTGTGGACTTGTGCCTTTTTTATTTTATGTATATTTAATGTGTAGAATTAGAATATAATAATCTAATGTCCATCTTCCTAGTTTTTTTTTTCATTTTTCTTTAATTTTTGTTTTTTTACAGTTACACTCATACAAAAAATCCTTTCTGTGGGGTTGTGTGGACTTGTGCCTTTTTTATTTTATGTAGATTTAATGTGTAGAATTAGAATATAATAATCTAATGTCCATCTTCCTAGTTTTTTTTTTTTTTCATTTTTCTTTAATTTTTCTTTTTTTACAGTTACACTCATACAAAGATCCTTTCTGTGGGGTTGTGTGGACTTGTGCCTTTTTTATTTTATGTAGATTTAATGTGTAGAATTAGAATATAATAATCTGATGTCCATCTTCCTAGTTTTTTTTTCATTTTTCTTTAATTTTTCTTTTTTTACAGTTACACTCATACAAAAATCCTTTCTGTGGGGTTGTGTGGACTTGTGCCTTTTTTATTTTACGTAGATTTAATGTGTAGAATTAGAATATAATAATCTAATGTCCATCTTCCTAGTTGGTTTTTTTTTTTTCATTTTTCTTTAATTTTTATTTTTTTACAGTTACACTCATACAAAAATCCTTTCTGTGGGGTTGTGTGGACTTGTGCCTTTTTTATTTTATGTAGATTTAATGTGTAGAATTAGAATATAATAATCTAATGTTCATCTTCCTAGTTTTTTTTTTTTTTTCATTTTTCTTTAATTTTTCTTTTTTTACAGTTACACTCATACAAAAATCCTTTCTGTGGGGTTGTGTGGACTTGTGCCTTTTTTATTTTATGTAGGTTTAATGTGTAGAATTAGAATATAATAATCTAATGTCCATCTTCCTAGTTTTTTTTTTTTTTTCATTTTTCTTTAATTTTTCTTTTTTTACAGTTACACTCATACAAAGATCCTTTCTGTGGGGTTGTGTGGACTTGTGCCTTTTTTATTTTATGTAGATTTAATGTGTAGAATTAGAATATAATAATCTAATGTCCATCTTCCTAGTTTTTTTTTTTTTCATTTTTCTTTAATTTTTCTTTTTTTTTACAGTTACACTCCTAGTTTTTTTTTTTCTTTTTTTTTTCCTTTTTCTTTAATTTTTCTTTTTTTACAGTTACACTCATACAAAGATCCTTTCTGTGGGGTTGTCTGGACTTGTGACTATTTTATTTTATGCAGATTTAATGTGTAACATTAGAATATAATGATATAATGTCCATCTTTATTTTTTCATTTTTCTTACTTTTTTACAGCTACACATACAAAGATCCTTTCTGTGGGGTTGTCTGGACTTGGTTACAGCTGTAAATGCTGTGTGTGTACGTTTGCACTTGCATATGTGTGTTTCCTCGTTTGTTTTAAATATGAAGCTGCTGTCAATCAGATAATTTCTTTGTAGAAAGGGTCTGTCTCACAAAACTGCTTTACTTCCATGACCACCTACTTTTTTCCCTTTTGCTTTTTTGCGCAAAGTTCAGACAAAGTGTTCTTAGTGTTCTGTGGATTTGTGGCAGGTTTTTTTCACCTGAGTAAAGGCTGTTTAAATTTCAGAATATAAAGGGGATTTTTTTTTCTTCGATTTAGTACATTTCTGTGCGGAAACTTTGTCTTTCACTTACTAGATTCAGTCCATCAACTACATCCTTCACTTTTTTATTCATTCTAAATCCTTTCCACAGGGCAGTGTGGGGGGATCACTGTGGTATTTGTGTTTTAGGATGTAACCGCTGCAAAACAATCAGTAAATAATGGTTTATTTCTCTGATTTAGTACATTACTGTGTACAGACAGAGAACCTGTCTTCATATTTTCCATCATCCATCCACTAGATATGGTATATACGATATGTACTTTATTATCCCATGGGGAAATTTGTCTTAACTCATTTGCTGCATACATATACCTCCACAGTAAAATAAAAAATTAAAACCAAACTCCATTAAAATAAAAATCTCCATAATGATTTATACATAAATATATAAAAACATTCTCCATAGTAAGACAGACAGCACGGCATAAATAACACATAAGGGACTAACATCTCCAGACACTACACCCAACCCCCCTCAGTAAGCACTGGACATTAACTCATATTAACCATCCAGTAGGTGGCAGTGTTCAGCAGGTGGCAGGCAGGTCAGTGACATTTTAGGAAATCAAAGCAAAGGGTTTTTTTTATTTATTATTGATCTGGTGCATTAAATTTCATCAGATTTGAAGCATAAGTTCTCATTATGTGCCCTTTTAATATGAAAACATAACATTTACTGTTTGAGGTTTTTTTTTCAAAGTCTTTTTTTTTTCAAAGCCTATTTCAAAGCTTATTAACCTAGATTACTTAATCAAAATAGTTTTAAGAACTGAATTATTTAGAAGACACATGGTTTGAGATAATTGGTTTATTAAAAATGATGATGTCGAAATATGTTTTCCAGCTTTGTGTGGGTGAAATTAGTTGGTTTTGGCCATTACCACGCACTCTAAAAAATGAAATCTCTCAACGAGAAAAGTCATGTTAAAAATTTGCATAGATTTTTTTTGTTATTTGAACTTAACTAAAGTTATTTCAAATTAAAAAAGTCTTGTGGCATTAATTCAGCTGAAAGTTGAAATAACTTTAAAAGTCAATGCAAATTGTTACATCAATTTTTCTCATTGAGACAGCAGTTCCTTTTTAGAGTGTGGTAACACTATAAAAATGTTCAAGGTGTTTCAATTTAAAAAATAACAACTTCAGTTCCTGCCTTAGTTGACTAAACTCAACTTCAGAATAACTTTTGTTTTAACACAAAAGGTTGTTATTAAAGTGATTACATTTTTTTTAATTAAACCACTTTTATAACTTAAGCTAAAAACATTCTGAAGTTGAGTTTATTCATGTTTTTAGGGCAGCAACTGAACTAAAGATTTTAAGTAGAACCACTATGATCAGTGACAGAGACCCAATAGAAACCTTTTGCAAATAATTGGACACCAAAGTTTAGTGCAAACAACCAGCTGTTTCTGAGATATGACATCATAAGGACCACTGAAGCATGGATTTATAAATACAGACATAAATTACAAATATATTTTTCTCAATTACATTACGTTAGTCATGGCGGTAAATGACATCGTATGGTGGATGGGTTGTGCAACATTATGGCTTTCTGGTGAACATTGTGCTTTAAATTGATAACATTCTTATCACATGCCTCATACTTTTTAAAGCCTGCGCCAGCTGACTAAGAACACATTTATTCTCAGCTGTGGCCTGGATGAATATTTGCAGTGAGAGGGCGGTGCACACGTTCGCACGACCTTCTCACTACCACCGCATTCGTGTCATTTTGTTCAGGGCGACGCTCCATTTGAACATGAAAAGGATTTTGCACACGTGCACATGTCACCAGTCGCAGACATGCAGTCTCTTGCAGCTAAAAGGTAATCTCCTAATTCTGCTCTTGAAAAGAAGTTACATAATGACAAGAAGTTCTGATGCTTGTCCCAACCTGTCTGACCAGAAACTAGCCTGCGTGCACGCAGTATACATAAAAGTGATACAAGTGCATGTGTACTCAAACCCATGTCAGACAGCTGCTGTGAAGTTCTGTGGGTGGACCCCAACGCCAGATCTGCTTTATGAAAATAATCGCCTTCCCTGCTCATTACCCTCTTTTCCTCCTCCTTTTCTTAAAAAAATTATCCCATTATGTGATGAAGGCTTCTCTTGTGCCTTCAATCCTCCAGCTGTAGCCCAAATATCCCGTCACACCTACACCATCGCTAAACACATGGCTCAGGACCGCACATCCCCGCCTCCTCAGCTACTTTTTCCTTCTATCAAACCTGGTATCCATAACTGCTGGTGCCCCCGGGGCCCTCTAACATCATAACTGTAATAGTTTAATCTGCCTTGACCTCGTGCTGTTGTTTAGATGTGACCTGAGTGGGAGAAAAGCAACTCCCTTAGTGCACGTACGCACAGTACAGCTGGGAACCACTGTGTCTATGAAAAACAAAAGTCATCTGTCTGTCTAATCTATCTGTAAATCTTGGGACTATATGGCAATGCAAACAAGCAAATGCAGTGATTCTTACATTTATTTGGACTTTTACTTTACTGCAGACAGTTAGGACCAAAGATATTTAATGTTTTGTGTGGTCAGTTTCATTTCTTTTGTTCATATACAGTGCCCTCCAAAAGCATTTGGCCCCCTTGGTATTTCACACATTTTAGTTTGTTTATGCCATTTCAAATAGAAAAAAGAAAATCGGGCTTCTCAATATAAAAATTTCTAGAATTATCTTCCTTAAAGTCAAACTCAAAGCAAATCTCTACAATTTGATATAAATTAATTAAAAATATAAAAACCAAAATGATGTGTTGCATAAGTAATGGGTCCCTTTGGTGGAGCAGAGGATTTTCTTTAACCAAAACATTAAAGCTAGGCTTGCATCTGAGATGTACCTTCTGGCAAATTGTGGTTTTCTTTTTAAGAAGATGCTCCTCTATACCGCTTCATCATCAAGCTGTATAACTGGGGATACAAAATGTAAAACATGCAATATGCACAGTATCTCCAATCACAGCCACAGAAGGCTATAATTTCTTCTGGGTTGTGTGGGTGTCTTGGTGGCTTTCCTCACCCTTCTTCTTCCACAGTCACTCAGTTTTTGAGAACTGTCTACTCCACACAGATTTACCATAGGGTGCCAAGAGGTCTCCCATCCAGGGCTCGAAATAGTACGCGCATGTGCTAGATTGTGCACGTATTATTCGAGCGGTGCACGTAATTGTATACTGCACTAGCACTGGTGCAATAACTTTATCCAAGTTTTATCAACTATAATTGATGGAAATAAAGTCCCCTGACATTTTCAGTTACTTGGAAATGTTCATGTATCCTTCCCCTGACTTGTCTGAAGGAAAATGGCAATAAAACCAAAGCGTTCCATTTCCTTATGCAACACATCATCTTGGCTTTTATATTTTTAATTAAGTTCTATCAAGTTTTGCATTTAAGATTTGCATTTAAAAAAGATAATTTTAGAATTGTTTTTTTTATGTTAAGAAACCTGATTTACTTTTTGTATTTGAAATGGCATAAAAAAAATTAAAATGTGTGAAATACCAATTGGGGCCCAATATTTTTGAAGGGCACTGTATACTCCAAAAACTGACTTGATTGATTAGATTTCCATCTAATACATATAGTCCCAACTAAATTAAATTAAATTAAATTATCTTGCATGAATGTGCTTTATTTGAGCTGGGGCTACATATATTTATTAGATGGAAATTCTGCTCATAATTGAATTGACTTCATCCAATGAGTAATTTGAGTGTACATCCTTTCCTATGCTTAAGGCATGCAACACAATCCCAAAAAAGTACAAGTCCAAAAGCCGGGGTCTGTCATGGTATGGGGTTGTGTCAGTGCCCTTGGCAAAGGTCATTTACATTTCTGTGATGTCAGTATTAATGCAGAAAAGTATATTGACATTTTAGCACATGTGTTGCCTTCAAGTCAACATCTTTTACAGGGATGTTCATGCATTATTCAAAAAGACAAAACCACATTGCAAAACCACATTCTGCACACATTACAAAGGCATGGCTGCAGAACAGGATTGTACAGGTTTTTGGACTGGCCTACCTGCAGTCCTGTCCTGCAGATCTGTTTTCCTGTTTCACAATCTTTTTGTACTCCACTCCAACATGAATCTGTGAATGGGGATGTAACAGGCAGATGTTGCACCATTGTCAGTTTCATCATTCACATCCACAGAAGCCTATAATTCTTTCAGAGCTGCCATGGGTGTCTTGGTAGCTTCCCTCACTGGTCTCCTTCCAGCATGTTTATTCAGTTTTTGAGAACTGCCTATTTGATACAGATTTACCACACAGTACCATACTGTTTTATTTCTTAATTACTGACGTGAATGAAGTCTAGGACCGATTCAGTAACTAGGGAATGTTCATGTATCCATCCCCTGACCTGTATCAAGAAAACTGTCTGTAAAAGTGATGATACAGTCCTTATATTTAAAATATGTTGCCACTTTGGAATGTGTTGCCGGCCTTAAATGCAGGCATAGATGTGTATTAACAAATGAAATTATGATCAAAGGAAACATGACATATTTTGGGTTCATACTGTCTCCAATGAAATAGAAATCAAAGAAAATGTAAGAATCACTGCGCCTTTTTTGGGGTTTGTTTATTTATTTATTGCATTTTTCATATTGTACCAACTTTATAACTGTTCCCGATTTGGGTTTGTAAAACAACATTGTGCATGCGTATGTAATTATGTACCCTTTGTTTTTGGTTTGTGCACCTGTCCTCCATAGTGTCTGTGCATGGCAGTGATCAACTATATCAAAAGCCCCACACTCAAATCCAATAATAGAAGCACGGATGTAGAATTAGCATCAATTGTCAGGGACAATTCTAGCGAGCAGATTTTCCATGGAATTACAAAATCTATGCGAACTGCAGAGGGTTAAAAAAGGTCTCCACAAAAGTAACAGCAACTGATTTGCAATCAGTTTCACAAGAATTCTTAAATTTATACAAATACCCCAGGGTCTAAATTAGGTTTTAAAGAAGAGGTCTTATCACAGCATTGTTAAAGCCAGCAGAAACAACTCCAGTTGATAGGTTAACAGCATTTATCACACAAGGTCCCAGATACAACCACAGATCTTTGACAAGCCAAGCTGGCAGTGGATCAAGAATGCAAGTAGTGCATAACAACCTGAAAAAAGTCTGCTGAATTCTGATAAAGCCAGGTCTTGAGTCAGCGTCTGTACAACACACACACACAACACACACAGAGGTAGGTCCTGTTAGAAACTGAAGTGTTACATGACAACGGACAAAAACAAACAAAACACAACAAAATACAGCACAGATCTCAGTATCAAGGGCAGATATCGGTCTTGAGTCAGTCAGAGTCTCCCCCAAGTCTCCCATCTGGTCATTCTTACAATTCCATGTGAGCATTTGTCCCAGTCCAGCGCTCCAGTCCCTTTACATTCTCCACGCAGGTGGTGAGCCTACATGGAGGAGACACCATGTTGTTTTTTTTTCTGGCTGAGCCAGACCAAGCACCAATGTTGTAACCCCAACCCCCATGTTACCCCTATTGGAGCAAAGTGACTCTGTCCTTATATGTATACATCATAAAGGATCTTTTTGAATCACTGTTTGCCTGTCTCCTCACCTGGGACCAATTTGCAGACAGTGGCCCTACCAGGAGCTAATGTTCCAGACAACACAGTTACCAGGATCACTGGCGCACAGAAACCCCTCCACCACGATAAGGTGGAGGTCCATGGAGGTTTTGAAAAGGAACAGTTTGCACCATCTGTTATGCTTAGTTATAACATTATAGGGTAACATATGTCATAGGTTATAGTTTAGGAGAGGTAATAGTTTAAGGGGAGGTGACAGTCTAGTGGTTAAAGCATTGGGCTTCAGACCAGAGGCTCATCGGTTCAAATCCCAGCCTGACTGGAAAATCACTAAGGGCTCTTGGGCAAGGTCCTTAATCCCCTAGTTGCTCCCAGTGTGTAGCACTTTGAGCATCTGATGCAGTTGGAAAAGCTATATAAATGCAGTCCATTTACCATGTATAGTCCATGGGCCAACATGGGTTTACGTGCACCCCCCCCCCCCCCAACCCCACACACAACTCTACAAACCTATATTTTTCTGAAGCCTTAGAGTGTCCCATTAATGAAATCGAATGTTAACACTGAAAATTTTGGTCCTCACTACCTGTTTTCACACAACAAATAGACATACCCTATAATCACCATTTGTCGTAAGGGGATAACACCAAAATTCTTCATTGAGGTATAAAAGGTATGAGTATATGAGATATGAGTATAAAGGTTATGCAAATATTGCTGTATTTCAGATAAAATAACACAACAGCAATGTCTAAAGTACTATTACTGAATCCAGTGGATGTCAACCTTGTTTGATGATTACCTTGGAGACAGAGCATTCAGTATTGTCTAAACTATTCCATTTATTAATCCTATTAGCTCAATCAATAATTTGCATCACTTTTTTTTTTACCAAAATTGGAGCCACTTTAACTGTCACCATTTTTACTCTTTTTACCCCACAACATTCAGTCACAGATAGTCCAAACTACACCTTTTTGGAATATTTACGATGAGACAACGTGGTTGGATAATATGATTGGAGCAATCCGTCATTGAGCCCAACCTGGCTACAACTACAAGCCTGGGATGGCCATAAAACATTTTTGTGTAGGCCATGGTACACTGAGGCTGGAAATGAGGTCAAAATTAGTTTCAGGTTTATGGACTAACCATGTTTGATCCTCAGCTTCTTACAGCAATACCTCGTTAACTTGTGACTCCAAGAGAACACTGAAGCTTTCATGGTGAGAATTGAAAAGTGAGACCCTTCTCCTGTTCCATAAAACAAAACTGCTTCAGATTCTCCACTGATACATAAGTCACTGATGCATAATTGCAAATAAAACCTGATTTATGTCCTGCCTCAGCATCGGACTGCAACCAAAATATGAATCTCAGATGTTCTCAGAAAACTGCTTCACTGTGGATTTTGTTTATCGGCCAAAACCAAACGTGCAATATTTAAGAAATTCTTGACAATGTTTTTTTTTATTGTCTGTGCCATCTTTACAAACAGGTCTCATTGCACTGAGGAAGCCCCCAGAACAATTGGAGGTATGGAATCATGACTATACGACACACTCAGGTCCTCAAGCACTAAGTTGTAAGTGTTCATACAGAGTGACAATGCATCAAGATTTGGCATAAATTTGGATTCCTGTGATCGGCATCTCACAATCTACAGCTGTGGGATTTAACCTGAATGGTAACCACATGTGTTTCATCACCTCTAATCTGCAAAACCATAAAACATGTAGGAAGGACAATGGAAAATGTTGCTGTAGCTGTTTCGTCAGGAAGGCGGTCCACAGTCCCACACTAAATGGTGAGCAAACACACTTGATTAGGCAAAAGATTAAGTATATGTAAATGGATGATGCAAGCCTGTTTTCATAAATTCTGATAAGACTGCAAAAAAAAGAGGCTCTCCATTTTCACCTAAAGTGTAAAAGCAACATGGTCCATTCACAGTGTCACAGGTGTAAAGATGTGTGGTTGATATAAAGACAAGCCTATAAGGTTTGTCCTTTGAACTCATTTCCATGCAGAGGAACTCACCCATGTAAAAGGCGTCTGAAAAAGCCACGCTATGTAGCTCAGTTATCATCAGAACGTTTCATCAGATAAGAACTGTTCTAGAAACTGTGTTGATTTAAGGCCTTTCTGTTAGCTTAGGCTTTGTGGAATCTATACCATGAATCTCTGAAGCCCAAATCTGTGTGTCTGTTACGTCTGTCAAGCAGACAAGTCAAAACCCACATTGTTCGATTGTCTTTTTTTTTTTTTTAGGTAACGTGTAAAATTACCTAAAAATTTGCCACTCTAAGTTTGTTTGTTTTTTCAGTGCATTATAAATTCCATTGCTCATAGAGGCCCTCAGCTCATGCTAATGTTAGCACTGCATTATGTGATGCCTGTTAGCATTGTGTTATGTCACACTAATGAGTTTTCATGCTAATGTTAAGCTGTTAGCATTACAGTGCATCCAGAAAATATTCACAGCGCTACGTTTTCCACATTTTGGTATGTTACAACCTTATTCCAAAATGGAGTAAGCTCATTTTTCCCTCAAAATTCTACTCACAACACTCCATAATGACAACATGAAAAAATTTGGGTTTGACATGTGAACAATTAAATCTATCTTGAATCAGTGCTTTGAGGCACTCCCTTCACTCACGTCCTCCTCACAAGTATGTATTTTTCAGTATATTATAAATCCCGTGGTGCACAGTGGAAGTACTCAGCTCATGCTAACACCAAGTGTGATGAAAATTCAGTAAGGTATATCTTATATATTGTATTCCATTTCTAAGGTGGAACTATGCCAGTATACAAAGGTATATCTAAAAGGAAGAGTAAAATAGGAGAGTAGAAAAGACTAGAGTAGAGCCACTTAGGTGCCTGGTCTCGAGAACCAGGGATGGTAGGTTAAAAAGCTTTTTTATCCCATGGGAACTCTCCCTACCCACCCAAACGACTCAAGAAAAAGGAATTTATAATATAATAAATAATAAGACATAAGAAGGATAAGACATCACAGGAGAAGATTGTAGTATAGGTAATTTAGTATGTAGACTAGTAGTAAAATCAAATATAGTTAGTAGGCTAAGCTATAGACGCAGAAGCTATGAGTGTGTGAGTGTACTGGTATCTTTCTAAAGTAACCCTGTTAGCATACTATAGGAAAATAAAAAAGTATAATCATTATGCTTACCGCAGTCCAGGATTAGGGGTCTTCAACTGGTTCAAAATGCTGCTGCCAGACTTTTGACACAAAGCAGAAAGTTTGACCACATTACGCCCATTTTGGCATCCCTGCACTGGCTTCCAGTTGCTGTAAGATCGGATTTTAAAGTACTGTTATTAGTTTATAAAATTGTTCATGGACTTGTACCTCCCTATCTGGCTGACCTGGTAAGCCCCTATGTACCAGCTCAGGCCCTGCGTTCTCAGGGTGCAGGACTTCTATGTGTTCCCAGGGTGAATAAAAAGTCTGCCGGTCACAGAGGTTTCTCCTACCGTGCTCCAGCTCTGTTGAACGATCTCCCGGCACACATTCGGCAGTCTGATACTGTGGAGACTTTTAAGTCACGTTTAAAGACTCATTTGTTTTCCCTGTTTTATCATTAGTGTTATGATGTGTTTTTATTGTTGTATTCTTTTATGGTCATCTTTTTATTGTGTTTTAAATTTTTTATTCAGTTTTTTTGTTGTTGTTTTATGTTGTGTGAAGCGCCTTGAGACGAGTTCGTCGTGAATTGGCGCTATATAAATTAATAAATTTGAATTTGATTTATGCTATCAAATGGAAACCTAAGAACTTAGGTACTACATGTTGATATCTTTAAAGGAACACATAATCTGATGAATCATTAAAAATCTACACCACGGAAAATAGAATTGTAAATGGCAAAAATAAGATAGTTATAGTAGAAGAGCTAAATTAGCCGTGAATAAGCCAACTGTACCCAGCAAGCTAACACGATAAACAAAAACGGTAATTAGTGTATAAAGTATAATAGCGTAGTTAAACCTACAGTAACGGTATTAACAAATACATATAAAATAAATGTGGGCAAAAGTATGAATTAATGTGAGTTATCATACACAAAAGAACCAACTATTTTGTAAGCTACGATGAACATTGCTAAGGCCGGCTAGATAAGCTAACACTAGCTGTTAGGTATAACTAATTGTACCCCACTCCTCCAGTATTTACTTAAATATGATAATATTAAAAAGGGGGGAACAAGATAAAGTAAAGCATGTGGAAATGTATATGGAGACATAAGTACATATATTTGCAGAAAGAAAAACGGCGGCCGTTTTTATCACCAAACCTGCAGCTGGCAGCGTTACACATCTTGCTGTTTGTCAGTCCTTGACATCCAAACTAACACCAAGCCAGTTACACAACATATTATATGAAGACGTCACTGTAACTTTACTAAAACTAGAGCATCGCACTCATTGAGCGCAAACCTCCACCAACACTAGTTTCCAGTTCCACAAATTTTTACCTTTGAAAACGTTTTCAAGGTCAAAGTCCTGTTAGAAGTGGCTTTTCTTAAGTTAAAATATAATGCAACATATAGGACAAATGGGCTTTTCAGTGTTAAAATCAAATATCCACTAAATCCGCAGACCTTATTGTTACAAATGAGAGTGATTGAGGCACTTCAGATTGAAATGTAATGCAAAATGTACGCCAAATGGGCTGTTCAATATGAAATTCAAATGTCCACAAAATCTACAATCCGGATTAGATCCAGATCAAACTACGTCAGGCAATAGTGAGTGCCAGTGTGCACCTCACTTTCAAATATGAGAGTGATTGGGGCATGTTTGATTAAGCTATAATGTAAAATATACATTAAGTGGGGTTTTCAATGTTAAATTTAAATGGCCACAAAATCTGTAATATGGATCAAATCCAGCTCAAACTTTGTCAGTTGATAAAGGATGCCATTCTACATAAGGCTGTCAAATATGAAACAAATGTTATCTTTTTTGACCATTATTAATTTTTGAATATTCATTCAATCCAATCCAGTCCACTTTATTTATATAGCACATTTAAACAACAGAACAGTTTCCAAAGTGCTGCACATAAAAATGATTATACAACTATACAAAACAATAAAGCCACTCAGATACTAATAAATAAATAAACATAAAAACAATAAAACAATAAATAAATAAAACACTAGGCCAAAGACAACAGAGGACCATACAACTCATGCAGAGCTAAAAGCCAGAGAATAAAAGTGGGTCTTCAGATGAGACTTAAAACAAACAAATTCAATGTTAAAGATAGGGATTTTTCCAAAATTCCAATTTTTTTCCTGGCTTTGTCCTTTGACCTTGAAAATTGAGTTCTAGAATCTTCAGTAAAAAAAAAAAAAAAAAAAATGGACTAGAGGCTGTTCACAAACAGACAGACAAACAAGCAAACGGGCAAAAAACATAACTTCTTCCAACTTTGTTGGCAGAGGTAATAAGGAAAGAGTACTACAACATACCAGCATTTATCAATCAAATATATCTAATTTATAAGAACCTTGGAACATGTTTCCCAATATTTTCCAAGTAATTGTTCTAAGGAAACACTAATGATTCTACAGATTATAGTCAAATTTATTGGCTACAATCATAACAAAGTGTATTTTATTTATCAACTCATATCACATAAACACTAAAATATATCAAGATCAAGTCTTTATTGTTATATGCACAGTGAAAAAACAGTGTTCCACAATACACTGAAATTCTTACTTTGTTGCTTCTCCATGACAAATTAGTATTTTTATTTTGGGGAATTTCAGCTAGATTGGAGTGGATTTATCCAAGGGGATTACACTAGTTTGTTTTTTTCCCCCCCGCCCCTATTCATCATTGTAGAGCAAAATTTAATTTCCTGATTTGCTGCTGCCATGTTTGTATATATAGAGTCTATGGTTTGTATTGAGTACAAAGCGGGTACAGTATAGGTCTGCAGGATGAGGACTTTGACTCTCAATATGTAGAACCCAGTTTATACCATATAGGGGACCATTTATATCATATGGGGGAAGTAACCTACCAACTCCACCACCAATGAGGCAGATCTAGTCCTACTTTCTAGTAATCAGTCATTCGAGCTGATTTCTCAATACCCCTGGAAAAGGGTTATTGATTCTGCAGTGTTTGTCTTTTTAACAAGGTCATTCATAAAATTTTGAGTCAATCCACATGAGATATTAGTAGAATGATCATTCTTACTGGGCCCTCTGGGGATCCCAGGAGCAACCCCATCCTATCCGTCCTTCTGTCTGAAAATACTTGTAAAAGACTGTAAAATCTACATACACCAAACCTGATTTGTTGATACTTTCAAGGATATTGAAAATACGTGCTAAAATCAGGCTATTGTCATTTACCGTTATTGGAAATGTTGTTATATGCAATTCGTATTTCAAATTCTGCAGATCTGTAAGTCCTTGACTGTTTAATCTCTTTGAGGTCAATCATCCTTAAAAGAATAAGAGAGCTGCAAATTGTTACTGATTAATGTGTTTATTTTTTATGAGCCTGGAATTCCATTGTTCCTATGTCCTTTAATGTGACCTTCCAAACAATTGTTCAAGGGGAGAATATGTAATATCACGTCATCATGTTAAAGCTACAGTGCATGTGTTTGTGTGTGCGTTAGGGGTGTTTATTAGCAGAAATGGAACATAGTAGTCATAATTATCTGTTTATCAATGTATAACCTGCAATAATGAATCAATATGCTTTCATAAGCTTAGAATGAGCCTTTCATATCTTCAAGGAGGCCCACCATGTTGTACCACCATATGGCTACAGGAACCAAAAACGGACATCCTTACTCTGCCTTTTGCAGTGCAGATGAAAGACTGAGGAATAAAGTAAGGGAATCAGTAGTTGCGCCTCTTTACACTGTCAACTGTTTGCCAGTGCAGGCGAACAAGTTTCACAATCCTCATTTTTGTTAACTAGAGGCCCATACATAATGTTTATTGCAAGAAAAAGCAAAACGAGTATAAATCTCCATCACCAAAGAAGCCAAAACATAAAGGAGGAAGAAAAAAAAAATATATATGACCAGAGACAGGATAACACAGTCTGCAGCATCACCACTAGATCACACTGAATCCTTCACACGGTAGCTTTAAGCCAAAGAACATATCCAGTTCTGTCATTCATTTGGATCTGGATGTGGGTTTTTGATCATATTAAAAAAACTCACTTTAACAAACCAGGACGGGGTTCCCCAGAACTTGTCAGAGGAACGTGCTGTTTAATTGCCCTCTTTTAGTTACTTGATATCTAAACCAGAGACTGTAAAATCAACAGTGAAACACAAACTCTCTCCTTTTCGAGCTGATGTCACTTTAGATGTGCAATCGGCGACTTCTTTATTAGTGACACTTTGGCTGCTGATGACACAGTGATGATGTTGAGCTTCTTCCATTTGGACAGCGCCCTCAGAATTTAAAGTCATGACATGTGAGCAAAGGCATTTACGTCTGCCATCCAGTCTTTGTCCTCACCGCTGCCCCAGCTCGTCCTGAAGACATATCTGCAGCCACGCTGAAGCTTTGACGTCCATTTAAAACCTTAAAGTAGACCTGCATTGAAATAAATGTGGTCAGATTTCAGAAAGAAATAGCTGATATGTATTTATAAGACTCTTGTGAATGCAGTAAAGTAAATCTGTAAGCCCGAATTTGTAATTCAGCGGAGAAATCTTCATTTAAAAATGACAAATTTGCAGCTAAAATTTAGCCCTCTGTGAAAACAGTTTGTACAGCCGTATCATTTCCATGACGTCAGGGACAAGACGACGCGCTCCCGCCTTCAGTCCGATCCCGCATTGAAATTGTTTTTATCTGTTAGTAATGTTACTTATACACGTCCTGGTTTCAACATCCAAAAGTAAGCTGCAATGAATGTGAGATACAGATCTGTGTGCTCAGATCAGCAACGACATAGACAGCGGGCGCCATTCTTCCTCTCCCGCTCTCTGCCTCCGCTGCGCTTATTAAGTCTGTGGGCTCGTTAACAAGCTCGTTAACCGCCGACGGGCCACTCACACCGCCCGTGTCTGCTTTGCAGCCGGTGTTGTGCCAGATTCAACGCACAACACCAGCATCACCTCTCTGTCTATTGAATGGAGCTGCAGCACACTTGGCACAAGTCCTGAGATTACACTCGCTGTTTTAATGCGAAGCGGCCGGTACACCTGTTGCTGCAAGGACAGACTTCTTGCGGCAAAATCCACAGCACCACACGTCTTGGCAATCGGAGCCCCAGAGCTCCATGGACGCTGAGAGAGGTTTATATATTTTTAATGACTGGGATTCTTTGCGGGTCTCGCCTCCATATCCCGCGATGGTACCGGAGGCGAAAGACAGTAGATTTTCATTGCGACACCACTCAATCAAACGGGCGTATGAAAAAGTCCCCCAAAATAATTTTCAATCACAAATAAAAGAAATGTGTACTCACCAAACGTGCCGCAAGACAATATGAAGTTTCTAAAAAAGTAGATCCTTCCGTATAAGGCAAGAAAAAGGTGCAGATGCAAACTGACATAAATCCACAAATTACAATTGGCGCAATGCATGCTGGGAGAGGGTCTTGTCCGTAACGTCTCGGCAGCGTCCATGATGAGAGGAACAATTTGCGGAGGGCTAAATGTTAGCTGTAAATTTGTCATTTTCAAATGAAGATTTCTCCGTTGAATGACAGATCTGGGCTTGCAGATTTACTTTACTACATTCAGAAGGATCTCATGTGGAAATGTAAGTCATTTTTTGTTCAAAAAATCTGACTGCATTTTTTTCAATGCAGGTCTCCTTTAAACATCTTTTAAGTACAACTCAATTCACCTCAGGCAACATTTTTGAAAATGGACATAGCTTCTTGGAATGAAATCCTCCTTAATTTCTGATATTATCTTGAACTTTGCAATAGCGCATCAGCTGTTGTGGTATCTCTTCAATCTTAGATAACAGCATGTTCTATTCTGAGAATATTGGGAAGGGTTGACTTTGGAGGGAGTCACATATGTGTTTGTGTCTATCCGGGCTCCCTGTGGTCGTTCTATTGGTCTTCTGAGTGGGTGGTCTGTTCCAAGAGCGCAGCACTGGAAACATTACACCTACAGTACGTACGCACACACACAAAGGAAAACTGGGAATAACACCAACGCAGCACAGCAGAGGTTGGAGGCAGGAGCCTTCTTCCAGATGTGTGACATTAATTTAGTTGATCCAAAACATGAACCGGTAGCTCCCACTCACTCGTCACCACTGCATGTGTGTGTGCATGCATGTACTTACAAACGTATTCTTTTCAGTTTCAAATAAGTTATTCATAAAGTAGATGGGCACTCATAGAGGACATACGAAGAGTTTAGATGCAAAACCCAGTAAGTCCTTTTTTTTGTACTTATCTTTGATCCTGATCTCTCATTCTGACCTTGAATCATGATAGTTGAATTTTGACCCAGAACACTGAGCTTTGTTCTTGTTTGCTTAAACTTTGTTCCTGATTGCACATCTTTGATAATGATCTGTAATCCTGATCTCACATATTTTATCCTTATTGTTGTCCTTTGATCCTCAGCACTCACCTTTGATCGTAATCTGCGATCACGATCACTCATCCTGACCTTTAATCATGATAGTTGGTTTTTGACCCTTAACAATGAGCTTTGTTCCTGTTTGCTTTACCCTTGTTCCTGAACACACATCTTTGATAATGATCTGTAATTCTGGTCCTTTGATCATGTTCCTGACCTTTGACCAGATTACAGAACTTTGATCCTGATCAGTGAGCCTTGATGCTGATAGTTGTCCTTTGAACCTGATCACTCATTTCATATTAGGATTTGTGATGACTCGCTCATCTTTAATTATGTTCATGACCTTTGATCTAAATTGTAGAACTTGGACCTGATCACTGAACTTTGGTCCTGATAGTTGTTGTTTGAACCTGATCATTTATTATTTATGAGGATCTATTTATGATCTTTCTCTCATCTTTGATCATGTTCATGACCTTTGATGTTAATAGTTGAACTTTGATCCTGATCAGTGAGCTTTAATCTTGGTTGCTGACCTTTAATCCTGATCACTCATGTTTGACCTTGATCTGTAATCATGGTCTCTCATGTTCCTGACCTTTTATCCTGATAGTTGAGTTTTGATTCTGATGATTGAATTTTTATCCTGACCTTTCAATCTGATCACACACCTTTGATCCTGGTCTATGATCATGATCTGTATTCTTTGATAATGACCCTGACCTTTGATCCTGATTTGTGATCGTGATCGCTGACCCTGGACCCCGATTATTGAGATCCAGGCTTCTAATGACTTCCTGGATTTGGCCATCAGAAGTGTATCTGTATGTGGTGAAAGTGCTGACGTTGAAGAAGCATTCACTTATCTTTTGCGACATTCATGTCTCTGGGTTCTCAGCCTTTGAGATTGAGACACGCCTACAGAGGTGTTTGGTGATGTCGATGTCTTTGCGGGGGAACAAAAGTCCAACTTTGTGTCAAACAAGTGACTACTTAGGGTTACTCGCATAAGGACGATCACTTGCATTGTGAGGTCAGCTTCAACATTTTGGCCATCTGCCGTGTTTCTCTATCTATTACCCACTGTAGAGTGTTGAGGACTCTAGTGGCTGGAGTTGTCCAAGGGGTCTTCACCTTGCTGCGGCAGATAGAAAGTTACTTTCTGGTTCCCATCCAGATTTCAAGATGGTTCCACAGTGTCGTTGCTAACTCAATGCGTGAAAGCAGCGCATGCTCGCAGACTCGACTTGACCTTTGATTCTGATTGCTCACCTGTGACCTAGAGCACACGTTTGATCCTGAGCTTATTTCTCATATGTGATCATTTTGATCCTGTTTGCTGACCTTTGATCCTGGTCTTTCATTTGTGATAATATTCCTGATCTTTGATTGTTTAATTGTTTCTGATCAGAGTTTTGATTCTGCTTGTTGACCATTGATCCTGAGCTCCCATCTTCAATCATGTTCCTGACCTTTGATCCTGATTGCACAATCAAAGGCTCCACTCCTTACATCCACATATGAACCAAATTTGATTGCATACTTTTTTGAATTAAGTCACATTTTTCTACCAAATTTCACTGAAATTTGTTCACATCCTTTGGAGATGTCCTGCTAACGAACAGACAGACCAACAGACAGATGGTAAATAAATAACAACCTCTTTGATGGTGGTAAATATTCCCACAGGTCAACTTTTGTAAGAACTAAGAGATAACTTTCTCCTCTCTTCAGTTTCTCGAGTTGAGTTTTACCTCTGAGGGAGAAAGAGAAGACAGGGCAGTGGTAGAGGAGGTGCACAGAGAGAGACAAGGGGAAAAGACGAGGAGCAGGTTATGAGAACAGAATCCACTCTGACCCGCGGTGCAGCGCCCCTGGACTTTCATGCAATCCTTTTCACCGGGGAGGAGAGGCGGATACGGTGCATGGAAAGACAAAGAGAAAATGAAATTAAATAAGAAGAGCGGAGGAGGAGAATGCGAGGACATGTAGGAGGACGGAAGTGGTTGATTAGGTCCCCCAAGAGATCCTTTTGTTTAGATTGTTCTGCACTTCACTTCTTTCTCTCTTTCTGTCTCTCTCTCTCTCCCCCTCGACCCTCCGCCTCCCTCTCCTCAGACATCTGAGGTAGATTACAATCGAGACCCTGGGTCACATTTATGACTTAAACCAGGAACATATGGTGTGCGTGTGCACGTGTGCATGTTTGAATGTGGTGGGATTCCCCCTCTGGTTCCTAAGTGGTGGTCAGATTTATTTTCTTGTCCATTGTCTCTCGCTGGGATATCAAAGGACTATTGTTTGTTGATCAGCGAGGGTGCTGCAGGTTACTTGCAGGTCCCGAATGAGACCACATCGCCTCTGATCTCCTGTTTCTCTCCACCGCACATTCCCATCTTACTGTTAAATATGTGGCATCTGCTCGGTAAAATACAAAATATTGAAGCTAAATACTTATTTTGGAGTTCAGAGTAAAATATTTGTGGTATGGTATATGGTATAGGACCAAATGTGACATGGTCCTATACCGTATACCATATTTAGGAGGTAGCAAAATTTTAAATAATTACATTACAGGCTGGTGTGGGTGACTAGAATCTAAATGTGTAACAATTCGACAATTCACTTCAACATCATTCACTTAACAGCTGCGCTGTACACGTTTGACACAGACTGAGGCAAATTCATTCTTAGTGATTCAGTGTTACTATAATACAACAGAAAGTCAACACACAAAATGTCTCAAACTCACATTCAAAAAATTCAGTTCAAATAAATAAAACTGTCACAGCTAAGATAATAGAATGCATAAGTATTTGTACTAAATAATTACTTTTAGTGCAGCAGATAACTGAAACAATCTTTCAAATGGTGATGCAAGCACCAAATTTGGCACAAACACTCCTTAGACATGACTCTTTTGAAAAAGCTGACTATCCACTTGATTTTTCAATAAGCAGCCAACTAGGAGTCAATGAAGAATTACACAGGGATCAAAATTTACAAATGTTCCTGATCATAATGAAAACTATACCACATTATTCATCTCATCATAAAGCTTTTAAAAAGGTATAGTTTGGATTATCTTTGATTGAATGTTATGAAGTTATGGGGTAAAAACAGCAAAAATGGTGACAAAGAGTTTCAATTTGTACAGGGGTCCAAAGTTAAAGTTGCTTCAATTTCTTGCTTCATATATTGATGTTTAATCGCAACCACAGGTGTATCAAATTCCTTGAAAGAACCATTATAAATGAGTTTGTACATTCACTTATTTAAATCTGACTTCATTTTAGTGTTTAACACCAACCACAGATGTATTTGTAACACATTCCTTGAAGTTGCCACTCTAAATGAGTTTGACCTGTCAAAGTCAATCAAGGTGAAAGGACATGTGAGGAAACAGATCATAAGTTACTTCATATAAGTGTTTAATAGTAACCATAGTATCTATAACCGGTTCCTCAAAATCACCATTTGAAATGAATGTGACCCTTCAAGACCACTTAAGGTCAAAAGTCACCTGTATCTGTAATCAATTCCATGAGATGGCCACTCTAAATGTCTCCTGTATGTAAGCATGGAGACATTTGACCTTGGCCTGTGACCTTGACTTTTAACTTCAGAATCAGAATGGCCTTTATTGTCATTGTAATTTGCATTGCAACAAGATTTGAGTGCAACTCCAAAAAGGTGCTTTCCGTGGTGCGAGTGATTTTTAGCCAAATAAAAGTTAATAAAATTTAACAATAAATTATTCAGAGTATATGTACAACTAGATAAACATAAGATAAAATAAAATAAAATGTGGACCCAGTAAAATGTAAAACGAGAATTATATACAACTGTGGAATCATATTGTACGGGAAAATTGCACATGGTTTACAGATATTGCACAAGAAACTTGAAAGGTGCGGATTAGAGTGATTTGTTATTGTTCAGTGCAGTGATCGCTCTGGGGAGAAAGCTGTCCCTGAGTCTGTTTGTCCTAGTTTTGATTGACCTATACTGTCGGCCGGAGGGTAGTAAGTCAAACAGGTGGTTGCTGGGGTGGGATGTGTCTTTGCTGATGCTGGCAGCTCTGCTGAAGTAGTGAGAGCTGGCAATGTCCTCCGGGCTGGTCAGAGAGCAACCAGTGATCCCCTGGGCCGTTTGATCACCCTCTGCAGCGCTCTCCTGTCTGCCGCTGAACACCCCTCGTACCACACTGTGATGCAGTACGTCAGGATGCTCTTGATGGTGGCTCCGTAGAACAACACCAGCAGCTTCTCCTCCAGATTGTTTCTCCTGAGCACCCTCAGGAAGTGGAGTCGCTGCTGGGCTTTCTTCACCACCACTGTGGTGTTGGCAGTCCAGGAGAGGCTGTCAGAGAGCTGCACTCCCAGGAACCTGATGGAGCTGACCCTTTCCACACAGTCCCCTTGGATGTAGAGCGGGGCTGAGTCAGCCCTGCCCTTTCTGAAGTCCAGGATTATTTTTTGTTTTTGTGGTGTTCAGCGGCAGGTTGTTAACACCACGCTGTCAGTCGATTGACCTCGTCTCTGTAATCAGACTCATCCCCCCCTGAGATGAGCCCAATCACAGTGGTATCATCCACAAACTTTATGATGGTGTTCATGGGATGGGTCGGACAGCAGTCGTGCGTGTAAAGGGTGAACAGGAGGGGGCTCAGTACACAGCCTTGAGGGGAAACGGTGCTGAGTGTGATGGTGGAGGCAAGGTGGGGGCCAACTTTTAAGATTCCACAAAGATTTAGTTTAATCTTTTGGTGTTTCAAATTTTGTTCACATACAGACGGACACAAGGGATGGAACCCCCCCTCCCCACACACACACACACACACACAGACAGGCTGGCAGGTATCAAAGTGTCTTTGAACAGATGGACTCCAGACAAGTCCATGTCAGCGTGTGAACATGAAACAGACAAAGATGTTGTGATGATGAGCCATAGAAACGTTCCGGTATGTGTGGGAGAGACACCAAAGTAGAACAGGGATGTGGAAGAAAGTCTGACTGTGCAGTTGTTATCCTTTTTTTTTTTTTTTTTTTTAGAGTTTATTTGATTAAACATTTCTATACATATTTCAGAGTTTAAGATAAATGCAGTTAGAATTCAAAGTTTAAAACAGTTTACCCACAAATGCTACAACATATTTTCCCAAAACTTAATAAAGTGTATAAATGACAGATCCTTTATTTATTACCAGACAATGTTCACTTATGATCAACCCCAAATGAAAAAAGTATTTTGTCCACCCCCCCAACCCCTTCCCCATGAAGATCTGTGTCATACAGTAGTGTTCGGAAATAAAAGTAATGCTATGTGACTAAAAAGATTCATCCAGGTTTTGAGTATATGGGAAACAAGGCACCAGTAGATTCAGTAGATTCTCACAAATCCAACAAGACCAAGCATTCATGATATGCACACTCTTAAGGCTATGAAATTGGGCTATTAGTAAAAAAAAAGTAGAAAAAGGGGTGTTCACAATAATAGTAGTGTGGCATTCAGTCCGTGAGTTCGTCAGTTTTGTGGAACAAACAGGTGTGAATCAGGTGTCCCCTATTTAAGGATGAAGCCAGCACCTGTTGAACATGCTTTTCTCTTTGAATGCCTGAAGAAAATGGGACGTTCAAGACATTGTTCAGAAGAACAGCGTAGTTTGATTAAAAAGTTGATTGGAGAGGGGAAAACTTATACGCAGGTGCAAAAAATTATAGGCTGTTCATCTACGGTGATCTCCAATGCTTTCAAATGGACAAAAAACCAGAGACGCGTGGAAGAAAAACCAGAATGGCAAAGGCTCACCCATTGATCAGCTCCAGGATGATCAAAGACAGTCTGGAGTTACCTGTACGTGCTGTGACAGTTAGAAGACGCCTGTGTGAAGCTAATTTATTTGCAAGAATCCCCCGCAATGTCCCTCAGTTAAATAAAAGACGTGCAGAAGAGGTTACAATTTACCAAAGAACACATCAACTGGCCTAAAGAGAAATGGAGGAATATTTTGTGGACTGATGAGAGTAAAATTGTTCTTTTTGGGTCCAAAGGCCGCAGACAGTTTGTGAGACGACCCCCAAACTCTGAATTCAAGCCACAGTTCACAGTGAAGACAGTGAAGCATCGTGGTGAAAGCATCATGATATGGGCATGTTTCTCCTACTATGGTGTTGGGCCTATATATCGCATACCAGGTATCATGGATCAGTTTGGATATGTCAAAATACTTGAAGAGGTCATGTTGCCTGATGCTGAAGAGGACATGCCCTTGAAATGGGTGTTTCAACAAGACAGTGACACCAAGCACACTAGTAAACGAGCAAAATCTTAGTTCCAAATCAACAAAATGAATGTCTCGCAGATGTGAAGAAATCATGAAAAACTGTGGTTATACAACTAAATACTTGTTTAGTGATTCACAGGATTGCTAAAAAAAGCAGTTTGAACATAATCGTTTTGAGTTTGTAGCGTCAACAGCAGATGCTACTATTATTGTGAACACCCCCTTTTCTACTTTTTTTTAATTAATAGCCCAATTTCATAGTGTGCACTTTGTGTGCACATCATGAATGCTTGGTCTTGTTGGATTTGTGTAAATCTACTGGTACCTTGTTTCCCATGTAACAATAAGAAATATACTCAAAACCTGGATTAATCTTTTTAGTCACATAGCACTACTATTATTCTGAACACTACTGTATTTCCTGAGAAATCAATGAAAGCCTAAACAAACAAAAAAACAAAAATCTGATTAAAATTATATATATATATATATATATATATATATATATAATTATTATATATTTATTATTTTCTGGATCCAGCCTGTGATTCAAATCTACTCCAAACTGTAATGGATTCTTCCTTGTCCCATGCTCCACCCCTTTACCATGTTGACGTAAACGGTAGCTGGTGGTCAAAAATTAGGGGCATGACTTCAAACACACAATTAAACAATGGGGCAGGGATGGAGCCATGACAGAGGCAGAGCCGTAACGAGGGCCTCACGATTCAATCCTGCTCCAAAATTTAGTCAATTTTCTGCACTATATCTCCCATCTAGCTCATTTTGATTGAATTCTGTTCAGTTTAATTCTGCTCAACATTTCTGACACTTTATTGACCAGGTGTGTGTGAGAGCACCCAAAGCCGACAAATTATTATTATGACATTATATGCGAGTCGTGACATTTTTGAAATTCAAATGGTTGTATATATCTTTTTCTGGAAAACGTATATATGGGCATATCTGAATGCTTTTATGTTACCATATACTCATTTTTAAACCAAAAAACAAATTTGAAAACACCAGCTGAAGAACATGTGACTGATCTGAATATGAAGCACTTGATATACATTTTGTGATTGATGGTGTTAAAAACTGCATTGCAATTTCTGTTTCAAGTATTCTGTATTAAAAACACCTTTTCAAGTGATGTTGGAATTAAAAAGTAGTTTATTTTTTGCTTCATTATTACAGTATTTGGTAGAGTGATTGATACCTGCGAAATGTCACAGCTTTTAAAACCAGTGTGCTGTGAAGAAATATGTCAAATTTTACAAACAAAAGTTTTTTTTTTTTTATATATATAAATATACAGTAAGGTATTTTAACACATTTCAAGGTGCAGATTATTTTGATACACATGCAAATTAGGCCATTTTGCTTTTAATATCAAAACATGAGTGTGTGTTTGCCCATCTCTGGATATCATAATTAGAATGGTTATTATTACTTTTTAATCATTATTGCTTTATTATTACTACTACTGTTCCTGTTATCAATATTACTTTTTTGGCTGCCATAGATAAAGACACAGAGCTCCAAAATTTTTAAGGGCTTTTTTTGTGCTTTTTCCCAGTGTTGTAATCTTCACCAGATCTGTTTGAATTTCCCACAGATACCACATGCTCTGTGAGCAGGTTGCCTAACCATCTTCAGATTTAATAGAAACCTCATGGGCAAGTACAAAATGTACCACAGACTACAATCATTGCCACACCTCAAGGCTGAAGATCACTTTTTGTTGGCAGGTAAGAGAAAAGATCTCACATTAATGTGAAAAACCACATGTGTAAAAGTGTCAGCTGACTTTATTAGCATTGGCTTCACTCAGTTGAAGAAAACAACTCTTGTCTTTGGAACATTTACCACAGAAGGGAAAAAAAAAAAATACAATTTACAAAATAAGTAAATCAAAGGACAATATAAAATAAAAATGGCACCAAAATATCTTTGACAAGGAAATTAGACCGGGCGGGGGGGCGAAAAAGGCTCAAATATTTTTGGATGTGGAGCATTTTTCTTTCTTTGCCCTTTAGGTTACAAAACAAGAGGAAAACAATCAATAGTTATTTACAGTGCACGTATTTACATTAAGGCATTTTTGTTCGGGGGGAAAATACAGTTGATCTGATACAACCTGACTTCTACACAATCAAATAAATAGATACATTACAGTGCTATGTTACCTTACGCTACCTGCAGTCAGTGAACAAATACAGTTAGAGATGCAGGCGGGATCACGCCATCGGCGTGGACATTTAGGTGTGGAATAACAGCCATCCACGTTCGATGGACTGACTGAGCCGAGTTACAAGTTAGTGTGCAGAGCGAAAAACGCTCCGGTTGTTAGTTTGGTAAAACGTCAGCACGTCTGTGAAGTTGCCTGAGCCGAGCTGTTAATGGGATTATGGGTGGAGCGTTAAAAGAAAATTACTAACTTAATAGAGTGTGAAATAAAAAAAAGCACCATGTCTTAAAAGAAAATAAAAACTCCATAACTATTAAAGTGCAATACACACCCCCCCCCCCCCCCCCCCGTCTATACTATTGCCACACGCATGGTATTGATTGGGAATTTTAAAACAGATTGGCTTGTTTTGGTTCTGAAAACGCTGTGTCTAAGGTGAGCCTAGGCGCCAACCAGACAAGTGGCTCACCGTATGGACGTTACCCTCACATAAGTCACCTCAAAGTACATACATATGTACTACTTCTCAACCCACATTTCATGTGGCTGTGACTACTTTTAAGATGTGGGGATGGACTGGTTGTCAGTTTGGGTGGTTGCCATCCAGGATGCAAGGCGGTGGGTTCTGCAGTTCTCCCAGATATGATCTTCCCAACCCCATGAGCAAGTGCTTTGGCAACGACTGAGTAAGAAGGCCCTGATTGTTTTTGTTATAGTACAGTAGTGCAGCGGATAACTGAAAAAAATGCTTCAAATGGTGATGCAAGCACCAAATTTGGCGCACATACTCCTTAGACATTACTCTTAAAAATGCCGGGTACCCACATGAACTTTCAATAGGCGGCCAAGAAGGGGCCAATTGAAGTATTACACAGGGGTCAAAATTTAAAAATGCTCCCATCATATTGAAAGGTATTCCATATTATTTGTCTGATCATAAAGATTCCAAAAAGGTATAGTTTGGACTATCTGTGAATGAATGTTCCGGAGTTATGGGGTAAAAACAGCAAGAACACTGAGAAAGGTCAATTTCAGTTTGTACAGGGGCCAAAAGTTAAAGTTGCTCCAATTTTGGTAAAAAGTGGTGCAAATTACTGGTTGAGCTAATAGGATTAATAAATGGAATAGTTTTGACTGTGTTGCATGCTTGGTTTGCAAAGTAAAGGTTAAACAATATCAGCATCCATTGGATTCTATGACATGTGACATATGCTACCCTGTAACATGATAACTAAGCATGAAACATGATGCAAACTATTCCTTTTTAAAACCGTATTCACCAAACCAATAATTTGCATCACTTTTTACCAAAATTGGAGCAACTTTAACTTTTGACCCCTGTACAAATTGAAATTGACCTTTGTCACTGTTCTTGCTGTTTTTACCCCATAACTCCGGAACATTCATTCACAGATAGTCCAAACTATACCTTTTTGGAATCTTTATAATCAGACATAATATGGAATACCTTTCAATATGATTGGAGCATTTTTAAATTTTGACCCCTGTGTAATACTTCAATTGACCCCTTCTTGGCCGCCTATTGAAAGTTCACGTGGGTACCCGGCATTTTTAAAAGAGTAATGTCTAAGGAGTATGTGTGACAAATTTGGTGCTTGCATCACCATCTGAAGGATCCCTCAGTAAATATTCACTTATCTGCTGCACTACAGGAAGAGGCCTCAAGCACACTGTCTGCTATGGCCATTCCATCAAGACAGAGCAAAAGGCACAACACAACATTGGCAGCAGTAAGTCCCAAAAAGGCCCTGAAGCCCATTGGTGCCAGTGCTCATCCCCGGATTCAGTAGAAAGAAGCGGGTCAGTGTACAACTCTGCCAGTTGAGACACCAGTGCATTACAGGTTATGTCTCTAGTCAAGGCCAGCACCCATGTTCAGTGGGGTGGTCTTGAACAATATAGATGAAGTGTCTTATCCAAGGACACTGACAGGTAATGTGACCAGGACTTCAGCCCAGGTCTACATACTGGATGCCAAACTCCTTCGCCCACTGTGCTGCTCTGCCAGAGTGACAGAACATGCAATAACATAACAGAAAGACAATCAAATACAAAGCAATTGTTCACAATGGTGATGGCACAACTCAACAGATGAGTAATTTAGCAGTTAAAGCTCTGGAAACTCAGATGGGGATTGGGAGTCTGGTGGAACATGTATTTGTAGTTTGTTGTCAAACAGTGCACACGATAGGCTCTGCGCTTTCCTGACAAATATGCAATTTTTCTTAAAATGCCTGTTTTGCAAGAGATAAACAAGAATCGACTTAGATAATAGTTCAGGTCTGTGCAGTCTCAGGTTCTTTTATCTATTACACATGCTGGAAACAGTTAGACCCAGAGCTAAGGTCAGGTCAGTTCTGGAAGAATGTGCTGGTGCCATGTGTGCAGAACCTGGTTGGCAACCACCCAGGGAAACAACCATCCCATCCTATCCTACCAAAGGAGCCATCCATTAGCAAGGCGATACATGGGTGTCCTGTTGGCAATTTCCAGCTGCTGGCATGTAATGAGGCACCAGCGCACAGAAAAATGTACCACACAGCCGTAACATCACAGAGGACGCTCCCTCACCAATGCAAGTACCAGCAGAAAATTAAGATCATCCAGAGAGATCCAATGCCAAAGACATCCAGTTATGGCCTTAGGTCACTGGTTAGTGTCCATGTCTTGCAACCATGCAGTAAGGCAGGAAAACACCACAACCCTCAACATCCACTCTCTGCAAGGATCGCCATTTTCTTAAACTGTGGGTTCACAACCAAACAAAAAGGCTACTGGACTAAAATGCACAATTTTAGGGGGTGACTGTTTGCACTTCAACAATCATGAAGAAATTCCTTTGAATAGAAGTCTGCTACCTCTCTGCACAAACCCATAAGTCAGGCACTTAAGTAATTGATGTATGAGATGATACTTTGGTTAAAAAATCTTAACGATACAAAATGCTGGATGAGAATGATGCATGGGTTCGCACTTTCACGACAGTCAGTCCCTCGATCTTCCGTCGGTCCTGGTTACGCCGTGCTTAATTTTGGTTTGTCCGTTAAACGCCATCATGTCTATTTTACCTCTGAATTCTAGGATTTGTTGCTGCTGATATTTTCTCTGGCTGAATAGCCAATGACAGACAAACTGAATAATTTATCACCTAATTGCTGCTTTTTAGCAACCATCTCCCTCCCTGTTTCTCGGCCACGCTTGGAGCTCCCCCGCTCTAAAATCAGAAATCCACTCCACTCTTTATTCCCGCACCATCATCCCTCTCTCCAGAGTACACATAAATGTCTTCAATTTTTAATATCTGAATGGCTATCATTTGTGTGGCTTTCAGCTGTTTGAGCGGCTACAGAAATTCAGTCCGGTTGTGACAGCGATCGGTCCAGTGGTGAATGAGATCTACAAGCTCCCCCCCCCCCCCCCCCCACCCCACACACACACACACAAAAAAAGAGGCTCAGACCAGATTTACCAATTCTAGTGCAAACCAAATTATTTGTTAAAAAAATAAATCTCGACATTCCAGTTCTATAAACAAACCAAGACGTAAATAAACATTTGCTTTGGCTAGTTTTTGCAAACAAGAGCTTTTCGCTTACGCATATAAATTGCGAGGCCAATTCCAAGTTAAAACAGAGACAAAAGATTTGAGTAGCAAATTATTTTGTTCCAGTCACACAAAACAGTCCGAATGGACTGGAAAAACAGAGCTACTGTTTTTTTGGGGGGTTAAAAAAGAGAACAATTATTGATACCTACTGTATCTGGAAGCTATGAGACCACTTTTTTTTTTTAAAACACTTTTTCCACCTCAAAATTGTTCTGGTTAAGAAGAACATTGTTCGGCTATGGTACCATCTTGGCAGGCAGCAGCAGCACCAGGGGGAGGTGCGGCATCGGCGTGAGCCGGTTCATACTGGCAGCCTGGCAGCCTTGTAGTCGTACAGATAGTCAGTGGTTGGGGTTTACGTGTTCCGTTGCACGAGTCAAATTAGTGCTTGTGTATCTGCAGCATGTGCACATCTCCGTTTGGTGGAACCCGCTAGTTCTGGTGCCTCTTCATGTGCAAGGCGAGGTGGTCGGATCGGGAGAAGGAGCGCGAGCACACGGCGCACTGGAAAGGTTTGGCGCCCGTGTGCTTCCGGTAATGACGCGTCAGCTCGTCAGAGCGAGCGAAGCGCCAGTCGCAGCTGTCCCACGTGCACCTGTACGGCTTCTCACCTGCGGGGGAGGGGGAAGAGAGAAGTCTGGATGAGTAAAGCACCTTCTCAAGAAGCAATAACATGAATTTCTGTGGTCGACCACAGACGTGACACGTGATGTCCAGCCCATTATGACTGAGCAGAGACCTTTGACCTTAACTGATCATTGTTGTTTTTAAAACGAGCACCATTTCTCAGTGACAGTGATTCATGCGGTTGGGTGGAGGCACCGGGAAAACAGGCTTTACAGAAAACTCCAGCTGTCTAGCAAAATATACACTTGTAACAAACGCTCATTAAGCACTGAAACTGCAGGAGTTTCCCATGGACAAATGGCTCGTGCTGTCTGTTTTAGTGTTCTAAAGCTCATCATTCACATAAGTCTGCCACTCTTGTCATACCAAGCATTTTCTGCAGCAGCCTGAGGCCTTTTGTCACAACCTCGTGTGACTTGTCAGCTACTGCAGCCCTCTCCTTCAGCCGTCTGTCTGCACGATAACCTCAATCTGCCACGCGCAAGCCGCAATGCCAGCTGGGCCTTCTTAAAATCGGTCGTGGGGGCACACTGGCACAGTTCAGCTCGTCAGATAACAGCTAAACAGAGAAACTAGCATTTTCATTTGTGGATTAACTTTTCAGCTAACTTTCAAAACCTTTAACAGACCAATGAGCTTCCAGACCAATTAGCTTCCAATGAAGTTAGCTGAAAAGCTAATCGGCAAATGAAAAACCTAGCTTCAAATGCTCCTCTATTTAGCTGTTAGAAGCTAGCTTTTTCATTTGCGGATTAGCGTTACAGCTACCAATTAGCTTCCAATGAAGTTAGCTGAAAAGATAATCCACAAATGAAAAACCTAGCTTCAAATGATCCTCTATTTAGCTGTTAGAAGCTAGCTTTTTCATTTGCTGATTAGCTTTTCAGCTAACTTTCAAAGCCATTAACAGACCAATTAGCTTCCAATGAAGTTAGCTGAAAAGCTAATCCGCAAATGAAGAAGCTAGCGTCAAACGCTTCTCTATTTAGATGTTAGAAGCTAGCTTTTTCATTCGTGGATTAGCTTTTCAGCTAACTTTCAAAACCATTGACAGACCAAACAGCCTTCAATGAACTTTGCTGAAAAGCTAATCTGCATTTAAAAACCTAGCTTCTCTATTTAGCTGTTAGAAGATAGCCTGTTCATTAGTGGATTAGCTTTTCAGCTAACTTTCAAAACCATTAACCACACTGCCCGCAGCTTCTGACCTACTGTGGCATGGTGGGCGGTAGAGGATGACCATTAACTTAGCATCAATTAGCTTCCAATGAGTTAGTTCTGCTAACATTTTTTTAGATAATGTTAGAAAAAAAAAAATTGTAAACCCTAAATTCAAGCATGTCTGCTGCTGATGGAACTTATACGTTTATCCGATAATAAAAACTGACACATGGCGCAAAAGCAACAAGCATTTTCTTCGAGGAGATGGAGGAGCAGGAGGTCTAGTCACAGTAAATGCATTAATTATTCATTCATTTCTGCTAGTTATACAGGTCTAGGCCACTTTGGTAGCACAATAAACAGCTCATTCCACGCTTCCCTATCCTCAGCACAGGTCCTTGAATTCTTCTGAGGAATTCCTTGGTGTTACCAAGCCAGCTGGGAGATGCAATCCCTCCAGCGTGTCGTGAGTCATCCCCTGGGCCTCCTCCCTGTCTGATGTGTCTGGCCTCCCTAGGGAGATGACCAGGAAGCATCCTCATCAGATGCTTGATCCCCCTCTCATGTAATACTTTCTGCAGTGTGAGGTAACTGTATAATTAAATGTAAACTACCGTTTAATTTCACTTATTCATTTAATTATTTATGTATATCTTGATCATCATCTGATCACGCAGGCTTTGTCCAGTATATATACACAGTCTTTGGTATCACAGTTAACTTTCTGGTTAGTAATTAGCGGCAGCTTCAGGTATAGTGTTATCACACGTTTTTGGTAGGTGCAGCGAATTGTTACAATGACTGATCAGTTTAGTTCCCTTGAGATCCTCATCCATATATGGGGGCGCCATCTTTTCCCAAAACCTAATTCCTGTTTTTCCTCAGGTCTTAGGAGTTAATTTTTAATCACACTTAACTTCACAGTTTACAGTTTAAAAGTTACTGAAGCTAACTTTTAGGTTAGCTGTGCCCACCTTTGCTGAAAGACAAGCTCAAACAAAGAAACCCAGAAGAAAAACAGCGAGATGACTACACTTGATGTAGACACGCCTGATGTTGAACGCAACAACAGAAACAGGAGGATTGTTCAGCTCACACACACACACACACACACAATCAGGGTAATGGATGTTGATGGAGATTAGAGCAGGATCTCCCACTGGGACACAGACGCATTAGGAATCATCTCACACAGATTACTGACAGGTGTGTGTGTGTGTGTGTCAGCGGGCCGAGTAAGAGAAGCAGAACAAGTAACAGACAAAGATAAAACAGACAGGGAGAGCGAAGGAGGGTTGGAGGTGGAAGGAACAAAAAAATAAAACACCTGCAACACGAATGATGCCAAATCTCACGGCTGTGATCACAACAGTGAAATGCAGGAGCACATGCACACCCGGGAAGATGTTTTAAAGAAGTAGTTCAGAATCACTGAAGCTACCAAAACATAATATTGACCTCACAGTAGCCAACTGCGAGCCTGCACGTGATGGAGGAATGTTTGGTTAGCTGGGGTGAGGTGGGGCCCAACACCTATGTACTTTATTATTGGATCAGCAAAATCCACATGTTCAAAATGTGTAAAAAACAAATTAGTGCATGCTTTTGACATCTAAACAAAAGAGTTATTTCAGGTAGCAAAGGAGTACAGACTTGACTCTGAAAAGCATCGAAAGATCCTGTCCAGTGGACAGTTAGTTTGATTTGATGATATATGGGCATGTTCTGATATCAGTCTGGGGCCATAGACTCATTTTTCTAAAGGATGGGAACAGGGCAGCGCAGTCTCGTTTGAGAGCGGGCGCTAAAGGAGTAAAATATGATGCATATGACATAATTTCTCTACGTCCAGGGACAGAAACACTGCACTTTGAGATTTTGGGCAAATTACATGAAAACAAAGCGAAAATACAAAGAAAAAGTGACGATGCGGTGGAAAGTGGATGTGTTGTGGTTCGCTGACCCGGAGCTCAAACGTGTCGAGGCGGTTTTGCAAGCGAGAGAACGGAGCTACTCTGATTAGCTGTGTAGGCTAACACTTACCCACATGACGTCTCCCACTCACCTCATCTTCCCTTCTCCACTGGGAACCGAAAACTGTACTTTTTGTGACTGCTTCGGTGATTACAGCCGAAAACAAAACAGTACACCATCTTCCCGTGTGAAGTTATGCTATTTATTGCACAACGGCAGCGGAGGTCCCCATAAGTAGTCAAATCCCGTGATATCACACAGGGTTCAAACGAGACTGCGCTGCCCTTTTGTGTTTGTGTGTCGTGATCTGTTCCTGACTCTTTCCAACAGTCATGCACAGTTTGCTGTGCCACACTCCTGGGGACGAGTGATGGGAGTGCTGCAATACAAACTCCATTAGCTGTACTTATTGTGGATTTTCAGCAGTTTTCACAATACACTGGACAGCACCATTTCAACGCTTTTTTTTTCCATGGTCTCCATAAAGAAACTAATTTTTGTTGCACAATTCTGAAAATTCAGACACACGTTATTAGCGTTAGTGTCTCAGCCACCGACCGGCTCAACATTCAGTAGTTTGCATGTACAAAAGTCAACTCCATGTACAAAATTCAACAAATATGAATTTTTGATGCGATTCACGTCCGTACAGCATGTTGCTTTAGTTCGTGCAAGATTGTTGCAAAGTGCCACATACATGATAATGGAGTAGACACATATAGAGTATGACTGAGTGGGCAGCGGTCAGTTCTGTGATGAAGCGTATGTCCCAAGTACTCCTTCCCAAGTACAGGAACAACAGACTGCAAAATTCCTTTGTCCCTCAGGCCATCAGACTGTACAACTCCTCACTCAGGTGGAGGAGGACTAACAGGAAGGCAGGGGAAGGAGAGGAACAGTAGTAGCAGCCAGTAAGCCAGTAGTGAGCAGTATTTCTGGTATTTATATTTGTATTTACATTTTGCAAATTCTTTTTTACTACTTTTGATGGTCTGTGTGCTTCTTACCCTGTGTGCTGCTGGAACCTCAATTTCCAAGATCTAAGTGTGTACATCGTAAGAAAGGCGGCAGGTTTGTGTGGCCTGAGACAGTGTGAGTGATGATGCGTTATACTGATCACATTAGACTCTAATAACAGCCAGAGTAAAACTTCTCGAACAGACTCAGATTGTTACTAAAAGTACAGCGCTTGAAGAAGCAGCCGAGTCTGCTTGTTTTTTGTAAGAGGGCGGAGTGACAGATTTAACGCCGTGTCACTGCTGGTGATCTGCAACCTCAACAAACAGGAATTTTAAAGTATTTGACTCTTTATGTGTTCAATATTAATGGATCCAGATTAGATAAGTAGCAACATAGATAATAAATGAATTAATTAATCAATCAGGGCAGTCTTGATATAAGAGACTGTATGTATGTAGTTTGTCAAAATTATTATTTTTTTTATATATAGTGCTCTGCAAAATGGGGCTGGCTTCTTTGCAAATGCCTGAAAATTTCAAACAGAAACAACCTTGATTTGCCAATCAAAGCCCAGTGTGCAAAGGGCTGACGGTGCAAGTAGACAGGACTCAAGAAAAAAGAAAGAAAGAAAGAAAGAAAAAAAAAAGAAAGTATTTTGGACTTCAAGTTGTGCCAGAGAGGATCTTTAACCATCAGCATTTTAACAGAACGTTGGTCTGAGAGAGCGACGGCACCACACGTCCCGCTCTGAACACGCAGCCAGGCATCCACTGGCAGAAGTGTGTCACTTCCACCTGTTTTGACGCAATAGTATATTGGGCAGATGATGGGAACGGAGGATACATTTACACACACAGGCCAAGAACACAACACTCTACCCAGCAACACGGTGCCAGCACATGCCAAAATGTGAGTCTTGAATACCTCTACAGGGTCTTTTTTGTTGTTGTTGAGAAGCCTTTAAAAAAAAAAAAAAAAAAACTAGCATTACTCAGATGGACGTCCTACCTGTATGAGTCCTGAGGTGGGCTTTCAGATGGGATGATTTGGTGTAGACCTTCTTACAGCCTGAGAGAGAGAGAAACACAAACAGACGACTTATCTCCAAATCCAAATCATTGAGCAAATATGTTTGCATGTGCCAGACTTGTATTCACACAATAGTACGTGCAACTGTGGCATGTGAGAAATTTTAACTAATTACAGACAGAAGCTACTTGGAACAGGCTAAATACTTGCGAAAGAAATGAGCATAATGTGTGTTTAGATAAGTTACACAGGCAACCTGGCTCACCTGAAACTTGGTATTAAAAACAAATTTATTTATCTTTAAAATTAAATCGCTGGCACAATATTAAACAGCGGCATGCAGCTGATGCCTGAAATAACATTTCCAGATTCTGATATAAGACTGGAAATATTCAGCGGAGGGCAGCTGTAGCAATGTGAGTAATGGAGAAATGGATAGTGTGGATATGATGGATCTGCTGCATATAAACGCTAAGACGCCAGACGTGTACCAACACGCTGCAGGAGCCTCCGCTTAAGCCCATTTTACACGCTGCCACAGGCGAGTTGATGTTACACGTCCTACAAGTAGCTGCACATCATGTAAGCAAGTGTGTGTCTGCAGCGACTTTAACAATGAATAAGTACATTTTTTATTTGAAAAAAACAAACAAAAACATTTTAGGTGTGTGCATGTAAAACACGCATGAAGCAAAAAAAAAAAAAAAAAAAAAAAAAAAAAAGGCAGGACACATGCTTTGGGGTGAAGCAACCGGTCAGCCCAGTCGATCACGATCAGCAGGCTAAATGCAGCTATTAACTATTTCAGGTCAAACTAACAGGCGCAAGAAGGTAATTATCACAAATACGCCCACTTTCACAGGTTGGTGCCACTGAGTCACGCCAGTGAGGACTTTAAATCTTGCTACCCACTCACCACTGAAAGCGCCAGAGCTGGATGAGCCATTTAAAGTTGAGCAACAAATGCTAATTTGCTTTTAAATCTGACAGTTAATTGAAAGGCATTGATTTATTGAGCGCTGCCAATAGCAGTGGTCGCCAAAATCCTGCGATTCCATTTTGTCGTTTTCCCCCTTTTGAAATGAAGTGCAGCATGTTCTCTGATGTGCCTGCAGCAAATCATGACTCATAAAGGCTGTGAAAGTCATTCAAAGTGCAACATATAATTTCAAAAAAATGCACGAGTGTCACTGACGGCGTGGCCTTAAAATACGGCTGGTTTTCTTAAGGCTGAGTGACTGCGTATTCATCTGACCACGAGCACGGTGTAAAAATAAAGCACGCTCGCACAACAGTGTCACAGGTCAGCACACACACACACACACACACACGTGTTACTGCTCAAACCTGGGTAATCACAATGGTGGATCCGCCTTTTCTCCAAGTCTGGGTTGTTCCTCCGGTTGTAGCGGACAGGAGCGGCGGTTGTCTGAGCTGGGGCGGTAGAAGGGGCTTGGGGAAGGCCTGCAGCGGGGCCCTGAACTGGAGCGGGTGTGGTGCCTGCAGAGAGGGGCAGAGCTAAACTACCCGGGCTGAGTCCAGCTGTGCCACCTGCCAGCTTGGATGCGATGGTGGCTGCATAGGAAGGAGGTGGCGACAGCGTGTGGAGCAGCTCCTTCTGCCTGTCGGGGCTGCCCGGCTCGGAGCTCGGCGGAGAGGGTGGCAGGTATGGCACCTGCTGCTGCAGGAAATGGGAATGTGCCTGAGCATGAGGATGCATGTAGGCCCCGCCACCATTCAGGCCGCAGTAGGCAGGTTTGGCAGCCTGTTCTTGCTGAGATGCCGAAGAAACCGTCGGCAAGTCGTGAAAGGGTGCGTGCACTGATGAGGGACCAGTGTGCTGCACCTGCTGCTGCCGTTGATGGTGCTCCATCCCGCTGCCGTGGTGATGGTCCAAGCCGGAGTTCAGGAGCTGAAAAAGAGAGCTGCCGCTGTTGTCGTGGTGATGAAGTGGATGCTGCTGCTCAAACTGTGACATTTCCTGTTTCACAAACACTTCCGGTGCTGAATTGCCAACACCGCCGCCGCCTGGCTGGTTGAAAACACTTGTGAAGTCTGGTAACCCTGTTAACGTCATGTTTACCGCAGAGGTTTCCATGACGATACCCCCAGAGGTGTTACAGCTACTTGTGGGCGTCGTATTGGGGCAGTGCGGCTGCATGCTCGAGGAGAAGCACGGGGAGGCAGATTCAATTTTGACTTGGGCAAAACTTGTGTGGTTCTGATGCTGAGGGGGCCGCACCTGCTGACACAAGCCCATCCTCACGTAGGCGATGTCAGGGAGATAAAGATTCATGTTCAGGGTGTACGGGGCTCTGGAGTGGTCGTCACCTAAGAAATGCTCCGCGGCATCTCGCTGCAGCTTCTGATGGCCGTCTGCAGGAGGTGGAAAAGGAGGCGCAGGCTGAGGGGACAGGTACCGGTCCAACTCACACTTTACCTGTTGACAGAGAGGAAAACGCCAAAAGTGAGCCAGAGGTGGTGTTTTCACAAAACAAAGGCTCGAATGGGGCAGTCAGAACTAAAACATTTATCAAGTAGTCATCAATAGGCGGCTGCTACATTCCCTCTGCGCCTGCAAGGCTGAACTCAAGAACCTGCCAGGCTGATGTGTTCAGCGTGTATGAAATGTGCAGATCTGCAGAGTGCACATTGAATTTAAAGTCTAAACCGAAACCGAAAAATGGAAGTTAGTGAAGCCCTGCAGGAGCAGAGGATGAAACAGTAACATGAAAGGGAACAGGGAAACACCCAGTGCCTCTGCCTGCAGCAGCGGCAGCAGCAGCAGTCTGCTATTTCTGGGTTCTGATCCCACCAACTGTTAGTTTCTCTTCCTCACAAGTTTCTTCAGTAACCGGGGACTGAGTTACCGGGATGGATTTTTTTCTTTTTTTGAATGTCAGTTGTCAGTGATGGTGCGATAGAACAACTGCTGACCAACTGGCACCGTGCGCTCAAGTATGCGTCTGCAGCCCCACACAGGCCGATCCAAATTGGGGAGGCCGGCAACAAAAAACAGCCCAACCGGTGCGCCACACCCATCGCCCGTAAAATTCATCCCGATTTTGTAACGCGTTACCTGTGCGTAGTCACTTTGCACATCCTTGTCCGTGTCGAGCATCTTGGAGTCCAAGCCGAAGAGCGCCGAGTCGTCCAGGCTGAAGGACTTGTGCAGCGGGTAGAAGAGATCCTCCTGCTGCGCGCCGCCGCCGCTCATCGCGAGTGTCGCGGCCATCAAGCTCCGACAGCAGCCGCGCGGAGGACCGTCTGTCCTGTCACGCAAAAAAACATAAACAAAAGGCGGATGCCGGAGTGTGCGAAAAACGCCGACGGGGTGCTGGAGTGATGGCGTGCCTGTCTGCTACATCTCCGTCCACTTGTTTCATGTCTGAGCGGCGGCCCGCAGTCAGTTTTGTGTGCGGCTGCAGGGCGGAGCGGCGCGCTGGAAATACAGCACACGCGCCGCCCCCCCGACGCTTTAAAAAAGGCTTTTGATCATTCATTCACCGGCCACCGCCCTACGACGTCCCAATACATGAACCACACATGCGTAAAGTGCGCACGGGACGGGCCGCGCAAATGTTCCCGGAGGGGAGGGGCGCGTGTTTATTTGTCAAAAGTACGCGGTCTGCTTTTGTGGCTATTAAATGTTTCCATCAAGTTACAATATGAATAATGCTGGTCAGCAGTTTGAAAGAATTTAACACAATTTTGCCTTTATTTTCTCTACATTGATTTACTTCTTGCTGTGACTGCAGGCAGGGGCGTCACACGGGCAAAACTGTGGTGGGCGTCTATAAACAGTCAATAACAATTTTCCCCAGTTTGCGATATATATATATATATATATATATATATATATATATATATATATATATATATATATATACACAAATAATGGATGGTAAGGAGTCCAACATAATAACATAGTTATATTGGACGAGGCGTAGCCAAGTCCAATATAACTTTTCTTCATCCAATATTTCTCTATGTTGGATGACTTGCCATCCATCAATTGTTATGTTCTCCACGCCCCTCCCAAATTAAGCAAACAACAAAGAGTCAGGTAAATTAGAGCAATTTATTTGGTTGTGAACAGCATATGACTGATTCTGATGCGATGAATGCTTCTAAAATGTCAGTAGCATGTTTGTCTACCTCCTTAGTGTTTTTGACATCCTTGGAGTTCAATATTTCCACCAGTTCCTCCTCTGTGAACTCAGCAAACCTCGCTGGCAGATGATTTTCTGCTGTTGTTGACATGTCATTTTTTTCAACCAGCGTTTGTCAGCTAGTTCCTGACCTTCGTATGCCACGCTCTGATTGGCTATCTGTTGGCAGTAAGCTTTAACACTATTGGTCAGTGGGAACCGATCCAATATAACTTTTGGTCCTAGCCTTTTCGGATCCTTTTGGATCCAACATAACTTTCTGGCGCCAAGCATGCCAAAATACAGGTAAATGATGGACAGAAAGGCTAATCTGTGATTGGCTATTGCAATCTGAATGGAGAACATACATACATACATATATATATATGGTAGATTCTGTATACTTTCTTAGATAATTTCATATAAACTATTGGGTGAGACTCCATAGCCATTAAGTGTTGCTTTCCTAGCCGCCAGTCAATTCACCCTAGGTTTCAAATCCTGCATAATCTCAGTGAGATGGCACTGCTATACATATTTTATATATAGTATCATATATATTATTTAAATGGAACAACTTGTTACAATTTATTGTATATTCCCCAATTGCAACATCTAACGTGATACTGATTCTGATTACAATTATTAGTGAGTGATGTGGCAGCACAGTGCCTCTGTAACATCTTGATCTGTTTATATCAAATAGAATTCAATGTTTTTTTTAAACCTGTGGTAGTGGTGGAAAAAAGATTCATACAGCTCTCCTTAATAATGTTATACTGTCAATAAATAAAATAAAGTGTAAACAAACAAACAAAAAAGGTAGTGTTGGGCTGTGTCAAAATTTTAAGTTGACTGAACTTGAGAATAAAAGTTGAAGTAATTTTTATAATGATTGGGGAGTCTGACGGTAAGAGAGACGGACTTATGGCCAGAGGATCCTCAATTCAATTTCTCATCAGACAGGCAACTCACTAAGGCAGCCTTAAGCAAGATCCTTCATCACCAAGTTGGAGTTGACCAACTTACATGTCAGCACCCTAACATCAATGTCTGTGCATGTGATTAGATGAATCTGAGGCAAGCAGTTTGACAGTCTGGAAAAATGCAGATGAGTAAAAGCCATTTTACTCTTCATTTGATTCAAACAACAGTGTCACATTTGTTTTGTGTCATAGTCATGCCAAGGATTAAGTATGTCATTTCAGGGGGAGGAGAAAAAACAAAAACAAACTTGCATCACAACAAGAACTATAAAACAGATGCATTCTGAGTAGCAAGTGACCCGTGATAAAGTCAGATTTCTTGGCACACAACAATATCTATGCTTCTGGACAGAGTTTCACATTTGGAAATATTGAGTGTTAGCAGAATTCCAATATGTTTCATTCCATTATATTTCAGATTCACACAGTATGTTGAACAGATGCATGGGTGGCTTTGAACCAGGGACTTTTTTGGTGTTAGATAGGTGCAAAAGTAGAACTGCGTGGGGGAGGTGATGGTCTAGTGGTTAAAGCATTGAGCTTGAGACCAGAAGATCCTCGGTTCAAATCCCAGCCTGACTGGAAAATCACTAAGGGCCCTTGGGCAAGGTATTTAATCCCCTATTGCTCCCAGTGTGTAGTGAGCGTTTTGTATGGCTTGTAAAGCATCTGATGCAGATGGAAAAGCACTATATAAATGCAGTCCATTTACTACACTGTGCTGTTAATGCTGAAGATAAGTTTTGTTACCTACACACAATATTGTTGAAGTAATATTCACTCATTTGTAAATTTAGATTTGTTACCTGTAACAGCATCGTGGCACACAGTAGTGTACCTGCCCAGTTCCAAGAAACCCTACGGCACAAAACCACGAGTGGTTAGGGTGACAACTACAACATGAAAACGTGATATTGTCCTGGTTGAATAATTAGAAAAGTTACCTCAAGTTTTAACAGTGTAAATAATAAATTGTATGATATGTATGATTCATGCCTTTGTTTCCTCCAGATTGGATTATTGAAATGTCCTATTTTCAGCATTGCAGTCCAGTATCAGGGGTCTCCAATTAGTTCACAATGCTGCTGCCAGACTTTTGACACGGAGCAGAAAGTTTGACCATATTACACCTGTTCTGGCATCCCTCCATTGGCTACCTGTCTCTGAGATCAGACTTTAAGGTTTAATTTTAGCCTATAAAGTTGTTCATGGACTGGCACCGACCTATTTAGCTGATCTGATTAAACCCTATGTACCATCTCAGGCCTTGCACTCACATGATGCAGGACTGCTTTGTGTTCCGAGGGTAAAGAAAAAGTCTGTCGGTCGAAGGTCCTTTTCATATCATGCCCCAGTACTGTGGAATGGTCTCCCAGTGTTGATAAGACAGTCCGATACTGTGGAGACCTTCAAGTCAAGACTAAAGAGACATTTTTTTCCAACACTGCTATAGTTAATATGGTGTGTTATTCTACTCTTTTGAATTCTTTTTAAATTTTATTCTTTTAATTTTTGCTTTATTGTGTTTTTAACTTCTTGTTTTTAATTTATTTGAAATTGATTTTGAACTGTTTTGTGTGAAGCGCCTTGGGGCAATGTTGTCATGATTTGGCGCTTTAAAAACTGAATAAATTGAATTGAAATTATGTAACTTGCTATCACAAGTCATAACTAGCTAGCCTGTACTTAGTGAACCACTTCAACACAGTAAACTGTTGTCCACTCTCCTCCGGTACCAGTGCCTGGCCCAAAACAAAAATCAGCCAATGGTCAATCAAAACCAATGCAATACCACAACTCAAAATAGTCCCCTGTCAAACTGTTTTTAAAGTCCAGTGACATTAATTGCATTCCCAACCATGGGACAAAAATTCAACTGGATGCAACGCTTAAAATGCAGTCCGATTCTGCTGGAAAACCACACACCTGGCCACTCTGTTCAGCACTGACGCACTACAGAGAGACTTCATCTTGTACCATTTGAAAGAAACCATAGGTAAAAAGGTGTGGGTGGTCTTTTTTGAGGTGATTTATGACAATAATACATTTTACTGCAGTGGTTAGCACTGTTCCCTCAGAGCGAGAAGGTCCTGGTTCATCTCTGACATGGTCCATTCTATGTAGAAGTTTGCATGTTCTCCCCATGTTTGATTGGCTTCCCTCCGGGTGCTCGGGTCTCCTCCCACTTCCAAAGAGATGCACGTTAGGTGGATTGGGGACTCTAAATTGACCGTAGGTGTGAGTGAGAGTGTGAATGTGTTTGTCTGTTTAAATGTTTCGGTCCTGTGATAGACTGGCAACCTGTGGTATAAGCTCCCTCTCGCCCTATGACCGCTGGGATCGATAATGATGGAAAAGTAAGCCATTCCTAAATATATATCCGATGATGTGGCTAAAGCACAAACATTTTTTAATTTCACAATCCAGTCCACCACATGATTCACATCATGAGGTTGTCAACGTTTAGATATTTACCTGCGTTACTTAAGCGGGGCTGAACGATCAATAAGTTTGTCCACCACTAGATGGCTGAACAGTGCTAAATCATCTCCTGCATCTCTCCCAGTGGCTCTTCTGACATATTTGTAACTGTAGAGCTGCATGGTGACATAAATGTGCAGAAACACCGCTTTCAGTCACAAGCTAGCATTTTCATTTAGTTCTTCAAGTGGCATATCTGCTTCTCTTTTGTACTTCCTTGAACTACCTCAAAATGAAGTCTCAAAAAGTGGTACTGCCCCAGTTCTTGACGTGGACTTAGCCATCAGTGGTTTGTAGTGTTAATTTTTGCAGATCTGCACAAAAAAGCTTCAATACAAATACAGGATGTGAAATGTGGGAGGTTCCAGCTGTGGTCTTAACATCAAGTAAAATTGTATGCTAATAATCACTAATGGAATTATAAATAAACAAAACTAGCAATTTGGGTCATTTCAGATAGTAATGTGTTGCAGTCTATGCGAACAGCAACGAGAGAGCGAGAGACTCTACCCACATTATAGGTTAGATGGTAGTGCATCATAATGTGGGGTTTTCCAAAAATGTTAGAAGTTATGAAAGGAAATTATCAATGTCAACTAAATAAAAGAAAACAAAATACAATCACCTCCAGCATTTTATCAACTCTTCCCTGATCTAATGACTGTCCTCCTACAAAATAACATCGAAATCTGTGCCTGATTTTAGAGATGTAGTATACAAATAATGAATGCTGATGAGTGCAATGGTACGACTATTTCATTAGGTGAAAAATGGAATGTTCCATTCAATAAGGCGAACTAATGAAAAACATTCATTATTTGTTTGTATAACTCCTAAAAAGTTGATATTTTATTCATTTATAAACAAGAGAAAAGGGACTTACATTTTGTTGTGCGTCACGTCAAGAGGTTTCAAACACGCCAACATGAATTTTATAGCAGTCCAATCCAAAATTGTTCTCAGTCACCTTGCTGATGCCGTGCATTGACTTCTTCGTGTACTTCTGCTTTTATCGCTCCAGTGAAAATTCACAACAGAAATCCGACAGTGGCTCTACTTAAGCTGGAGACTGAAGTCCCAGTGAATATTGCAAATGCCTCTAGACGGCTTACAGCGTAGTGAATTTGCTTTTTCTTTTATATCAGAAAAATGAGCAGTGTCAATAGGCTAAGTGCCGTTGTCGCTCGTGTGCGCACGCGGTGGTTGCAGTGTGCAATCGTACAAATCATATGGAACCAAAATTTGCACGCTAAATGGAACCAAAATTGCACAGTAAATCAAGCACAATGTCAAATGTGACAAATGATCCATGTCACATGACATACAAACCCCCAATCAAATGACAAGGATCTGACAAGTGACAAGGCATTATATAATATGCACAGAAAAACAGGATCACCTAAACCCGGCTCTCCCCTGTTGGCAGTAATATGGTCCCACATTATTTTTATATGATTAGTAAGATTAAAATTTTGCATCTACATGTGATTCCAACTTTTGTTTTCTCGTTTCAAGCCCCCAGGGACAGCAAGGGACTTTGAAATTATTAATTTAAAAGGGTATTTTTGTTCAGCAGCAAGGGTGGTATTAAAATGGGACCTGACTACCTCCATCAAGCAACAGCACAACTTTCTTGGCAGTAATCGATAACAGGATTACTGTATATTGCGAAGTACTGCTAGTTACAAATCAGCGGGGGTAAACTGACAATAAAGACTGAATGAAAAGGGCAGAAAAAGTTAGTCAACTCTACAGCACCGATGTGTAGCAGGGTTTAATATGACACCAATAAGAACATGGCTCTAAAATGATAAAGGCATGCTTACTATGTCTATATTTAAAGCCAAAGGAGTCTCGCCTCGTGCTGTGCTTCCCGCCATCATGTTTGTCTGCGAGTATCTGGAAACCTGGAAAGGATGAGGAAATAATGATAGACAGGCATAACAAAAACATGACTGCCAAATACAAGGAATTTTGGGGCTTTCAGTATAAAGGAATGCATACCCCGTGGAAGATAATACCTCTGGTTTTGGACCGGTACTCAGGGATTTACCCTGTGAACAAAATGTATCCAAAGACCAGAACAACACAACCATCTGACACAAACTGTTTTTAATTTCAAAGGTTGTTTTAAGTTTGACAAGAAATGTAATTTACATGTAAGAAAAAAAAAAAAAAAAAATATATATATATATATATATATATATATATATATATATATATAAGACTGTTAAAGGCCTGAGTAATTATTAACAGCACAAATAGTAACGCAAATGAGTGGTCATTTTGGTTTCCGCTTCTGGTCCCAATCAGGAACTTCTTTATTGGTCTGCAAATAGAGAGAGAGAGAGAGAGAGAGAGAGAGAGAGAGAGAGAGAGAGAGAGAGAGAGAGAGAGAGGAAAAGTATGAAGTGCCTCACAGCTGGAGAGCTTCTCTACTGTCAAAAATAAAAGCTTCACAACAATTTACCATTTCTTTAAATCTTCATATACAGGCATATATCCTAATATATTCTATGTAGTAACACCTCTGTACAAGTGACTGCAGCAAAAATATGAATTTAACTGAACAACAAACAAAAAAGCACACTTAATTAATTATAATACATTCCCAACAATTATCTGATGTCTTAAAGTCAGTTCAGACTGATTCAGGCAGGAATGAGCAAAAGCTAGTTTCCACTATTGTGATGCTGCACATCTGAGCCGCTCCTGGCCAACGCAGAGAACACTGTGGGTCAAACCACACAGTGGCTTTCCAAGGCACTGATGTGGACTCGTGTCCTCATAACTTTACATTGTGTTTGACATGCAACAGACTTAAACCATGACAAAATAATGAAGAAACTTTAGGAATTTGACATTTTTGTCAAACATTTAAAAAAGTGCACATGATAATAATGATAATAATACTAATCAGCCTTTACAATTAAAAACAAACATACTCATAGATACCAGTATGCTAAAACTTATGTGTATACATCTAAATCTAAACTAAAAATATATATAATAATTAATTTAAATCAAGAGTTCATAATTGGCCATAGTCAACCCCAAAAAGTAAACTCAATGACCTGCAACACAGAAAAAAGATGTTATGCGATGCTAACAGGCTAAAAACGGCACATGGCTCAGTTTCTTCTTTGCCGTGGTTTCTTCTACTGTGTGTGGCAAACAATAAAAGCAAGTAGAAACAAGCACATCAGTCCAGACACTGCCAACGTGCAGCAGCACAGTAGTAAAAACTGCCTTTGACGAGGGCAGCAATGGACACAGTTCAGCTCATCTGCAGACCAAGTAGCTTCCACTAAATTTAGTTCTGCTAATTTTAAATAACATTTATTTTAACAAAGTTTAAAGGTCAAAAAATGTTCATAAAGCCTAAATTCATGTGTTTGTTCCTGTTGGCGCTTACACACTAATCCAATAAGTGAAAAATGACACACAGGCAACAAGCATCACCCCAAAGAGATGGAGGAGAGTCGATGAATTAATTAAATTATTAAAATTATTTTTTATGTGTATTTTTATTTTTTGATATTTATTCATTACTTTCTGTGTTGGGAATAAACTGTATGCTGAATTTAAACTGCAGTTTAATTTCATTTAATTATTTATGTACATCTTGGTGTGCTAAACCTTTTTTGAGAACCTCCATGTTTATGCTACACAATATTAAAATTTCAGCTCTTTGTGTCTGTTTTCAGGAATTTAGAACCCCACAAAAATTAAAACATAGTTACGAAATTCATATAATAATGCAATTATCTAATTTCAGTTAAATGTTGAAGCGGTTTATTACTTTAGCATTATTACAGTTAACTTTTCAGTTAGCAGATTAGGGGTTACTAAAGCTAACCTTTAGGTTGACTGTGCCCAACACCAAACGGGGGGCTGTTGTACTTACAAACACAGTAGGTTTGGGGTTGGTTGGTGACTCTTCTTCTGTGGTCCTATTGATATGTTTGGATTGTTGTCTTCCAGCGGCAGAGACCTTGATACCAATTCGATCTGTTTCCAACTGGTTTAGAGCGTCTCCCTGTCTAGACTGCATGCTGATCAGCAACTGCTTCATCATTGCCAACTCCTGGACAACAACACGGGTTTACAGAACACAGGTAAACACAAGTATGAATGTTCAGGAGACACTTGGAGAATAATGTCCAAAAGCTATTTTTTTATGTTACCCCATTACTACCTTCAAAATAAATATCTGTCAACATTTTTCTCATCTTTTGTTCTGAACCACAGGTCAACATAGCTGAACTGAAATCCAACTGGAAGATGACTTGTAATCAGCACAACAAGCTCTAGGGTCTGGTGGGGAGGCAGCCGGGCAGAGCGGAGGACTTTGAGCCATTTCACGGTTCTATTTATCACCCCTGAGGACATGAGCCTTGCATGTCACACGAGTGCACAAACACACACTCGTGGCATTCCAAACACCCAAGCAGAGGAACAGCTGTCTGTGACAGGGCACATACTTTATACAGCAAATGACTGGCTGGTAGCACATGTGTGCTTGAACGTACACATGTACAAGTACACATCGCCGTGTGAGAAAATGTTGCAATGCAGTGCAATAACTTGCATGGTGGGAAAATTGATTCACTTCTTTTATAAGAATATTTCTTTTAATAGTTTGAGGACCTCAGAAGAGGTGTGATCTTGCTGGCCACTTTAATAAGTACACCTACATGTTTATCAGGGTTCCTACAGCTTAAAGCAAGATAGATTTAAGACTTCTTAAGAATGTATTAATGCCAGCTGGAATGTAATTTAAGACAAACATTATAATAATAAAATATTTTAAAAAACAATATAAATAGCGGAGGATTAGGAATAAATTTGGTCAAATGTTACTGGTACCATAGAAGATGGTTACTAGTTTAAACCACACTGCAAAATCTTCCCTGAAAAGCCAACTTTCATTACATTTATATTTCCCCATGTCATCACGTAAGGCCCATGTCGCGGATTGATAATCTGTTCAGTGTGCACAGTCAACAAATAAAAGAAATTTGTTGGTTCTATTATCTTGCTTTGTGTGATGTTACGAGAGGCTTTCACTGATTTATAAAAATAATAGTAATGCTAATAAAGTAAAAATCTAAATAGATATTGCCATTTATTTTATTAAGACTTCTGAAAGACTGATTTAAGACATTTTAATACCAATTAAGGCTTTATTTTTAGATGAACAAATGAAATGCCTTTTAAGACTTTTTAAAGATCCCTGTTAATGGAGATATCTTCTCAGCCAATCAACAAATCAATGCTTTGTGAAGAAATACGTGACTTTTACCATGGAAAAATTGCTAAGTGTCACGCGGCGTGGTTTGAGAAACTCAGAAATGCTGATCTGTTTCAAACATTCACATCAAAGTGGTGCAATGGTTGGAGACAAACCCTTCAGACTGTCTGCACTTCGTGATTCATGGTTTTAACAAAATTTGACAATGCAAAACTAAAAACCTCCATCCAGTGAGTGACACTTTTGTGAGGAAAAAAACACCTGGTTAATGAAAGGTTTTGAGGGAGAACTGGTTTACACTGACCGCAAGGTATCTTGCATAATTTCAGCTCTCAGCACGAGTGACTTACAGCATGTTTATCATGCACCTCTGAACAATCAACTGTGAACATATTTTAAACAGCCAAGGACGTAAACACAGTGACATTTTATTAGACTGACACTTATTCCTTATAGTTGTTACAGTATTTAGCCCAAAATCAAATGAGAGACAAGCCTTTAAAAAAAAAAGGCTGGGGAAAAAAGATTGAAGCAAAGGTCATGTGAGACAGTGAAACAGGTTCCAGTGTCACTGGCTGCACTCTGACCTCTGCCGCACCACAAAAACAATAATTTACTGGAACATCGTGGCTGTTTTCAAAGGCAGGTTTTGCAGGAATGCCCTGTTTTCAGCACCCTAGTGTTTCAGCATAAATGTAGTTTATGAATGTATTTTTCTTTTCTTCCCCCCTTCAATACTATAGCTGTAAATGAACAATTTTAAATCATGCAAGTGTGAATTTAAAATAAGAGAATTTTTTTAAGAAAGCACATTTAAGAAAAGAACACACCTTCATAAGACAACAAACAAACAATTAATAAATTAGAAAGTGTAACACCTGCACGTTATATGTTTGACATGGATGCATGCATCTGTCATTCAGTGACGCCATAATGCAGTGGTTCCCAATCACGGGCCTCAGGGACCCCTAATTGGCATATTTATAATAATAATTTTAATTATAAAGCACTTTAAATGAAGAAAAAAAACAAAAACAAAGCAATTAAAACAATTTTGCAGTACAGTAAAACTCACATATAATGGATTCAGGTGGACCAGCAAATTTTGTCCATTATAATCAAACTCTGCTATGTGTATAAAACTGACAAAATCCATTATATGTATATGTACAGATTAGTTACAACCAGGAGGCGCCAAACGATCTACGGGGCATCCCCGGCACCAATTAGGCTTACACTTTTCCTTGATTAAATGCCTGACCCTGAATCGGGACCTGCTTCATTTAATGACTGGGTAAAATCTTTGTCCAAAAAAATAAATGCCTGCTTTAAATAAGTGTCGGGCATTATGTGCATTAAAAAGATTACATTTGGTTGAGTCACTGTTTTTTCTAAATCCGTCCAGAGTGGTACCTTAAAGTCCAAAAGCCTGATTTATGCTTCTCCAGCTCTGTGGTCATGCAATGACATCGACGTGTACGTTACTCTTTTAAAGTTCTCAGTCGCATTTTTATGCAATTTGCCACAGGAACAGAGGTGTTTTCTGGATTAATTTGTGCCTCAACGAGCTCCACTTCCTTATACAATCATCAACCTCCAAACCAACGCTATGTGTAATTTTCCTCCATGAACTGTGGGTCATTTGGGTGTCTTTTTCTGATTCCTTGTTGTAGAGTTGTTCATATTTGCGGACTTTCTGCCAAACGTATTTGATCCATGATCAAAATGTAATCAGCATGCGCACTGCAAAAACTTTAAAAAGTATGACAGGGGAGGATAGAGTGAAAATGTAAAAGTGACAAATCACAGCCCTTTGTGGTCTCAGTCATTTAACAGATGTGTGGGTTCCCAGCCACACAAAGGGCGCTGATCTAAAGTGGTTGTTTTTGGCTCTCCAAACCCAGTTATATGTGTGAAACAACACCATTTCGTTAATAATCACTGGCCTTGAATTACACCCTGCCTCGTTTAGGCGCCGGGTCTGAGCACAGTTTGAAAAAAAAAATAAAAAATAAAATAAACGGCCAGTCTTTTAATCAAGGAAATACAGTATCCACTTTCCTCAAATCAGCTAGCGCCAGTGCTCAACTTCATTTCACACCTCTGTTACTGGGCATATCTGGACTGCTTTGCCCGGTACATGCGAGGGGTTTTTAATGAAACTGCATTGTGATCGGACAGAAACGTTTTGTCCGATGTGAGCAAAAGTCTGTTATACAAAATCCATTACATATGGTGTTTATTACATAGAAAACCATACAAAAGCTCTGGGACTTTTGCTTTAGTCCGGTGAGTGCGGTTTATACTTGTATGATCACGATTTAGGTGAGTTTTACTGAACATGCAAAATAATTAAAAGAAGCTAAAAACCATTACATTAATGATAGGCAATGGAAAATAAATAGGTTTTAAGACTAATATTTAATAAGTCAAAGATGCCTTTTGAATCCCAACAGGCAGGCTATTCCACAACGTAGGAACACGGCAGGAAAAGGCTCTAAAACCTATTGACTTCTTTTTAACCCTTGGGACACAGAGCAAGTCCGCACCCAGTGACCACAGGGTATGAGGAGGCACATAAGGCTTAACAAGTTCAGCAACATAGTTGGGTGCATGTCTATTTATAGCCTTATCTGTTAGCAACAAATCCTTGAAATCTGCTCTTAGAGTCACAGGGAGCCAGTGAAGGGGAGCCAGTGAAGGGAAGCCAGAATGAACAAACCTCCTGGTTTTCGTCAAAACTCTGGCAGCAGTATTCTGTACCATCTGTAGACAGCTCATACTTTTATGTGGCAATCCAGAAAATGCAACATTAGTCAATTCTGGAAGACACACAATGCCGTGAATCAAAATTTTTACATCAGCCAAAGAGGATAGGTCTGATCACATATATCACATATGAGCACATATAAAATACGATCACATATGATTGTATCTCCCCGCTCTGCCAAAAACTAATGGCCTTATTCCAGTGTGGTCAGTCAATTAAAAGTTAACAGCCACCCGAAGGAGAAAATCAGCTTGAGGACTGGGGTGCCTGTGCGGCCATGACATATGATTAATTCTGTACACGGCTAAACTTTATCCTTAACTAATGCACAACTCTTCAGCACGTTCCACATCATATTGGCTCCAAAGTGTTCGAGTTAAACAAATATGACCTTGACCTTTCAGGGACATCCAAAGTCAAAGCCCAACCCAAAGTCAAAGATCATGTGACCAATAAAAACGTGACACATTTCATATTAGCATTTAATAGTAACTGTTGGGGTGACACGGTGGTTAGTATTGCTGCCTCACAGCAAGAAGGTTGCAGGTTCCCTTCCAACCTGGTCCATTCTGTGTGGTGTTTGCATGGCCTCCCTCGGGGCGCTCTCGCTTTCTTGCACTTTCAAAGACATGCAGGTTAGGTGAATTGGAAACTTTAAATTGACCGTTGGTGTGAGTGTGAATGTGTTTGTCTGTCTATATGTGGCACTGACACAGACTGGCAGTCTGTCCAGGGTGTACTCCACCTCTTGCCACTGGGATATGCTCCAGCCCCCTTGTGACCCTTAGCTGGAATAAGCGGGGATAGAAAATAAATGTATAAACAGTAACCACTGGTGTATCTTTGATCTCAAATCAAATCACTTTGTCCTTAGCTGACCCTCAATCATTCCACCATGCTTGGTCCAAGTTGGATCATGCTCGTGATACTGCTGCACACGGGTGTAATAATGATTTCATCAACATGATGTTCTCATAAAACATGGAATATTTCACTCCAAAGGACAGTTTTAAAGTTAAAAAGTAGTCATATGTTATTTCTTTTGTGCAGTGTTTCACACTGAACACTATCATAAGTTGTTTTTTTTTTTTTTTTTTTTAATCATACCTAAGATTTTTACATGGTACTGCATGTACACATAAAATGTCTGTAAGCAGTTAGAATAACCGACACAGTGATCCAGCACTCATTCACTCCAGTGAAACATTCTCACCAGGTGCATATATCAAAACAGTCCTTTAGGCTTTTGTAATGGATCCATGTCAGACATGTTTTCAAATACCTCTCTGACTGAGCCAGCCAACTTTCTGCACACATGAATGGCAACGAACTATTAGTCTGAGGTGCAATGAGCCATGAGGTACATTTTTAATGGCCCCAATGGCTTCAGCTGTAAAATAAAATCTGGATTTGTGTTGCACAGAAAAATTTCTCCAGCATTTAAAAAGTTGTCTTTAAAACTGTTATGTATGGCTAAAAGACACTCTGGGCCAAAGTGCGTCACATGGTGTGTAGCGTATTTGCCACACAGCTTGCTGTACCTCTTGATGGCAGAGGAGTCGCTCCAGATCGGCGGCCATGCTGTTTTTCACCTGCTGCAGAGCCGCGTGTTCTTTCCTCAGGGCACTGTGTGCATGCACGCAAACAGCAGAGATCAGATAAGGTGAACACCAGAACTGCCACTTGACTTGATAGGAAAAAATAATGATGGCACATTCTAATTTGACTACTTTTTGCACTCTTCCTTGTAATTAAAAGGGTCACGAGAAGCTTGCTAAACAGGTTAGTTCATCGACTGTTCCTGTGGTGCTTTCAAACAAATTACAACAACTTAGACAGGCACCCAAAGCATGAAGAAGTAATGTAATGCATCAATGCCTTTTGTTAATTAAACAGAATGCATTTTAATTTGCTCTGGGGTGGAGTGAAGGAGGCATGCACGCAAAATCATGAACAGTCCTTAACATTAAAGTGTTAAACTGAAAAAGTAGACACAAAAACAAACTTCTTGTAAACTGGACAATAAACAACTAAACATGTAACTTTACAGATGCATTCGGTCAGCAAAATCATTCTAAAATGTAGCATTTTGGTTTACCCGTACAAAGTATAAATCATATGTATGAAACACTAACTTGATAAATAAACAAGAATCTACTTTTTTAAACACTGCATCAAATAATCAATTGTTTGTGTCAAAAGCTTGTTTGACCTTTATTTTGTAAGAATATATCAAGCTTTCCACAGCACTGTCCAAGTGTGATTTCCTGAGGCTGTGAAAAGAACAAGCTGGTGCTTGTAAAGCTTCTGAAATAACACCTTAGCAAACTCGCCACCTTTCACTGAGAACTGTGGAAAAAGCTTTAAATGGCATGAACAGCCACACATCCTGAAGTTCCACAGTAGTTCGACTGACAGCAGCGACTTTCTCTGAGACTGGGGATGTTTGAGAAGCCTGAGCGTATTGTAGAGACATTTTTCTCTCACTTGCTGCAGGGCAGCGTTCAACAGCAGTAAAATTGCAAGACAAATCCTGCAATCTGTCAGCGAGCATGTTTGTTCGCATGAGATAGAAAAAAAAAGGCACAAGCAAGAATAAAGTCAGTGGCATGCTGCATCTCATATCCCAGAGCAACTATGTATTCTTTGGTTTGATTCGGGGTCAGACTACCCGCCTGTGCCCTTGGACAAAATGCTTCATCGGCACTGTCCCAGTCCGCCCGATGTAATGGACACCAGCCTTGGCTAGGGACATAACCTATGATGGGCCTGGTGACCTGTACAAGCTAAAGTATCGTGGGATAAGCACTGGATCCACTGGGTCTCAAGGTCTACGTGTCTCAGGACCTACATATGTAGGATTTACTTCTTCATGCAAGTGAGGTGATGAGAAACCTTCATAGAAATCTATGCAAAACACTCCTGCTCATTTCAAACAGACTCGACCAACAACAGATCGAGGCTGAAATGGGACAAGCCAGGTCTGGAAGCATTTGTTGGTGTTGTATGTCGCCACGGAACCATTTTGGGTCCTAAATGGCATACACCCAGGCAGACAACACGTCATGGGTGCAAGCAACTGAAAATTTTTTGACTGAACCTTTTCTGTGAGTGGACGGCTGAGCGCCCAAGGTACGAGATCCCCTAGGGGGGTCCGGGGACATGCCTCCCCAGGAAATTTTGAACAAATGGTGTAATTTGGTGCATTCTGAGAGCACGTTGGACAGTTTTAATAAGCTTATACAAATGGACTGACTGGATTGACTGTCTGCATTAACTGACTTTAATTCTGCTTTTTCCATTGTTTTCATTCTACATTTATCAAATTAAGTGTGTCTCATAAAACAAATCAGTAATTACACCCTTTCTGTTTTAAGCACATAATTACACTTAAAGACATAACTATTGCCAATGAAAAGCCTTTTACCACTTGTAAGTCATTTAAAACTGATGCAATAGTTAAAAAAATGTAATTAAAAAAAGACCATCATCAGATCAATATCACCAATGGTTTTATATGACGATATATATACGGAACATGGAAACTAATTTTGACAGAAATCCGTATCCAAACAGAGGATTTGCACCCATGACAGGTCCATCCCCACCGCTCAAAACTAACCATCAATCTGCCACAGCCAGGTAAAGATGTGCGTGTCCCCTATATGTGCTGGATCATGCATAGGGAAATGCGTCACATGACCAAAATGCAGCAAAGTTTCTCTCATAATGCAAAGGATGCTTCTCATTTCAGTGACTCTAATTAACTGCTCGTTTGACACAAAGTCATTCCAGTGGTACCCAAGGATTCTCCAAAGAGATCTGGAACCAAAGACATTCAGTTGTCGCATTCAGTCAACAGTTAGCGCAAGACATTCAGTTATCGCATTCAGTCAATAGCGCAAAAGTATCACAACCACAGAGTAAGACAGAAAGCATGACCTCAAAGGCAATGCCAGAGACATGAATCTCACTGCCAAGATAAGCGAATGTCTCTACAAGTTCAAGACTTTCATCACACACAGGTAGACTTCCAGGAAGTTAATAAAGTCCAGGAAGTAAACAAAAGCCTGGATCTTAGTCTTGATCCAGGACAATGACAAACCCATACACTCCGATTGCTCACTCTGCTTCTCAAGCGCTGTAATCAAGGTATCCATTCATTTTGCAAATATCACATCATCGTCCATGAATTCAAGGTCAGTAAACCTTTCTTTGCTGTTGAAATTAAAACAGTTAAAAAAAAAAAAAAAAAAAACACAACACCTCCCATGTCCTTTCCTACCAACTTTTTGTTAGCTTCCATGTAGAACATCATGAGATTAAGGGAACATACAATGGAAAATACATGAGGACTTCAGAAAGGGCAACTCTGGTGCTAACAGAATGCAAATGCACTTAGGTCTAAATTACCTCACTATGCCATGGAGAAAATTATTGACATGAATGTACTGTGGTGAAATTACAATTTTCAGAAGGACGACACAATGTGCATCTTTCCCCCTGAGCACTGGAACTGAGGATTCTCCTAATTTTCACGACTGATCTGGCAGATTGCTGAAGCTCGGGTCTTTGCCTCTGATTTTGTCATTTCAGGCCATCTGTCATTGTGAATCCTGGACTATATATGGTTGCTTAGCTGCAACATTTCTATTATGACATGTTCTTGCAATTCTGTGTAAGTAAGTATGGCCAAAGCAGATGGGCACCCAGCTTAGTCTGGTCTGCTTATTATTTCTTCCTATAATTTAAAAGAAGGCCTGACCGAATTTCTCCTAACCACTGTCGCTAATGTGCTTGCTCATGGGGTGGGCAAAATTTAAACCTTGCTCCCATGTGGTGCTTTGGGGCAACATCTGTTAAACACAACACAGCATATTTGGCCTTCAAATGTACTTCTGTACTATCAGTCTGAACTAAACTTTGATAATTTTACACCAGCAGCATGATGTTTGTGTATTTACTTATTACAAGTAGCCATCCTATGATAATTTTACACTAGCAGCATGATGTTTGTGTATTTACTTATTACAAGTAGCCATCCTACTATCTGTCCCACAGACAGAGAGAGAAAGAGCAGGATCAGACGGCCGGAAAAACTACACCTAAGGTATAATTTATCAGCAGTAAATCGACAGGAAAGTAGAGAAAATACTAAGGTGACTGCCGGCCGCTAGCCCTAAGCTTCACTAACAGACCCAGAATTTAGATAAAGTTGAGACTGAGACCTGTTCCGTTACTAATAAAATTAATTTAAATGGATAGGAAGCATAGTTCCATACTATGCCAGTATGCTAGCCATACAAAAGGCAGAATAAATGCATATGGTAAGTTGACTAATTACGTATGGTCTCTGACAATGGCGGGACTATGTATACCATATTTTTGTTATGCCCTTGAAGTAAAGTTGAAAATCTACACTACAAACATCTCGCAGTTATTTGTACACGTGTGTGGTCCTCTGTGTTTGTACCTGAGATTCTCCTCCAGCGAGGCAATGTGCTGCTTTAAGGTGTTGATCTGTGCATCCTTTTGTTGCACTCGGTCAATCAGGTAGTTATAGGGCTGCCGTGTCTGCTGCAACAGGTGGTTGGCTGCCAACAACTTAGGAACATAACATGCAATTGCCAAATGTCACTTTCCCACAAAAATGTGGAGGCCGTCTTAGATGCTTTAGAAATCACTTTACAAAAAATGCTGGCACACATACTAAAACTCTTCTCTTAATTAATCATTCACGTTACGTGATCCAACAACAAAAGATGGTTCACTTTCAAAGGTCTGTCACCGTGATGTTCCTCATTCCACAGTGACACAATTAAAACAAAAACCTGATGTCAACTGGAAAGAAATATTTCTGTATTTAAAATAAGCCTGCATGTTTTTAAAAATTTATATTGCAGCGTGAATGACTCATAGCAAGAACCGGAGCATAGACTGCCTTATGTCTGATAATGTACTTTATGAAGATGTCTGGCACTAACGTCCAGCAGAGTAGCTTCACAGTCGGAAGTGAGCACAACTGGGAGAGTGGAGAAGGGCAGTTAGTCAGAGTATTTGCATGGGTGAGTTGAGCAGTTAACACCCTTGGCTGTTCTTGTAAGAATTGTTTTTCTTACGTTTTCTTTCATATTTGGTGAATCATAAAGGTACTCCCTGCAAGGGCCAGTCAGTTACCGCTGACATGTGAATGGCTGATGTATTTACTCTCAGATCTGCAGAGCCTCCCTTGTTTGGACACAATCTCTCCTCCCATTGACAATACAATAAAGTAAAATGGAAAACGGGAATACTAGACCGCCAGAGGTGTCAATCTAACACAACTCAGGTGGATGACTTTCAAATCAGAGTGCGAGACGTGACATGTGACTCTGCACGCAGTCACACACCGACAAAATACACACACAAATTAAGACTGAGCAATGTATACAGCCACACACCTAACACGGCTGGTGCAGTGGGGTGGTTGAAGAGGATGGCCGTCTCGGTGCTGACTTGTTGATTCACTCTTCTCACATTATCTGTTGTCATTTTCTTGGCATGGTTGTAAAGACAGGTAGATGGGGCAGACCCATTATTACACTTAGGGCAGAAATCACACACACAAACCCGGGGCAAGGCACCCTACTATAAACATCAGAAATGTGGTCAATGCAGTGATTAATGAAGTAACCATCCTCGCAAGCTGCTGTGGTTTTAATTTTTTTCTAAGTAGGAAAAGCTATGTAAAATTTTGTCTATGGGTCCTGATGTCAAAATATGCAGAAAAAATGATAGATGTCTTTCTGTGTGGACTTTCTAACAAGTGAGCACTGTGTCATAGTGTAAACAAAACTAAATGATGGGTAAGGAGAGGAGCTACATAGGTTGGCTCTGTGACAACGACAGTTACATCAACAAAGAGACTGAGGTAAAAGCTACAATAAATGATTTTGTCTTAAGCCTGATTCATGCTCCATTTATGCACATAAATCGATTCATGCGTTTCAAACGGTGTAACAGTCATTGCCCACATACTTCCTTATGTCCTTTATATTGACATGGATGCAAGCAGTAAATTGAGGTTGACCTCAAAAGTGAGCAAGTTCCAATTCAACTCCATGTTAAAATGTCAAACTTTAGAGCAGAAGTAAATGTTTACAACCTGATAGAAAAAAATGGTTTTGGTCTCTATAGATAGTGTTCCCCTCTGACAACTGCACAGGGCATGATTTTTTTTTCTAGCTTATTATTTTAAGATGTCTTAAGTCATAAAGTGATGCATCCTTACTAGGGATGTCCCGATCCGATCACGTGATCGGAAATCGGGCCTGATCACGTGGTTTCAGACTTGATCGAAATCGGACGTTGCATTCCGATCAGGAATCCGACATAGATTTTATCCTCATTATTTTGATCAGCGCTATTCAAAGGATTCAAAAGAATTTTATTGTCATATGCACAAAGGAACATGTTCCCTGCACAATGAAATGTGTTTACTACATTTAACCCATCCTAAATGCCAGTTAGGAGCAGAAGTCGCCTTTAGGCGCCCGGGGACCAGCTCCAAATGTATATCCTGCCTTAAGTCAACAGCAGGGCTGAGCAAACCATGACCGGCCTCATGATGACAGACGACACACACATAACACACAACACACATAAGCCGGCCCAGTACATGAACACATATAAAAAGCACACACAAGGTAAAATTTCAAGCTCATTATTGCAGATTAATGGGCCTTTCACGCGTCAGAGGCGTCAAGAATTGGTCAAAAAGCATTATTTTTCAATGAGACGCGCTGCTTTTTAGAGGCATCAGAAGCGTTGTGTCAAAAGCTGAGCTAAAGCGACGCTTCTGATGGGAGTGCGCATTGCCGCTTGTTGGCAGGCTGACATGGTCAAAGTTCAACCCAATCTTTTTTTTTTTTTTTTTTTTTTTTTTTTTTTAAATTGAACAAAAGAAAAAACACAAGTTCAACCCAATCCAACTTTCGACACTCTGAGCTGTGACGTAGCTTCACACTGTCCAATAGGAACGACGCATCGGGCCAAAACACGGAAGCCTAGTGGCAGAAACCACTGATCTCTACAAAACAGATCAGTGCAGAAACCACTGATCTGTACAAAACAGAAACGTGTCACAGGACTGCTCATTTATAGAGCAGTTTTCTGAAGAAAAATGCTTGGAAATGTTTTTTGTTGTTGTTACCTCAAAACTTCTGATTACTGTTTAAAAAATGTTTAGAACACTTGTAATTAAAATAGCTAAATCAATAAATGGTTCTTTAGAAACCTTTCATCTGTAAATTCAGACCACTTGCTATTTCAGATTCGCTAATTTTTTGTTTAAAATAAGGAACCTTGGTCATTTATTTTTAGACAAATAAAATAACATGGAAATTTGTACATTTTTTAAGTCTGGTAGATTATTACTTGATTGATCAAGCTACGTGGTGACATTCCACGTCCCAACAACCCGCCCTAGACCGCCACCCAATCCTCTCTGCACCCGACTCTCATGGCCCCCTCTGCAGGTGGTGAACCCACAGGAGGGCGGGCCCACGTCGCTATTTCGGGCTGAGCCCAGCTGGGCCACGTTGAAAGGAGTCAGTTGAGGTGGCTCGGGCATCTTTTCCGGATGCCCCCTGGACGCCTCGCTAGAGAGGTGTTCCGGGCACGTCCCATTGGGAGGAGGCCCCGGGGAAGACCCAGGACACGCTGGAGGGACTACATCTCTCGGCTGGCTTGGGAACGCTTTGGGGTTCCCCCGGAGGAGCTGGGGGAGGTGTGTGTGGATCGGGAGGTCTGGGCGGCTTTGCCTGAGCTGCTGCCCCCGCGACCCGACTCCGGATAAAGCGGAAGAAAATGGATGGATGTTCAAGCTACCTCAAGGAGAAGTGCACTGTTTAAGTTGATAAATAATAAAATAAGGTGATTAAAATGAAAATATTATATATTTAGCATTTTTTCATTGTTCAGTTTTTTAAAGTATATCGGCTCGGGACTCGGTATCAGCAGATACTCAAAATCAGATGACTCGGAATTGGATCGGGGCCAAAAAACCTGATCGGGACATCCCTAATCCTTACAGACGTGGTCGCTTTGAGTGACAGCTGGTGAGCTGAGTTCAGACTCTTGTAGGGTCTTTAGCTCAGGGACCATTAGAAGCGGCTGCTAGCTGTTGTGTAGGCTGTGTCTGTCACTCTGAGTATTTTATGACAAAAACCTGTAACAATATGACTTGTGTGGTGAAATGCCCCAGCAGATCATCTAAGACAGGGGTGGCCAAGTTCGGTCCTCGAGAGCCACATTCCTGGCAACGCGACGCCACACAGGGTTTGTACAGTAAATACACAGTCTGTGCCAGACATGGGGTCAAATACTTTGCATTGTATTTGAATACAAATACTTTAGATTTTCGAATTCCAAATACAAATACTTTATATTGAGTATTTCAAATACAAATACTTTCTATGAACTATAAACAACCAGTCAACACAAAAACTGATAAACCGTTGACAATTTATTGTGAAAATAGCACGACCAAGTAAAGGATTGAATGTTTTATCACAAATTCACTATTATAATATCACAGGCAATAATCAAACTATCACAATCTATATTCAACACGGTGTCACAGAGATTCCCAAGTTTGAAAAGCATTTGAAAAAGTATTTGGAAATACTTGGGATCGGCGATGTATTTGAAATACAAATACTTTGAATTCAAAATCAGAAAATACAAATACTCTGAAAAATGTATTTAAGTATTTTCAAATACAAATACTTTTGTATTTGGCCCCATGTCTGGTCTGTGCAAGGATGTTAAGAAAAATACCCACTCGAGGGTAATGCAGACAATCTTGAAAGTATCTGACAGCAGGGGTGGTGGCCAAGTGGTTAATGCACTTGGTTTCAGTGCAGAAGGTTCCAGGTTCAAATCCTACCCCAGCCACATTTCTCCATGTAATGTGGAGTTGCGTCAGGAAGGGCATCCGGCACAATTCAACATGCAGATCCACCTAGGATTTGCTGTGGCGACCCCAAGTGCAAACAAGGAGCAGTTGAAGGGACTAACTTTACTTGAAAGTATCTGACAACATCAAACACGACAGTCAAGAAAGTCATAATAATATTGATATTACCACAAAATGAGACAACAGAGCAGGCAGCAGTATTGACGGAGAAGACTGTGCAAGGAGATTATACCGGAATATATATATTTATAACTCTGCTGGTCAAAATATTCCACCATTGATAATCATGTTTTTCGTATTTTTACATAATGTTTTGTTTTGTTTGAACTTTGGCTATACTGTCCCAGAAATGTCCAGTGGTATTGCTACATTTTGCCTGCATTTGTAAGCTTTCAGAAAACTGGCACAAACATGGAAAAAATGCATGCAGAGTGTGTACAGAAGGCTCATTCTGTATCTGTGTTTAATGTTGGGCATAAATAAGTCTTTCATAAGTAGCAGAATCACCTTATGTCACTGCGAGACAACTGTGATGCACAAAAAGAGGAAAGGCTGTTGAGTAGTTTTGTGAACGCACTGCGAGTAATTTCTCATTTTCTCCACTACTTCTAACTTTATTCTAATGACAATAATTATCATATCACAACAAAATTAAATGCTTTGATCTTGTGTGTACCTGCTCAGATATCCGCCCTGTCTGTGACTTTTGAGTCTCCAGCTCTCTTCTTTGTGACGTGTTCTCTCTCTCCAGCTGTAGCACCCTCCGGGCCAAGTGAACACTGCACAACAGCCAAACACAAACAAAAGCACATAATTTTGGAAATTCCAAAACACGACACAAACGTGTTCACACTAGCATGTTGTGTCACTGAGTTTCGCCTACAGGCTATGCAGCCAAAATTGTTGTGGCTCGTTTGGGTTTCGACTCCAAATGTTTGCTGCTGAGAAATCTGTGGCGAGTAACAAAAAACAAACAAAAATAGAAATCTGTGATTGCACTCACAAAATGATACACCACGCTTGTATGCATATTGGTGGTAGTAAATCTTTTGTTATGAAATACCACTATTAACAAAATGGTCCACCTTTGTACATGACAAATATGACTTTTTTCTTTTAAACAACAAATGCCCAGTTGTCTACCCTTGGAGGGAATGGACCGGACTTATTTTCGTTCATGCACATCTTTATATATGTTGTGCTGCTCCAATTAAAGTTTCACTGAAATCCATAAAAAAAAAAGTTTAGGAGTTGCATTTATAAAGTTAACAACATTCAGTTGGATGTGTCAATTAAATACAAATATGAAAATATGTCTCCTTGAAGACGGTGTATTAGTAAAAAGTAAGTCAACAGGCACTTCCATGCCAGAGAGTGTAGTTGTGCATACAGACAAACAGAGCCACAGTGAAACAGGTGAAGTTATGCAAATGTGTCATCAGTCCTGCATAATTTTAAGCAGAAAATTTTGCAAATTTTGATTTCTTTTTTTAAGCTGCTCTCCCTGGCTTTGGTACTTTGAGAACATTTTGGGTTTAATTCAAATAACAGTGGAAAACTAATTAATGTTAACGAGGCAGTATGTCAACTGTTAAAAGACCATGAGAGCCTATTTTGTTTGGTGTTTATTTATATTTTATCTTTATAATTAGGGGTTGGTGTTAGCACAAATATTTTGAAATACTCCCTTAAAAATATGGAGACTGTTATTATGAACCAGAAAATGCAAACCATTAACCAAATGATCTAGTTTAACCCCCTTGTACATACTCCTCGAGTCAAAACCCCCCAAATCATGCATTTTTTTCCCCCACTCTGAAATGCTGCCTGGCAAAAGTAGGATGTCTCTGCCTGGAGGTTCGCTTTGGTCAAGATACCTCGCTTTCCTTGTTGAAATCGAGTGACCTCTTTCGCCTCATGAAGGGGTGGTACTATTTTCCACAATTAAATGTTGCGGTGTATTACCCCATTAAAATATGGGGACGGTTATTATGAACAAGATAATGCAAATCATTGACCAAATGATCTAGTCTAAACCCCTGTACATTAGGGGTGTCGGGAAAAAAAAAAAAAAAAAAAAAAAAAAAAAAAAAAAAAAAATCGATTCATGTCCAAATCGCGATTCTTATTTATTACGATTCTGAATCGATCCAAAATGTCCAAGAATCGATTTTTAAAAAGCATTTTTTTTTTTTAAACATTTTCTTGCTTACTCGCTGCGTGTACTGTTTGTCATGCAACAGCTTCCGTACTACAGCGTCCCCGCAAGGGGGGGGTCCGGCGTGCTTCAAACACTTGTGAGCTGCAGAGCTCAGTGGCTGTAGCTTAGCATGGCGGACGAAGAGCTAATTCAGCCAGCACCGTCTTTGCTGAAGGCAAATGTTTGCTGCGTGAGAAGGAGCTTGACATGACTTATGCAGTGTGCAAAATGAAAGTCAAGTACTTCGGAAACACTTCAAATCCGCAAGCCCACATGCTACGCCATCACTCGGAGCTAAAAGAGGGGAGCAGCATTATCTGCCGACTACTGACCAGCGCTTCTCTAAACTGCCAGCCAACTCCAAACGAGCAAAGCAGATGAGTAAATTTACATCTAGAATCACTTGATTAACCTTGTAAAGCTGCATTGTCTTAAACATAAACATTTTTTAAGTAATACAACTATTTCTCAGAGCTCTTTGAATCGAAAATCGATTCTGAATCGTATCGTTACCCCAAGAATTGGAATCAAATTGAATCGTGAGTTGTTGAACGATTCACATCCCTACTGTACATACACCCTGAAGTCAAAACCCTCCAAATCATGCAATTCCACTCCAAAATGTTGCCTGGCAATGACAAAGAGCCTGTAAACCAATAAACAAAGCTATTTCAGTAGCATTTTCTTTATCACACACAAAAATATCACAGGAACACTGTAGGTATTGAGATGTTTGAATAATGTGAGCATTTGGTCAATGATTTGCATTTTCTTGTTCATAATAACAGTCCCCATATTTTTAAGGGGGTAATACACCATGTTTATTTGTGCAAAATAGTACCACCCCTATTATAATTTGGCTACAACTCCAATGTCTGAATATTCTCAAGAATTAAAGGTTGTTATTCTTTGAAAAGGTGAACTTGCGTTATCAGTTGCATAAAACAGATTTTAAAATGGTGATACTGAAATTATGAAATGGTAATTCCATCAAAAAAAATTACTGACAGGCCTACTGATGGTCATAATTTCTGGCTCTACGGTTGTGCATAACAGATGCACAATACCCACCAATGTGTGAGACAGAGATTGCTAGTATCAGATGTTATAATGGAATATCAACCTGATGTATTAGGTTGATCCAATTTGCTAAACCCTGTTAAACCCTCTTTTTTTTTTCTTTTGGAACATGGGCTGGCAGCAGGATTATCATTAAGGTGTCATCCAATAAGGATGCAGCTACCCACAATGACAATGCAGCCTCAGAACATGCCACAACCTGACTGAACAGGAAAAACCTAAATTTAAAAGTGTTTCCATCAACTGTACCTTTGTTTGAGTCTTCTTTTTGCTGTTGTGGGAATATTTGCACCATACCCGTATGAGAACAGAACCCTCTCTGCATCCTCTTCATTCTCAACTTGCAAAACACAGAAATGCAAGCATTATTAGTTATCCTGCTCTTGTATTAGATACCAAGACATGTAACAGCCAGGGGCCTCATGTACAAAGCATGCATACGCACAAAAACGCCAACGTTCAGATGTATCAAAAGTGAAATGACCTTGGAAATGTGCTGTGTGTCACGCAAAAATCCTGGCTGGCCTCTGCACGTTTCTACAGCTACTGGGACACTGCCGACACGTGGAGGTGATGCTGGGAACCGTTAGTGTGAAAACATGATGGATGGATGACTAATTGTCATCCGTAATTGTTCTTAACCGTAACCAGCACGGGCACATTTGGGCATGTGTGCATTCAAATACAACCCTAATTCCAATGAAGTTGGGACACTGTGTAAAATGTAAATAAAAACAGAATACAATGATTTGCAAATCCTCTTCAACCTGTATTCAATTGAATACACCACAAAGACAAGATATTCAATGTTCAAACTGATAAACTTTGTTTTTGTGCAAATATTTGCTCATTTTGAAATGGATGCCTGCAACACGTTTCAAAAAAAGCTGGGACAGTGGTATGTTTACCACTGTGTTACATCACCTTTTCTTCTAACAACACTCAATAAGCGTTTGGGAACTGAGGACACTAACTGTTGAAGCTTTGTAGGTGAAATTCTTTCCCATTCTTGCTTGATGTACGACTTCAGTTTTTCAACAGTCCAGGGTCTCCATTGTCGTATTTTGCGCTTCATAATGTGCCACACATTTTCAATGGGCGACAGGTCTGGACTGCAGGCAGGCCAGTCTAGTACCCGCACTCTTTTACTACGAAGCCACGCTGTTGTAACACGTGCAGAATGTGGCTCGACGTCGTCTTGCTGAAATAAGCAGGGACGTCCCTGAAAAAGACATTACTTGGATGCCAGCATGTGTTGCTGCAAAACCTGGATGTACCTTTCAGCATTGATGGTGCCATCACAGATGTGTAAGTTGCTCATGTCATGGGCACTAACACACCACCATACCATCACAGATGCTGGGTTTTGAACTTTGCACTGGTAACAATCTGGATGGTCTTTTTCCTCTTTTGTCCAGAGGACACGACGTCCATGATTTCCAAAAACAATCTGAAATGTGGACTCATCAGACCACAGCACACTTTTCCACTTTGCGTCTGTCCATTTCAAATGAGCTCAAGTCCAGAGAAGGTGGCAGCATTTCTGGATGTTGTTGATGTATGGCTTTCCCTTTGCATGACAGAGTTTTAACTTGCACTTGTAGATGTAGCGAGAACTGTGTTAACTGACAATGGTTTTCTGAACCGTTCCTGAGCCCACGCGGTAAGATCCTTTACACAATGATGTCAGTTTTTAATGCAGTGCCGCGTGAGGGATCGAAGGTCACGGGCATTCAATGTTGGTTTTTGGCCTTGCCGCTTACATGTAGTTCTACAGATTCTCTGAATCTTCTGATTATATTATGGACTGTAGATGATGGAATCCCTAAATTCCTTGCAATTGAACATTGAGAAACACTGTTCTTAAACTGTTGGACTAATTTTTCATACAGTTGTTCACACAGTGGTGATCCTCACCCCATCTTTGCTTGTGAACAGCTGAGATTTTTGGGATGCTCCTTTTATACCCAATCATGACACTCACAATTAGTGTCCTCAGTTCTCAAACGCTTATTGAGTGTTGTTAGAAGGAAAGGTGATGAAACACAGTGGTAAATGTACCACTGTCCCAGCTTTTTTTGAAACGTGTTACAGGCATCCGTTTCAAAATGAGCAAATATTTGCTTAAAAACAATAAAGTTTATCAGTTTGAACATTAAATATCTTGTTTTTGTGGTGTATTCAATTGAATGTAGGTTGAAGAGGATTTGCAAATCATTGTATTTCCTTTTTAATTTACATTTCACACAACGTCCCAACTTGATTGGAATTGGGGTTGTATGTTTGTGATTATTACTAATGTATTTTCTTTTTCTTGATGGTGGAAAAAAAAGAGCTTCTTAAAAAGCCATCAACTGTCACCCTGTGCTCAGTATTTGTCAATTAACGCATGTGTAAAGTAGTGAATGTCGCACACAGTCGGCCACTGCACACCTAATATGTTTTTACTTCAGTGTGTGTGTGCTGCTCTGAGCCTCTGCATTTACACAAACGGACACACTCATTTCATTTTTGTTTTACATTGTGGCGAGCTGTGTGGGAGAACGGTGACTGAGCCACAGCTTTCATTGTTTTTGCACGCTGCCTCTACAAGTGATTTAATTTTTACACACGACAACACAGAGACAATGGCGGACATCATCAAACACACAACACTCCACACTTATGGCACTGGCAAATAACACAACCAAACTATTAAAATAAAATTGCATATTTAAATAGGGGTGTGGAGAGGGATGAGCTTGGTGCATGTGTGCTCAATTCCACATTGATTGAGATGTACAAACGGAATGTGCTTGGATACATGCGTACACACACTTTGACACATCTGGATATTTTTGTGCTTAGGCCAGTTTCTGGGTTTGAAATATGCCATGTTTCAGCAGGAAATCCACACAATTCTTTGTACATGAGGCCACTGATGATTAACACAAGAACTTTCTGCTCTCTTCCACTTGGGTTCCATTTATTCTCTCATTAAAATAACACAACAAAAATAGAAAAGGTTAATACTAATGACTGAAAATTCCAATTAATTTAATGGCCATCTGTCAAATCCATTTGATTTTTCACCCATAGTTTGATATATATAAAAAGGAACACACTGTTGATGCCAAGTTACCGCTCATTATACATGTCTTTTTTTCCAAAGCTACTTTGCATTGTGTTCAATACGACCCAGCAGGGGACATAATAAAGCCTTTATCTTGCTGACTTTGTTGTGGCCTCTGTGTGATGGCTAATACAGAGCTCATGCTTGGATCCTTACTTTCAGCAGCCTGCATGGTGACTTCGTCCAACTCTCGCTCCAGCTTTTCATACGTCTCCAGTCGAGACGCCTGCTCAGTGTTTTTAACTTGCAGCTCTGCCACTTGCTTCTCCAAAGATGTTTGCACCCTGTAAAACTCCTGGGTGAGAATCTGAGAAAGAAAAAAGTGGAAAAAACTCAAAGGTTGACAATGTTGTACTATTTATTAGGGAGTATAAGGCTGCAGCATAAAAAGATGGTCTTTTCAGCTGGATGCTGCAAGTTTGAAATTGTTTGATTTAACATTTTAACCCTAATGATGTGCCCCCACATCATGATCAACTTTTCCTCATGTTTTTATTAATAGATAAGTATGACGGAATGTCACAGACCTCATTCAACCACTTTCTGAAAGTACAAGTTCTCATAAAGAGTGTGCATCTTGTTTAGAAATGGTCCTTCACACACAGCCAATCGTAGAGACTGGAGAATGTCACATGGCCAAAGCGTCTCTGCTCAAGTAGAGTGGAGCCATGTGTGTGCGAGACACGGTGCTTTTTGTCTGACTTTCTCCATGAAAGAAGACAGAAAAAAAAACCCAGTAACTCAGAAAAGGGCCTTGTCAACAATTGCAAAACCCTTTCATTTTTATTCAGGCTTTCACAAAACAGAAAACCACACATGGCCACACAAAACACAATGTGGCCTAAGGCCAACCCCCAATGTGTTGGCACATGAGTTTTAATTTGTTTTACCATGTTTAATTAAAGGCTTTTTTTTTTTTATAGATTTCCTTAACAGAGTGTCTTTACTATTTTTCTTGTTGGCACATATTTTCATTTTGGACATGTAATACAATTGCGGTCAAAGACTTTAGTAAACCCATTTCTAAGACCAAAACAGTTTGTCCACATGAATAAAAAAAACTAATGGCCCCGTCACACCTTGATGATTTAGCAAGCGTATGCACGACATATGAAAAATATGCCAAATATGCTGGTGCACATCTAATAAGTTATGGGTACGTTTTTTGTAAGTTAAGAGCACACTGAAGCATGCTGTTATACAGGGTAGTACGCCGAGTTCATCGAAAAATTTTGGGCATGCACAATATTTTCGACGGATGGCAGCGTATGGCTCCTGCATATGCGGGACATAAGTTACAGGTAAGTTATGCGACTGTTGACACACATTACTTGTAAGCTACGCATAAGTCGAAATACATCTATTGATGTCCACTGATTGGCTCAACTGCAGTCCTCATATGAACAGACTGTTTCAAGTATTAAAACCATTCACACACGGAGTAAATATAAACTCTTAATATTACCTGTTCGTTTCAGTCAGATTCATCATCAACAGCCTGACGAAACCTATCCATATAAAGTGTCCTGACTTTGGGAAAACGACATCTGAAAATGCTTTAGTTCATTGTCGTGGCTGAAGAAACATAGCGTTTAAGTCCCTCAGTGATTTGTCTGCTGCCGGTGCATTTCTCAGCCTGTATGGGCCGGCACTTTGTGTCACAACAAGGAAATTAACTTATTTTAAAAGCTGAAAGAGTCACAACGCCTCATTCACTAACGTCAGTGTTTATCACAGGCATCCACCAAGACAAAATAAAATGAAATAAAATTTTAACAATGTTAAATTACTCTGGCCTCTGAGTGGAGTGCGACAGTGTACGTGCACTCGATGACGTACATGTCAACATCTACATGCTCTGCCTGCCAAACAAAAGGGTTCTGTTAGTGGTAGAAAAGCAAGCCAAACCAGACTTAACCATTTCAACCTGACCTGGACTACTCGGTGGAAACTGGGAAAATCGTCACGGTGCGACAACTGCATTACTTATCTGACGTAGCCAGCATATTCACTAAATTTTTCAAAAGTCGGCATACGCTGGCTAAATCATCAAGGTGTGACAGGCCTATTAGATTGTATTCGTTAGACTTTTCTCTTTGAGAAAACTAAGCTGCTTTGACATTAGCAAGAACCTCCTACATGTCTTCTATCAGTGAATCTTGGCTAGTGTCCCTTTTATGGTGTGCTCTGAGCAAGATGATCAAGAAAGCTGGATCTGTGACTGGCATTAATCTGGACTCACTTGAAGCCATTCCTGAAAAGAGAATGAGGACCAAGTTAAAGACTATTTTGCTTTTTAAAAGTCATCCTTTACACAATGTCTTCAGCAGTCTTAAAAGCTCTTAAGCAGCAGTTCTTGATGCCTCAATGTTTTACTTAACGCTTTAGGATGTATTTTGTCCTAGCAGGAGCCAAATTTGCTATTTTGCTATTTCTTTGATGTAGATCATACTTTTATTGCATTTTAATGTTTTTATGTTATTGTGTTGTATGCATGGGTATGTATGAACTGTATGGTAACAATTTACTGGGTAGTTTCCCCTTGGGGATAACTAAAGTTTTTTAATCTAAAGGAGTGTTTTTACTAAATATTTAAAGAATTATCTCTGTCTAATAACTCAACATTCCATCTTTCTTAATGTTTACATCTGTGGAAAAAGCTGCAGACAGCATTACGTCACTGTCACTATTCACAATATGGCAACACGTGTCAGTAATGATATCCATCTAGAAATATGCTAAAAGAACAAATGCACATACAGTATATGTTGATGGTGAAAATGCTTCTCTCAGAGTCACTATGCAACAATATTACTTTTGAATGATGCAATTAAAAAAAATTAGCAAGCGGTATATAGCATCCGGGTGATTCTTTAACTACGGGCACTATTGGCCTTGTAAATGTAATTTCCACCACACCATTGCCTTACACTATAAAGTGCCTTGGGGCAACTGTTTGTTGTGATTTGGCGCTATATACATGTGCTCTGATGTTACTGTTTATCTCCATAGAAACTACCCACACAATCTTTCATACAAACTTTTTAAAGGGACATTATTGTTGTGGTGGAAATTACGGCAATAGTGTGGGACAACTACATTTTGTTTAAAAAAATCACAACAGTTGTATGACATTGAATACCCCAATTATGTTTGATTATTTTACTGATATTTTATTCAGAGATATTTTAAAACATTAGAAAAAACGTTGTTTACTATTCATTTTTATCATTGAAGATCATAAGTCTGGGTGTGGGACAAGCACAAAACGGCAATATTTGCATATAATGATGCTGAAAAAAGGTGAAAAAGTCATCATAGACTACTAGGACAAATTTCTTCAAACACTTTCATTGTAAAGATAACTATAAAAGTGTGAAATTTCCCTTTTTGTTTTTTTCATACAATATGATCAAGGGACATAAAAGTGCCCGTAGTCTAAGAATCACCCATCCGTATGTTTGAAAATAAGGAGAAGGGTGATCAGACACACTGATCCCATACAGATGTGGGAAAATAAAGTGAAAGATGTCAATGAACTAAAGTGGCTGAAATAAAATCCTGAGAGAAAAAGGGATCATTAAACATTTATGAACAAACTAGCGCGTTGGGTAATGTTTATAAAATTGGTAGTTGACATTTTTCACGGGTGGCAATAAATTATGCAAAGTTTCTATAATTATTTACAATGGTTTGAGTCCGGAATATAATTATCAACGTCCATTGTTCACTGTTGTTACATAATATCTGTAATTTCTCCAAAAAATATTAGTCCCATCAACGCTCCATTTTGGCAGCGTTCATCCTTGACCCAAAATACATAAGCATACTAAACGCAAATGTCAGCTCTCCCAAGTTTCTCCGTGTTCAAAGGCGCACACACACACGCACATGTGCACACAAGCACAGAAGCCACTTCGCCGATTTACCGCCCCCTGCTGGAATGGCATGCGAGTCCAGATTGTAATTGTCAGTGTCCACTGTTGCTACCTAATATCCCTAATTTCTCCCCCCAAAATTTTGTCCTATCAACTTTTCCATTTTGGCAGTGTTCATCCTTGACCCAAAATACATAAGCATACCAAACGGCACATGTCAGCTCTTCCCAGTTTCTCCATGATCAAAGCCATACGCACGCATACACGTACGTACACAGTGTCCACTTGTCTTTTAAGATACAGATGACCAGTTGCACACCAACATCAATTAGTGTCTCGCTTTTTACTCCTCCTGCCCCATTTGTTTAGAGATTACCTCCAGTTTCTTTTGCCATTTCTCACACTCCACCTGGCACTGTGCTAACATGCTGGCTGTCTCTTGCTTGACCATCTCAGCACGCTCGGCTTCGAAAGAGTGCAGCTTAGCCTGGTTGGTCAGTTCTGCTACCCTGCTGTCAGTAGCCAGCTGGAGCTGACGAAACCTGCATAAATAAATACATACACCTCAGTATACATGAATTACATTTCTTTTTTGATATTAATTCTGAGCTCCACCAGCATACTTTCCCTGGATTTTAGTGATTTAACTCAAGGCGGAAGCCAGCTCCAACTGTCAATAAGTTCAGCTCATTGCCTTTTGAGGAGTTCTGCAATTAATCCAACCAAAACCATCTGATCTGAATCAGAGAAGCTTTGTGTTTTAAACTACATTCTTCAAATTTACTCAACTGCCTCAGCTGTGATCAAAGCTGAACTTGGCACTGGACTCCATTTCAGTTCAGGCATGTCTGGTGGTTTCACGCAAACATCTACTTACCAAATTAATAAATAAATAAATTCTATCTGGTTGTTATCTGAATGATAAAGCTGTATGGTGGGTTGCATCTTACCCAATGAAAAAAATTAATAGTTTAAGAAAATGAGAGTTTTAAAGTGTGTAATAACATCAAGAGTAACAGCTTGGATATAATAAAACAAGGTCACCAGGTAGGAAACTAATTCTTAAATCATCTTGTTACAAGACAATATTTTTCCACTGGTGCTCACAGCAATGTTGGGTCTTGTTTGATCTTACATGATTCAAGTTGGCAGAAAGACTAAAGTGTTTCTCTCCGACACTTAATAATGTGAAAGTAATTAAAGGAAAAACAGCTTCTGCTATAAGCAGCTGTCACAATTTGGCAGACAGCAAATACCAGTCAATTAAGTGCAAAAATCACACAAGGGTTCACAATATAAAGAGAGCCAGAGCACTTTATCTCTTTTACAAAGATTCAAAACACTGATCAAACATTTAGTTGCACAAACACACACACACACACACACACACACACACACACACACACACACACACACACACACACACACACACACACACACACACACACACACACACACACACACAAAATCAACAAATGTCAATGGTGATTACAAGACAAACACTGAGCAGTTAACTGGAAAATAAAGTGAAGTTAAGCACTGCGTTTAAGGTGCAGCTCTCCTCCCCAGGCAGTGAGTGTGCACAGAGACAGAGAATCCAGACTAAGAGGTTGTGTGTATAATATTAATGACTCTTGATTACAGTTGACCTGATAGGATTTCATCATCCATAGAATGCAGGCCTGAGCTGTGCACTCACAGTGACAGACTTGTACACGTGCTTGACATTTTAGGTCAGACCTCTTATCAATGATGGCCACATTCTAAACATGTAGCAGCAAATGGTTTTTCTAACCAAATAAGCTTTTTTCCCCCCTCTTACAGACCACTGAGCTGTTTTGTTTCTCAACTCTTTAAAATCCAAACTGCAAGAAATAACATTAATAGCAGCAAAGCCAAATTCAACCCCCCTGGGGAAAATTCTCAACTGCAAAGTTTAGGCCTAAAGAACAGGTGAAACCAGAGTGCTGCACTCAATAGTTCAACTCTGGGTTGGATACTGATCTCTGTAACTCTGTTTGCCAGCATTCTGAAATAGAGAGCTGAGATTCTAGTTGGCCCTCAGTCCTACAATCACCCCACGCCATTACAAGCCGGTCCGCCTCATTCTTTACCCCAAAAATAGGGGCAAGCGTTGGGTAAGGGGTTAAAGGCTTGTGGCTAGCATCTGTCCTTCCTGGCTTGCGATGCGATGCAGAGAAGGAATGCGACTACAGCAGAGACTGAGAGGGAGAGTGAAGTGTGTTTTTATGTGTGTGTGTGTGTGTGTGTGTGTGTGTGCGCGCGCATGGAAAGACCAACAGCTGGTAGTTTGGATCCAATGAAATGACTGGCATGTCTCGTCAGTAGTAGTAACCCAGGACACTAATGCTGCTGATGTCTGCGGGTGCTTGTCAGATATAATACTGTAAAACAAAATACATCGTTCTTGGATATTAGACAAATAATGTAACTAATGGTATAGACACATATCTACTTAATTCTTTTTGCTATTTAAGAAATGTGCGTGACACAGAGAAAACTGAAAATTTCCTGAAGACATAACTTCTCTGAAACAGTCTGCTGGACACTTTTTTTTTGTTTGTTTGCATTGAAAGTGTTTTACTCCTGAGAAGCCAGCAGCAGCCAGGACATTTAAACTATCCTATAACAAACTAATGGCTGACTCTACCACTGAACTCTGACTTCTATGTGACCTTGTGACCCTACCAGCACAACAAAGTCTTCAGCTTCAGCACACATGCTAATGACAGCTTTCACCAGCTCTCACACCAACAAACAACCAGAGTATTACAAGAGTAACACGCAGAAAGTCAAGTTGTTCACATTACAACACTGACCTCTGCATAATTAAATCATACCGGTGTGTCTAACAATCATTGCCCACGCAAAAAAAAAAAAAAACTATGAATTTGAAATATGATTCACTTCACTGTGACTACAAGAAACTGTACAAACTGGCCTGAGTTGCTTGATAGCTTAGCAGTTGCCCTCGGGCAAAGCTCCTTCATATACTACAGTCTTTTCACAGTGCACCCAGGAAGTAATCCACATGAATGTCTACAGCTGCAGATAGATTGTCAAACTCCTCAAAGACCACCACACCTGCTGACGGCTGCACTGTGTCATGCAATAGTGATGACTCAATCGTCGTCATTATGGGAGCTGCCAATGCAACTTGGGCTCTGGGTGACTGGAAGTTGAAAGGTTGCAACTAAAAATATAACATAATGCTAAAATACCCTTGGCCATATGAGCATATACCTTTTAACGTCGTCTGCAGGAGGGCGTGCGTGTGCGCATACATGAGCTTTTCAAAAGACCAGAAGTTAGCGTTGATCACGTGTGATGCGCATGCACGCTGACGTCCACGAGATGTCTTGTAAATCACTCCAGAGGTGTTATCAGGTTACAAAAATAGCATTTTCAGTTTTAGAAGTGTCTATTTCTTGCTAGCTTTTACATAATATATGAGAAACATGTTAGAGAGAGAGAGAGAGAGACCAGCCAGCGATGTCACAGTGCCTCTCTACTCTGATTGGCTGTCACCCCTCCCTCCACACATCCCCCAAAAAAGTGGGTTTGCATGATTCATAGCATGAAAACAGGAAACAGAATGTGACCGTTTCACTTCTTAAAATAAGTCAAGGTTAGCATCTTTGAACTTGTCCAAGAATGGTCCCTGTGAATTTGAAGACCATGGCAGTAATAGGACTTGACTGAGCACAGACAGACAGACAGATGCAAAGTCTTCTAAATACTTGATGGCCATATTTTGGTGGCTTTGGGTGGGGTGTGCAGCCAGTACATTCTGAGTGCCGGTCCCAAGCCCGGATAAATGAGGGTTGCGTCAGGAAGGGCATCCGGCGTAAAACAAGCCAACCCAACTATGCAGACTCAGAATTGAATTCCCATACCGGATCGGTCGCGGCCCGGGTTAACAACGTCCGCCACCGGTGCTACTGCCCAACAGGGTGCCGGTGGAAATTGGGCTACTGCTGGGCGAAGACAACGAAGAAGAGGAGGAAAACGTTGCCACAAACAGCGGGAGAAGAAGAAAACTAGAAGGGTGGAAATGAGAGTGGGGACTTTGAATGTTGGTAGTATGACTGATAAAGGGAGAGAGCTGGCTGATATGATGGAGAGGAAAAAGGTAGACATATTGTGTGTGCAAGAGACCAAGTGGAAGGGAAGTAAGAGCAGGAGCATCGGCGGTGGGTACAAGTTGTTGTACCATGGTGAGGACAGGAAGAGAAATGGTGTTGGGGTCATTTTAAAGGAAGAGTATATTAAAAGTGTGTTGGAGGTAAGCGAGTGTCTGACAGGGTGATGAGTGTGAAGTTGGAAATTGAAGGGGTGATGATGAATATCATCAGTGCATATGCCCCACAGGTAGGCTGTGAGATGGAGAAAGAAGATTTCTGGAGTGTGTTAGATGAGGTGGTGGAGAGTGTGCCCAAGCATGAAAGAGTGGTGATAGGAGCAGACTTCAATGGGCATGTTGGTGAAGGGAACAGAGGTGATGAGGAAGTAATGGGTAGATATGGTATCAAGGATAGGAATGGGGAAGGACAGATGGTAGTTGATTTTGCAAAAAGGATGGAAATGGCTGTGGTGAATACCTACTTTAAGGGAGGAGCACAGGGTAACATAAGAGTGGAGGAAGGTGCACACAGGTGGACTACATTCTTTGCAGGAGATGCAAGCTAAAAGAAATCACAGACTGTAAGGTGGTAGCAGGAGAGAGTGTCACTAGACAGCATAGGATGGTTGTTTGTAGGATGACTTTAGAGGTAAAGAAGAAGAAGAGAGTGAGAGCTCAACAAAGAATCAGATGGTGGAAGCTGAAGGAGGAAGACTGTTGTGTGAAATTTAGCGAGCAGGTGAGAGAAGCACTGGTTGGAGGGGAAGCAATTTTGGACAACTGGAAAACTACTGCACATGTGGTGAGGGAGACAGCTAGGGCAGTACTGGGTATGACATCTGGACAGTGGAAGGAAGACAAGGAGACTTGGTGGTGGAATGAAGAGGTCCAGGAAAGTATAAGGAGAAAGAGGTTTGCGAAAAAGTTTTGGGATAGTCGGAGAGATGAAGAAAGTAGACAGGAGTACAAGGAGATGCGGCGTAAGGCGAAAAGAGAAGTGGCAAAAGCAAAGGAAAAGGCATATTGCGAGCTGTACAAGAAGATGAATAGTAAGGAAGGAGAAAAGGACTTGTACCGATTGGCCAGACAAAGGGACAGAGCTGGAAAGGATGTGCAGCAGGTTAGGGTGGTAAAAGATGCACATGGTAATGTGCTGACAAGTGAGGAGTGTGTGTTGAGAAGGTGGAGGGAATATTTTGAAGAGCTGATGAATAAAGAAAATGAGCGAGAGAAAAGGCTGGATGATGTGGTGAGAGTAAATCAGGAAGTACAAGAGATTAGCTAGATAAGGAAGAAGTGAGGGCTGCTATGAAGAGGATGAAGAGTGGAAAGGCAGTTGGTCCAGATGACATTCCAGTGGAGGCATGGAAATGTCTAGGAGAGATGGCAGTAGAGTTTCTAACCAGATTGTTTAATAAAATCTTGGAAACTGAGAGGATGCCTGAGGAGTGGAGACGAAGTGTGCTGGTTCCTATTTTCAAGAACAAGGGTGATGTGCAGAGCTGCAGTAACTACAGAGGCATAAAGCCACAGCATGAAGTTATGGGAAAGCGTAGTAGAAGCTAGGCTTAGAAAACAGGTGAAGATCTGTGAGCAGCAATATGGTTTCATGCCGAGAAAGAGCACTACAGATGCAATGTTTGCTCTGAGAATACTGTTGGAAAAGTACAGAGAAGGACAGAAAGAGTTACATTGTGTGTTTGTGGACTTAGAAAAAGCTTATGATAGGGTGCCAAGAGAAGAGTTGTGGTATTGTATGAGGAAGTCTGGAGTGGCAGAGAAGTATGTTAGGGCAGTGCAGGACATGTACAAGAATAGTCTGACAGCGGTAAGATGCGCAGTCGGAATGACAGACTCATTCAAGGTGGAGGTGGGATTACACCAAGGATCAGCTCTGAGTCCTTTCTTGTTTGCAGTGGTGATGGACAGGTTGACGGATGAGATCAGACAGGAGTCCCCATGGACTATGATGTTTGCAGATGACATTGTGATCTGTAGTGAGAGTAGAGAGCAAGTTGAGTCTAGTCTGGAGAAGTGGAGATATGCTTTGGAGAGAAGGGGAATGAAAGTCAGTAGAAGCAAGACTGAGTACATGTGTGTGAATGAGAGGGAGCCCAGTGGAATAGTGCAGTTACAAAGAGTAGAAGTGGTGAAAGTAGATGAGTTTAAATATTTGGGGTCAACTGTTCAAAGTAATGGAGAGTGTGGTAGAGAGGTGAAGAAGAGAGTGCAGGCAGGGTGGAGTGGGTGGAGAAAGGTGGCAGGAATGATTTGTGACCGAAGAATATCAGAGAGAGTGAAGGGGAAAGTTTACAAAACAGTAGTGAGACTAGCTATGTTGTATGGTTTAGAGACGGTGGCACTAACAAAAAGACAGGAGGCAGAGCTGGAGGTGGCAGAGCTGAAGATGTTGAGATTCTCTTTGGGAGTGACAAGAATGGACAAGATTAGGAATGAACATATCAGAGGGACAGCTCAGGTGGGATGGTTTGGAGACAAAGTCAGAGAGGCGAGATTGAGATGGTTTGGACATGTGCAGAGGAGGGACCCAGGGTATATAGGGAGAAGGATGCTGAGGATGGATCCACCAGGCAGGAGGAAAAGAGGGAGACCAAAGATGAGGTTCATGGATGTGCTGAGAGAGGACATGCAGGTGGTTGGTGTAACAGAGGAAGATACAGAGGACAGGGTGAGATGGAAACGATTGATCTGCTGTGGCGACCCCTAACGGGAACAGCCGAAAGACAAAGAAGAAGAAGAGGGTAAAATGTAAAAGCATCAATACAGGACAGTGAACTGCTGTGACTCTGAATGGCAATGTGGTGGAACATAACAGTTATACTAAAAAGAGAAATAAACCAGCTCAAACTTTATTTTAAAGCAGACATCTGTATACAGATGTGCAATCAACTGAGCACATACTATCTGCAAAGTCAAAAACTAATTTGAAAACTTCCTGGTCCTGCTAAAAATTAAACCAAAACAGGCACAGGTGAGAAGATAGCAAAACTACACTCGAGAGGAAAGAATATTTGGACAAAGAGTTCGGGGAATGTTCTGGATATTTCAGAGATTTCAATAAAGTGTACAGACCATCCCCCACCCCAAAAGCAAACGTTTGTATGAATTAACTCACTGTTGCAGTAGTTGGTCATATCTTGACTTCGTATCTCGCTCAGAAGCAACAGCACTGTCCTTCTCCAACAATGCGCTATCTCTGGCCTCACGCAAACACCTGATCAAAACACAGACCCACAAACAAACAATGTCATGCACACCTATCAAAGAAATTACAGTGCATCCAGAAAGTATTCACTCCGCTTCATTTTTCCACATTTTATGTTACAGCCTTATTCCAAAATGGAGTAAATTAATTTTTTTTCCCCCTCAAAATTGGACTCACAACACCCCATAAAGACAACATGAAAACTTTTTTTTAATTCTGCAAATGTATTAAAAATAAAAAAACTAAGAAATTACATGTACATACACAACACATAAACTGATGGAAGGTGGTCCACGTCACAGCCCTCCTGTTAACGGCGGTCACTCGTCGTTACATTCTGTCCGACTGGAGTTGGACTGACTTGCCCACATCCCACACATAGCAGCTTAGTTTAGCATGGTGTGATGTAGCAGTGCAAACCACAAACTCGGCCAGTTCCACGCTTTCTGGAGTGGCAACATGCTTTTTTGAGGCAGTATTGTTGTGATCTGGCCCTATACAAATACCATAAATTGAATTGAATTTCTTAACAGTTCTCCAGGCCACATGAATGGAAAAGACAAATCCATGTTTAAATCCATGTTTTTAAGGCCATTCTCACACTGTGCTGGGCTTAATTTCTGCAGTCTGTCCAAGAGGCACTCCAAAAAAAAAAAAAACACCTGACTTTCCTATTCAAAATATTATCTTTGGAAAAACTGTCCAACTAATAAGCAACACTAGTCATTTTGCTGTATCCTTGCAAGCCACTCATTTGAACCATTTTGCCGTATTCAACTTCAATGTCCACAAAAATACTGATTTCACACTATAACAAAATTCTGTTTTCCATACCACTGATTTTAATAGAGGGTCTCAAGGGGCCGATACACTCCCTGACATCATCAAAGTTCATATTCCTTGCAGCTTGAGGTTCCTGAGTGTTTATCAGCAGCAGGTGAAATCAGGCTAGTTTCCCCATGTTTATGACTTAATTTCTCAGGGCATATGGTACCAAAAATAAAATGCAATACATCAATATTTTCATAATTCTTTAGTTTTTTAGAATAGTCAGCTCATTTGACATTTTATTTATTAGTGATACGCACTTTAAGTAATAATAAACAGAAGAAAAAAAAAGCAACCATCCACACACTTAGGCATAATAAACCTGAAAGTCTCTGCCTGTAAGCTTTTTGCAATGATAAATTAGATTTTTGCACAGATTTGAATGTGCAGATGCTCTTTTATTTTATTTATTCATTTTGCTTTTTAACCAACTAGTTAAATTACCAAAATACAATTTTATTAATACAGTGCTTTTGCCTATAAAAATGAAAAAAAAGACAGAATCCTACATTAGAATCATACTGTATACAAACACACACACACAAAAACAGTTTCACATCACCTTTAAATGGCCAAACAAAGAAAACCAAAACACCAACTACTTGAATGCTGAGAATGACCATGAAATATTGATTATACAAGGAACACAAATGCTGTAGTAATTTTACCCAAACAGTAGTAGAATAAATGATAAGAGTCATATCCTTTCACAAAATTCTGCACAATTATTTGTTTGTTTATTTCCTGCAGTGCATAGCCATGCCAAAACCTGAGTTTACTAGAACTGAAGCCGACATAGAAATATAGTATCTTTTCTAGCTGCTTGAAGCTGGCTGCAAAACAGAGCACTTTCTCGATGCACTCTGTGTTAAAATGTCTAACTTTAGAGCAGAAATATATATATTTACAGCCTGGTATAAAAACAGCCACTCTGAGTGACAGCTGCTGAACGGAGCTTCTCTTCCTCTCGTCTTTAGCTCAGAATCCGCTCAATTCAGCTGGTCATGGAGACTGTCTGCTTGTTTTGAGTATTTTATTACAAACACCTGGAAAAATACAGCTGGTTGTGCGGTGAAATGTCCTAAAGGATCCGGCGTCTCTGTTGCAGTATTTGCGGCGAGTGAAATTCTCGTTGGATTTGATGTTATATGCTAACAGTGTTAGCACTTTTAGCAGCTGTCGATAGCTTCATCCGTTAGAGCTACTTAATGTACGATTACTAAGCAAATACCCGGCCCATAACTCTTAAAGTACTGTTAAGAGAACCTGTTAGGAGAACCACCACACAGTCCACAAAAATATGACTTAATAAACACTAAAACCGAGGTTCAGTGGCTTGGACTCAAAGAGAGACGCATGTTCAGGTGTCTTCTGTCACATGTAGAGCCACCCATGCTCCGCCTCTTTATGCATTCATGAGTTAATTGATTAGCTTCTGTGAACATGGGGCCGTACAGAAAATAGCCCAGATACTGGCTTCGTTTTGAATCTTCCGGCTCTCTATAGAAAACCATTGGGTGACGTCACACAGGCTTTGTCCAGTATATATACAGTCAATGTACATGGCTTGCAATGGTGTAAGCCCCGCCTCTCTCAAGCTGTTTTATTGGACTTGCTGCATGATCTTGATTCTGGTGTTGTTACCAACATTCAGAAACTATTCTATTCTGCATTATATCACCATAAATTTAGAACAGGTGTTCAACCACACTGTTAAACCTGATAACACACATTTGAAGGCAATTCATTCCCCAAATGTGTAATACCATCTAGAGACGTGCACGCAGATAAATGAACAGACAGGTCGGTGATGTTAAAGCTTTACTGTTTTTAGCTGATATGCAGATTGTATAATCGGGCAGTAACAGCTAAAGTTAGAGGTGCATGGAACAAGACTGGTACCTGTTCTCTCTTTCATACATCTCTCTGGAGGTTTTCTGCAGGTGGTCTATCTCCTGACTGGTTTTAAGCCTGATGTTGTCCAACTCATCTCTCAACTTGGTCTCATACTCTGACTTATAGTGGTCTCTGTAATACACACAAAACAAGATAAATATGAAAACAACAACATAGACCCACTAAAAGACACTGACTGTTTTTCACACCAGAAATAAATCAATCCTTGTGGTTGTCAAAAGTCCATCTGGTGTAAAGTGGTAGAGTCTAACCTGGAAGCTGCATATTTCTCATAGAACTCTTCCCTGGCCTTTTTGGTGTCTTCTAATTGTGCCTGGACAGTAGAAAGATGTGAGGGCAGGTTAGGCATGGCAATCTCATTATTTACAACCTTATAAAAGAAGTGGAGCTTCCTTTTAATCAGATGGGTGGACCTGCAGCCTCTCCAGGCGGTCTTCTTCATGTGCACATCGGACATTGAGCTCCAAGTTCTGCCTGTGGATGTACTCCTTGTCTTTTTGCAGCAGTGTTACAGACTGCTGCAATGTCACCACCTGCAGGACAAGAACAGAAACAGGAAGAATGACAGACTACAGTTGCAGTAGTAACAGTAATAATAACAAAGATTCATATTTTACTAATCCTAGCAGGGAAATTCTCCTCTGCATTTAACCCATCCTAATCACATACATTTTAGAAAATCTGATCACACTAGGCGCTGAGGGCAGTGACCAACCAGCACTTGGGGATCAACGTTCTTATGCCAAGGTAAGACTACGAATCGTTATGTCACTGTGCCGCCCGGATAGGCTCCAGATAACCTAAAGGTTTTGTGTGTGTGTTTGTACCTCTGTGCTGAGTGCATCTCTTTCCCTGATAAGTGCAGTGTGAGTTAAGTCCAGGGACTCAAATCTTCTCTTTAACTCCTTCAATTCTGCTTCAAAGTTATCACGCTCACTATAAACCACAGCAAAGATTTGTTAATATACATGTGAAATAAAAACTTATACATGAGAGTGCCGTAATAACAAATAAGTGTTGTTCCTGTGGCTGTATTGAACCCTGATTTTAGACACAAGTGACATCTAAAGCCACTTTGTAGATCTATTGTACACATGTCGCACTCAGTAATTAAATGATTACAATGAATAAAGTAATCACTTGTCTCATGAAGATATGCACCGTTTGATGACGGGGTAGTTGTCTCTACGAAAATCCCCTTCTTGGATGTGCTGCTTCGTGTCGGCTATTTCTAAGGTCAATCGCTGGCTCCTTAACTCCAGCTCTGTACGCAGACGTCGCTCTTCATCATAGCTCTACACACATTCATGAAGAAATGTTACTAATAATTACCTAAATAAAAAATACTGAGTTTGCCAAAACGTGCTTCAGGATAATGTGTATGACACCTCCATGAGAGTCTTCATCTGGGTTCTGTACACATCCAGCTCTTCTGTCAAACTGTTCTTCTTCACATGGAGTTCTGCAAGCTGAGCTTGCAGAGGAGTCACCACTTCATAGAAACGCATCTGAGCACAAAGCAATAAAGTATCGCAATGTCAGGAAATTCAGACACCCTCATCTCTAAAAAATATGTGGACAATGAGTGTTTGTATTATACAGACTGTCTCTCATAGTGTGTTGAAAGCAAATACATCATAATAATTATAAGTCTACAGCGCAGACTGCTGTCTTTAATTTGAAGGTAATTACATCCAAAATAAGGGCAAAAGTGCAGCAATTACAGCAATTTTTAAAGGACAAAACATCCTTCATTCAAGAGTTGGCTGCTGAGCTGTTTCACAACCACTTGTGTCTTATTCTTTCATTATTCCACTGACAAGTTATGAGATAAAAAAGTCTGGAGTTGATTTTGAAGTGTGACATATCTATAGAGTTCACCTAAATCTGCCATTCTCAGAGAATATCTTGATTGTGTCCATTAGGTGAGAATAATTTAATAAAAACACTGAATTCATATAGTTTAGTAGTACTTTTGCATGACACGATTGCCCCCTGGTGGCAATTGTGTGAAGTAATGTACATACATTACTACTGCTTGGAAGGACTTCAGATGCCATACTTGGGTTATACACATGCGTACGCGTAACTATTTTCTCCCAGGGGCATAGTACCAAATTCTGGGCCCTAGGTACTAGCCATATTGAAGACCCCCCCCCCCCCCCCCCCCGCACTGTTATGTTCTTTTTTATTAACGCAAACACCAAATTTCTAATGCGTAGTCAAACCAGGTCTAAATCATGTATACCTTAGATCGTCTGTTAAAATGCACAGGAATGCACCAAATTGCACCATTTTTATTGAAAATGGTGCAATTTGGTCCCCCAGACCCCCCAACTCAATATAGCTAGCTTTCAAGCTCACCTCTCTTTTCAAAGAATTTGGTTAGCAGCTGCTTTCCCTGTCCTTTTTTCTCTTCTTTTTTGAAATCCGGACTTTGATTTTTTAGGAAAGACATATTTTATTTCAGCCTAAACACTAGGGTTGCAACTAACGATTATCTTACTAATCAGTTCATCAGTCGATTATTTTTTCGATTAATCGTTTTTTTGTTGTTGTTTTTTTTTTTTTTTTTTTTTTTTTTACTTACATGTGAGTTTTGCCAGTATTTCTTTAAGTGAGTTATTAAGAGGACTTTGTCACACAACATGGTTTGACCTTGTAACAAAGTTATGTTATATTCTCATCAAAAACATACCTGGAGTAGTGTTTTGTTTTATTTTACACATACATACATCACCGACACACCACAAAGAGATTTCTATCAGGTTTAGATGCCTACAGCAACTATCTCAACCACTGAAAACATATTACAGCAAGAGTCCACAAAAGTATTTTAAAGGCCTGATGAAAGTGTAATGTGTTATATTTAATAAGATATTTTCATGAAAAAAGACACAAATGTGCAGTTTACTGCATTTTTTTTTTCTTGTGTAAAAACACAGCTTAGATGTGGTTTGACCGAAACAAATTGTCATTAAACTTAATAAAACAGGGATGAAGTGGAGGTTTAAGAGTCACTAGGTGTTCACAGGAAACAGTTATTTCTATATTTATTTATGTTCATTGTTAGTTGGTTTAAATTTTCTGTTTTGTTTTTATCAAATTCTTTTTGTCTGTTTCTCTAAAACTATATTGTGGCATTATTAGTTATTATTACTATTATTGTTGTTGTTTCTATTATTATTATTATTGATATATAAATACAAATAAATGAATAAAATATTACAATTTGTAATACATTTGACTCTTTTACAACAACAAACGCTGAGCCATGAATTATTATACAGAAAACAAATGCGCTAACAGCTGCAACAGCTTAATGCTATTCTTCAACATTGAAAACGCCACAGACATGCTAACGCGTTAGCATCGGTCCCGTTTTTAAGTTATAAAATACATCTATCAACTGTTTCAGAAGACCATAACAGGTCAGATTAACATAAAAAGGTAAATGTTACTCACAGACATATGCTCTTTGGGGTTTTAGTGGGAAAAATTAAGATTAAGCGAAATAAAACACTGAATTAACAAAGCACCAGATCGAAGCAGTGATTCGTTCGATCTGCGAATTACTGCTTCGATTGGTTCAAGGTTCAAAGCAAAGCCACGCTGCAGAAACGTTTGATTTATATAGAAGAAACGAAACATTTGCGGTAAAACAAAGTTATTTAACAACTAATTGATGACTAAATTACTTGACAACTATTTTAATAATCGATTAATTGGTGAGTGTCGCCTGTGAGCCTGGACTAAACCATTGTACAACTGTGCAGGGTGGAAGGGCCCTCAGAGATCTTTCAATATTATTGTTAGAGCAGAATTATGTTTTGCAACATTTATACATTCATTCTAATTATATTCTTTTACAACATGAATTGTATGGACATTAATAACATGCAACACAAAAATGTATTTAATGCCAGTTTTTTGTGCCCCCCATGCTCTGGGCCCTGGGTACATAGTACCCTTTACCCACCTAGTCCGACGCCCGTTTTCTCCTGTACACACACCTGGTTACAGCAATGTATACATTAACTCCCCCCTTCAAAAAATAAATAAATAGCTAAATAAATTAGTACTATTAAAAATTAATCAAATTAAATACAAGCTTAATAAATCTAAATGAATCACATTTAACAGCATCTATAATTTTATTAAAAATGTCATCCCTCAAATTGCAAAGCACGTACAGTGCACAAATATTAGGCTTTCAGGAAAGCAAAAACTATGAAGAAAAATAAGAGAAAAAAAAATCACTCTTATTAAAATCAATTACAGTAATATTTTAATGTAAAAAAATGTACTTACAGCTACAAATTCCTGTATGGACAGTTTGTCTTCGGGGAGGTCACGGAGCTCCTGGTATCTGTCCTGGGAGATTTCCATCTCCTTGAGGGACTTTCGCACCTCTCCCGCCTTCTCACGCAGCTGTCGGTTGGTTTTCTCCAACTGCTGCTGCTTCAGCAAGATGGAATCCATCTCCTGCTTACGCAGGGCCTCCTGCTTCCTGGAGAGGAAAGTGTTTGTTATTATTCAACTGAACATTTTTCTGTACTAAACCACCATAGAAATGGGAAGTGCCATCCCCATTTCAACAATTTTTGATAAAATTTCATATTTTATTCTTTAATACAATTTGACATGGAAAAGTGTTGATAAAAACATATGTTAACAGGTCCACCATGCATTACTTACACTGTATATGTGAAGCACAAGTACTTTGCATGTTTAATATTATTATTCTACTCTATACTGTAACTGAATTTTCCTACTTTTACAAATTTGCATGCAAAAAAATATCCAATTGATGAGAATAATTAAAATTCCTTTGAATATTGATTCCACAGAATTTATAATGCTTAATTCTAGTACCAAAAGACATAGTATCTAATTTGGGAATTACAGCACATTTGTAGTATCAATCAGTGACCTGTGTCTGCAGAGCACATGTCCCTTATTTCGCACCGCCATCTCCATCTTCCTCACCTGTTCTCCTCCTGAGTAAGTTTAAGCTGACTGTCCAGTCTTAGAGACAGCACTTGTTTTTGATACAGAGCATCGTTTAGTCTGTCCTCCAGCTCCTCAGTCTGAAATAAAGACACACAATGCGCAAAGTCACATTTCATATACGGGGTCCTTATAAGCCTCACAATTCTACTGCTATGTATATAAAAACTGTGTTTCAGCCTGACACAGCTTGTTCTCCATTTCCAGACTTATGCTGCTTTCCAAAGCAAATAGGAAGCTGGAACTTCCCATCTGAAAAGTCCCACTTTGACCTCAAAGCATTCCAGGGCACGGACCAAAGCATCTGGGCATCATCTTAGTATGCATTCAGTGACTTCCTGATTTAGCCATCAGAAGTGTATGTGTATGTGGTGAAAGTGTTGAACTTTGAGAGATTCACTTATCGCAAAAGTAACATTCATTTCTCTTTGCCTTGTCATGTGAAAAATGCTCTTTAGCATGTTGGTAGTACTAATGTTAGGCTTCCTTGAGATGCAAAGAACAACACCACAATGTCTTTAGATGTTGCCCAAAATTAACCCTTAAATCTTAAAAACACCATGTTTTTAAAATGTTAGTAACAACCCAAGTAATGCACACATACAAAGAAACCAAAAGAAATAAGTACAGAAATTAAGTTATGTGTAATAATGCGAAACGACACAGGAAAAAGTACTGAACAAGTAAAGAAAGGGAGGTGGAAAAGGGCATGGAAAGTCAAGACACCAGCTGAAATCAGTAATTAGAAAGCAATCCTGCCGCTTGTCAGTACAAATTAGTATCAGTTGGTTCAGCCACAACTGATTGCCTAAAAAATGTGTCTCATAACCAAGGTGTTACATAAGAAACATAACTATTCGAATTGTGTCCCACTAATCTATGGGAGAAAGAAGCATTGCAAGGGGCAGCTCCTTTCTATTTAAAGCAACAGACACAGAACAGCTCGTCAAAGATCCATCACTTCCTAAATTAAAGACCACAATGGTAATGTCTACTATTTTGCGTAATTCTTATCTTTTTGTGTGTTGTTGCACAAGGTATCTACATGATGACTTTCCAAATGAAACATCACAATCCACGCACTCCAGTAAAAGACAACCTTCACGTTTCTAGCATCCATGCATCCATGCATCCATCCATCCTTCATTACTTCCTACCTTGGTCATATGTTCAGCCTTCATGTTGTCAATGATCAAATTCTTCCGAGAAAGCTCGATTTTTAACAGCTGGACGTTGTGCAGAAGCTCCTTCCTCTCGATCATCTGACGGGTCACCTTTTGGGAACCGTCCCGCTGGTCGTCGGATGAAGAAACGTCCTCGGTGGTGGGCACGGTGGTTTCCAGACTCACGTCCTCCGACTCCACCGAGCTCGAGATGTTAGCCGCGTTCGGCCGGTGTTTAAGAGGCATTTTGCTGTTACTTTACCTCGTCTACTGACCGACCACAAGTTCACATACACTTAAAAAAAGCAAACTTTACATCTCGGACATGCGAAAAAAGCACCACCGTGTTTGTATTTTCAAGTGTCCCGCTACCAGGAAACCGCCAGCTTTTAGTTTTAGATCTTCTTCGTGAGATTTTTGCTCTGTTTTCTTTTTTTTTTAAGTCTACAGTAAATTACCGCCACCTTCTGCTCGGGAGTGAAAAAGCGCGAATAGTATATCAAATAAATCAAATCAAAATTCTACTCAATGACCGAAACATTTTTATGTATTATTAGGCCTGTTATATTAACCCTTATTTTGTTTCTGTTTGTACTCTTGTTTTTGTTTGTTAATTCAGAGAACCACATTAAAAATAAGTCTGATGTTTTATATAATAATAATAATAATAAGAAGAAGAAGAAGAATGACTTCATTCCAGACTCATGAGTACATAGATACATGATATGTACATAGGTCCATAAGTGGGCAGTTACAGACTTATACAGTGAAGTTTGTATGTAACATCCGTAACCAGTAGGTCCTGATCCTGGACCTGTATTTTAAGATGGTGCCAAGAATAGCACATAGGATGAGATTCACAGACTTATCTCAACGCATTTCCTGATCACAGTCTGATAACACTGTATGTCAAAGACTGTGCAGAGTATATTGGTACTCTCATATTTGGAGAATCCAATGAATAATTTAAAAATATTATGATAGGACACATACAGTTTGTTTATGCATGAATTCTTGTAGTTCCACCAGAGTTGAGCTGTGTACATAGGAGAGCAGCATGAACGAAACAAGGTTAATTTATCATCAAGATTACACATATGAAATTTGCGCAGGATCAAATTCTCTTGAGCATATAGCTGCCTGCATTGTCTGTCTATATAAAGGTCATCACTTATATGGAAGTAAATCTGTGCCATCAATGTGGAAGTAAATCTGTGCCATTAAATTTTGGCGGTGGTCCGGATCCAGGATCAAGTTTCACTTTAACAGGATTACATCAAAAATACTACACAAATTTAACTAAATTTTCACCACAGCTATAGATTAGGCCATGGAAGACTCATTTGAATCTTGGAGGTGATCCGGATCCGGATTGGCGGCTATTAAACCTTTAAATGTGTTCAGGAAAAACATTTGCATAACTCATCTTGCAGATGATATGACTGTTTTCCTCAAAGGGGCAAATCAGATCCCTCTGGTGATTAAGAGGATAGAACACATTTATAGGGCATTGGGACTATACCTGGATTTGAAAAAATGTGAACTCGTTCCCATATACAATCACCCTGTAACAGAGTTATATTGGATTCCAGTCAAGAGTCAAGTACTTAGGAGTGGATGTTTCAAGAGATTATAAAATTAGAAAAGGAATTAATTTTGCTTCTGGTATCAAGAAAATAAAATAAATACTCAACTCTCAGTTACAGAGGGATTAATCATTAATTTGGACAAATTTTGATTACTAAAATTGAGACACTTTCTATAGTGATGTACCCAGCCATTTCCTTAGCCATTCCTGATTATTTGATTAAACCACTTCATCACAATATATATATATATATATATATATATATATATATATATATATATATATATATATATATATATATATATATATATATATATATATATATATATATAATGTTACTGTGACTGGGTTCACTAAGACGGTCTGTATTACATTTGCGAGATGAAAGTGGCAATTTTTAGAAATACGGAACTGAAAAAAAAAAACAACATAGGCTGGTTATTAAGGCAATTCCACAATTCCACAAGGTATGTCAAATATGATCAAAGAAATCCTGCTTTATTACGCAGGGGTACCACAATTACCTTTACTCTGAATCTAGGAATTTGACTTTAAAGAGAAAAAATGTACAAAGTCTTAAGAAATACCCTCACTTTGAGTATATTTCTCCTCCCTTTAAAAAGAAAAAATGTATTAAAAGATTATCCTGAAGAGAAGAAGTTAAAAATTAGATCCAGAGCTTACTCTTCCGATTTCACCAAAAGTTAAAGAAACCCACTTCAAAATTATGAATAATATTTACGTATGTCATGTATGTATGAGGAAGAGATTTAAAATTGATAAAACAACTAAGTTTTGTGATTCTGATATCAAAACATTAGAACATCTTTTTTCCAACTGTACTCACACAAATATTTCTGGGAACTTCTCCAAAACTGGGTAAATGAAAAAGATAAGCTCTTACCCAAACTGGAATTTTATGATGATAAATTTGGTGTTGTTATGCCTGACAAAAAACAAAAACAAAACAGAAAAAAATGATATATAATAGTATAATTTTGATGGCCAAACAAGTTTATTCATAGATACAGATTCTTTGGGTCCAAACCATTATTTAAGGTCTTCATGAATGAACTTTTGAATTTTGAAAAAAATTTGAAATATATAAAAGCCTGGACTGTTGTTCGTTTCGTTTTGTTTTTGGTTTTTATTTTGGGGGGGTTTTGGGGGGTGGGGGGCTTAACGGCCTACAAAAAATTAACAGTGTCCAGAATAAATTTATTTATGGAAAAAGAAAATTTTATTACAAAACGTATAGATAATTAAAAAAAATAAGACGTTGTTTTAAAAAAGTAAAGTTTATTTTGTCAAAACCACACGTTAAACAACGACGTAAACTTTATGATTTAACGAAACTCCGAGAAAGTGTGTTTTGTCCCCGTCGTGTAACTTTCAGATGCAGACGAGTTGCCATGTTCGCAATGTTGTGCAGCTCACTTTTGAAGAAACTCCAAAAATCTCTTTTTGCATGGTCCCTCCTTCGGGCATATATATATATATATATATATATATATATATATATATATATAAAATTAGGGTTTTTTTTAACTGGCTTAATATGGTTGCGTAATTGTTACACAAGATCTGGCAACACAGAGACTGGCTTTCATTAACGTCATAGACTTACACACATGGGCAGCTAGCTTTTAGCTGTCGAGTGCTAGGACAGATCAGAATTTAACAAACTAAAGCTTTTACACATTTTTTAAAATTATGCTGAAATCTAAAACATTCGTGAAAAAGACCCGGTCGGGTGGTGTGATGAAAATAGTGCGTGAGCATTATTTGAGAGACGATATTTGGTGCGGAAGCGAAGCTTGTCGTAAGTGCAATCAGGAGAATGGAGTTTTACAGAAAGACGCTGTTATTGAAAGTTCTCTCTGCTCCTATCCGCATTATTTACTGCCCGACACCAACGTGGTGCTTCACCAGGTAAACACAAAGCGATGCTTTCATCATCTTTCTGTATAATATGTTGGTTTCTACATGAATGAACCTACAATTCATTTCCATTGTGGTCTATTTATCTGTATTTGCTTAAATTCAAGATATTTTTACGTTATTGTGATAATTATGTTTGGCACAGTTGATGTGTGTTATAGGCTATTCATTTTTTTTTCTTTTTACAAATTAGAACATGTTGATGGTTCTTTGACTCAAAGAATGTGCTTTTTTATTCCTACTTACAGTAACTTGGGTTACGTCACGGAGCCATTTAGGACCCCAGCAACTTTAGATTCATTCATTCAAATCAGATGATGAACTTAATATGATCAGTGAGTCACGTGCTTGAACTTACCGCCAACTAGAGAATATATGAATACACGCATCCATTTATGTGTCTGATGTTATTTAAACTAGGTATCATCACAGTTCATGGACAATCCCAACATTAACTCACCCTGTCAATAAATTTTGAGCTTGAAATTAGTCGCTTTCACTGCTGTGGCAACCCCGAGTGAAAACAAGGGATCAGTCGAAGGGACTTGCGATTGACACCCACCTCTCTCAGCCTTTAATTTTTTCAATTTCAGTTTTCAGTTTATTTTCATTTATATAGCGCCAAATCACAACAGAGTTGCCTCAAAGCGCTTCACACAGGTAAGGTCTAACGTTACCAACCCCCAGAGCAACAGTGGTAAGGAAAAACTCCCTCTGAGGAAGAAACCTCAAGCAGACTAGACTCAAAGGGGTGACCCTCTGCTTGGGCCATGCTACAAACATAAATTACAGAACAATTCACAGAACAATTCACGTATGAATATACAAGAAATGCTATTGGCGCACAGGACAGGAGGATCACCAACACGAATACAACTCCCATCTCTGGGTGGAGCTACACCTTAAACAGAGAGAAAAAACAGAATCAGGCATCAGAAAGACAAAAAATACTGTATAATTTGCCAGCATTAAACAACAAGAAAAACAGAGAAATACTAAGGTGATCGCCGGCCACTAGCCCTAAACTTCACTAAAAGACCCAGAATTTAGGTAAAGTTGAGGCCGCAGCCCGCTCCAATTACTAATAAATGAATTAAAAGAGTAAAAAGCGTAAAACAAAACTGTACCAGTATGCTAGCCATATGAAAGGGAAAATAAGTGCGTCTTAAGTTTGGACTTGAAAATCTCCACAGAATCTGACTGTTTTATTGACGCAGGGAGATCATTCTACAGAACAGGGGCACGATAAGAGAAAGCTCTGTGACCCGCAGGCTTCTTATTCACCTTAGGGACACAAAGTAGTCCTACACCCTGAGAACGTAAAGCCCGGGCCGGTACGTAAGGTTTAATTAGGTCAGCTAGGTAGGGAGGTGCCAGTCCATGAATAATTTTATAGGTTAGTAGCAGAACCTTAAAATCTGATCTCACTGGGACAGGAAGCCAGTGAAGGGATGCCAAAATGGGTGTAATGTGGTTGAACTTTCTGCTTTGTGTCAGAAGTCTGGCTGCAGCATTTTGAACCAATTGGAGACCCCTAATGCTAGACTGTGGTAAGCCAGAAAATAGAACATTGCAGTAGTACAATCTAGAAGAGATAAAAGCATGGATCAGGGTCTCAGCATCAGCCATAGACAGGATGGGACGAATCTTCGCTATATTTCGCAGGTGGAAGAAAGCAGTCCTAGTAATATTTATAATGTGGAGGCCAAAGGACAACGAAGGATCAAAAATTACCCCAAGATTCCTCACTTTGTCAGTGTGATGTATGACACACGAGCCGAGGCTGAGCATTAACTGGTCAAATTGATGCCGATGTCTCACTGGACCAAGAACCATCATTGCAGTCTTATCAGAGTTTAAAGTAGGAAGTTTCTAGACATCCAACTTCTCACTGCTGCAAGGCAGTCTTCTAAGGATTTTATGTGAACGAGATTACCAGCAGTTATCGGCATGTATAACTGAGTATCATCTGCATAGCAGTGAAAGGTAATCACAAAACGGCGCAATATGTGCCCAAGGGGTGCTATATAAAGGGAGAAACCAGGGGGCCTAAGACAGACCCCTGTGGAACCCCAAATTTCATGTCACTAAGGTTAGAGGTAGTGTTACTGTACAAAACACAGTGAGAACGACTGGTCAAGTATGATGTCAGTCATGCAAGGGCACTCCCAGTAATCCCAAAATGATTTTCCAGCCTATCAAGTAGAATATGATGATCCACTGTATCAAATGCAGCACTGAGATCTAACAGCAACAGAACCGTAGTGGTGTCCGAATCCACTGTAAGCAGAAGATCATTCACCACTTCAGTGAAAGCCGTCTCTGTGGAATGATATTTTCTAAAAGCAGACTGCAGTGGCTCAAAGAGATTATTCTCAGTAAGATAGTCTACGAGCTGCCGTGACAGCACTTTTTCCAGAATTTTAGAGAAAAATCATAGATTTGATATCGGCCGATACTTTGTCAATACACTAGGGTCAAGATTCTTAAGTAATGGTTTAATCACTGCAGATTTTAAGCATTTAGGAACAGATCCAGAAGTTAAAGAAAGATTAATCATTTCCAGCACAGTCGGCCCAAGAGTGGGCCACAGGTCCTTAAACAGTTTTGTTGGTATAGGATCAAATAAACAGGTTGTGCTTTTTGTTGACATTGAGTTTTGTCAGCATGCCTAGTGAGATACTATCAAATTCTGTAAATCTAGGTAATACCTCAGTAGCGGCGCCCACCTCAATAGCAGGGTGTAGTGGCTGGGTTAAGGCATGCCGGGATATGTTTAAACTGATGTCTTCTATTTTCTTCCCAAAGTAATCCAGGAGATCTTGTGCTGTAAAAGGAGAGCGAACTACAGGTGGTTGTCCATGCATAAGTGTTGCCACCGTGTCGAACAAGAACTTTGAGTTATGCTTGTTTTTGTAGATCAAATCAGAGTAGTAAGTCCGCTTTGTAGCCAGTAATGCATGCTTATAGTCTAAGATAGCATCACGCTACGCAAGGTGAAATACTTCTAATTTTGAACGACGCCATTTCCGTTCTACACCTCTTGCTTTATGCTTGAGGTCATGCAGATAATCATTGAACCAAGGTGACTGTGATTTGGGGGAGCGCGGTTTTAACACAGGTGATGCAATCATGTTGAGTGTAGTTTGGAGCACTGAGTTTAAACTATCCACAAGTCTGTCTACTGACTGGGTATTTGTCAAATGTGAAGCTAAGACATCAGGCAGTCTAGCTTCGAGTTCAGTCTTAGTTGAGGAGTTCATGCATCGCCGTAATGATATATAAGGTTGTTGTTCCGCTAAACACGGCAGCAAAATTGTAAACTTAATAAGTGAGTGATCAGACACCACTGATGTAAGAGGCATGATGTCAGTATTTGTGACAGCAATACCACGTGCGAGAACCAGATCCAGGGTATTTCCATTAATGTGCGTCAAATCCCGAATGCATTTCCGAAATCCTAATGCATCCACAATTTCCATAAATGATTTGCAGAGGGGATCAGAAGGCTTATTTATATGAATGTTAAAGTCACCAATGATCAGAATGTTATCTACACTAGTTGACAAGTTAGAGATGAACGCACCAAATTCATCTAAGAATTCAGAATATGGGCCAGGAGGCCTATATACAGTGACAACGTAATATGACTGATTTTTATTCTTCTGACCTTGGCAATGTGTAATATCCTGAGCAGAGCGGAGAATCAGATTCTCAAACGACTGATATTTGTAACCCCCAACAGCTAATAAGCTAAACCTAGATTTATAAATAAGAGCAACACCCCCGCCTTGCTTCGCATCACGAGGGATGTTACTAAATGTATAAGCTGGTGGGCAGGCCTCATTTAAGGGGAGGACAGCTGTAGGTTTAAGCCAGGTTTCACATAGCCCAATCATATCTAAGTGTTGATCAATAATTAGATCATTGATCAACAATGATTTTGAGGACAGTGATCTTATGTTAATGAGACCCAGTCTAAGGACCTCAGTGGGGTTGAGAGTTGAACTGTTTGGGTTTAGGGGTGATTCCAGAGTAGCATATATAAGATGCCTAGAAGTAGGTTTAGGTTTAAGACATTCCACGCGCGTTGTAGGAGCAGACACAAAATCTTTGCTATTGTTGGAACAACCACTGGGCCATCCTCAATTTCAACATCATCCAATATAGTAATGGGTATTAAGTTTGGAAAGCATATCCCTCTATGATTTTTATGGACATGACTACGGAAGCAGGCCACAGTCTCAACTTGTTGAAATTCCCTCCCTGGCAAATAAACTGCACTATCACCATAGTGGATTTTCTGCACTAAATTCCCTGCTAAGCTAATGGATTCCATACCCACATTTGTCATAAGCCTTGCAGGGTCTCTAATCACCTGCTCCGTGGCCTGCTGTAGATTCCTAATGTTACCCTTTCTGTAGAGCTCTACCTATGTTCGCAGACAAGATGGCGGCACCTTCCCCAGTAGGGTGGAGGCCGTCCGGCATCAGCAAGCCACGGCGGCCCCAGAACGAAGGCCAGTTATCAATAAAGCTAAAGCCTTGCTGTCTACAAAACTGCGCCAGCCACCTATTTAATGATTTCAGCCTGCTAAACGCCTCATCAGTACCCCGGGAGGGGAGGGGACCAGAGACTATTAATCGATGCCGACACATCTTTCTGGCAAGGTCACAAATCCTCTCTATGTCCATTTTTGCGACCTCTGAGTGCATCATCCTGATATCATTGGTGCCAACATGAATAACTATGTGACTATATGTCATGTCATGTTCCTTCGTCTGTCTTCCCTTCTGCAGCGTCAGCACCCTAAGATGAGATGCAGTGTCGGGAGCTCTGGCCCCAGGATTACATTTAACGTCGGCCGGCGTCTGTAACCTGACTTTGCGGGTGATAGAATCCCCTATCACTAAAGTCCGGTGTTTCGGCCTGCAGACAGGAGTGGAAGTCACTTGTGGGCTCAGAGAATTCACATCTGGCAAATCCAAGGGGGAGAACCGATTCACAGTTCGCACTGGCGAGTGTGATTGGGGTGCCACAACCGGGCACCAAGCCCTACGGGGCTTCCTCTACCTAGCTACAGTCCGAAAGCTGTCCTCCACAGCCGGCGTTTCGAAACTGATGCTAATGGGCTTGCTAGCCGGCCCAACACTAACCTCATCTAGAGTGCCCGTAACATCTAACTCCACTGAGCTAAGAAGCTGCTCTAACTTACGGACTCGGCTCTCTAAGAGAGCCACCCTATCTTCCAACATCACGCAGGATTTACGGAGGGTGTAAAGTAGAATTAGTAGTGTACTTTGTGCAATAAGAAATTCAAGAATGTAGCCAAGCAAACACGAGCTAACCAATAATGGATAAGCTAACCACTCCGAAGGTTCACACAAACGCAAATAAATGTATTAAAATTCACAGCAGTTACACTGAAAAACTAACAGAAGTATTAAACGGGTAAAAAAGCAGCAGCTATAAAATACACTAAACAGTTAATTAACTAACAGGAGTGTAAAAAATGAAATGAAAAAATGATGAGCCTTTACTTTTATGTCTTTAATTTACTTAACATTACAGCTAGATGTCTTTTTAACATTGTTGAATTGTGAAAGACTGGGTGAGATGATAAAAGAATTCTGACTGTCCTGTTACGTAAGTGTCTTTCTCATTATCAAATGCAGTAGTGGAGGTGATGGCCTAGTGGTTAAGCGTTGGGCTTGAGACCAGAGGATCCTTGCATCACATCCCAGCCTGACCGGAAAATCACTAAGGGCCCTTGGGCAAAGTCCTTAATCCTCTAGTTGCTCCCAGTGTGTAGCGAGTACGTTGTATGGCAGCACCTTCACATCGGGGTGAATGTGAGGCATTATTGCGAAGCACTTTGAGTGTCTGATGCAGGTGGAAAAGCGCTATATAAATGCAGTCCATCCATCCATCCATTTTCTTCCGCTTTATCTGGAGTCGGGTCGCGGGGGCAACAGCTAGATCAAAGCCGCCCAGACCTCCCGATCCACACACACCTCCCCCAGCTCCTCCGGGGGAACCCCGAGGTGTTCCCAAGCCAGCCAAGAGACATAGTCCCTCCAGCGTGTCCTGGGTCTTCCCCAGGGCCTCCTCCCAATGGGACGTGCCTGGAACACCTCTCCAGCGAGGCGTCCAGGGGGCATCCGGAAAAGATGCCTGAGCCACAAGCAGCTGAGATGAGTTTCCTCCGCAGGGTGGCTGGGCGTTCCCTTAGAGAGAGGGTGAGGAGCTCGGTCACTCAGGAGGAGCTCGGAGTCGAGCCACTGCTCCTCCACGTCGAAAGGAGCCAGCTGAGGTGGCTCAGGTCTCTTAAATGCAGTCCATTTACCATTTAATAGTCATGTTTAGTCCATGTTACACATATGACATGCAAACCGTGTTGCATTTCATGTGTGTGATTTCACCAAGTTTATGGATGCACCATGGCCAGATAGGTGGCTATATAAACCCAGTGAGATCAGGTTTTTGTGTTTGTGTGCAATGATTCTGCTGCAAGTGCCAGAGTGCTCTTTGCTGTCTCCTTTGTTCAGCTCACTCCTTCAACTCCAGAACTGTCACTGTCAGTTGTTTTACACACTGTGGGAATATAGGACTGTGGAATTCCTAATAAAATAGACAATTAAATGACTACCCCTTAATTTAACTTACATATCTTTCTGTAGCCCTAAATTAGTTTAGTCCCTTGGATGTAATGCTTGTAAATTTTTTGTCTGACAGATTGACGTGTTGGAGGACCCCATCATTCGTAATGTGATTATTCTTCAGACTGTACTGCAGGAGGTACGCCACCGCAGTGCACCGGTCCATAAACGTGTGAAGGACCTTATACACAAGAAAGAGAAACACTTCTACACTTTCACCAATGAGCACCACAGGTATAAAGACACAACTGACATTTTTTAGTGATTCACCATGATGTCTGAAGTGTGTTCTTTATAGTTGGGATAACACAATATTTTTATGTATATATACATAAATAAACGCTACCATAGACATTCAGTTTCCTTCATCTCTTTCGTATTTATTAAAAATACTTTTGAATAACCTTTAAGGCTGTGTCACACCATGACGGATTGAGCAAATGGATGAGTTACGTATTTAAAGATTTTGTCTGTTGGCAAAATCACGTAGTCCATCAGTCCCTCGTGGATTTGGGGCTTTGATGAACAGATGACATCACATTTCCATGGGCAACACAGAGCGCTGCATTTAGCAGAAGGATTTTTCTGATTTCAAGACACATGCACGCTGGGGCAAGCCGGATAGAAGCGGGGTTTGCCACGGTCTGAAAGAATGTGATATTTTCTCACTATTCATATGCCCTCTTCAAAGCGAGTACATGTGGGTGGACTGAGCTCTGTCTGTCTGTCTGTCTGTCTGTCAGGTCTATCTATCAGGTCTATTAGATAAGAAACTGACACTTTTATTTATTTTTTTTAACTATATGGATTTGAATGACGTGCGATTACACCAATCATGCTTGAACCCTCGTGCGCATGCGTGAGTTTTTTCACGCGTCGGTGACGTCATTTCCCTGTGGGCAGGCCTTGAGTGAGATGTGGTCCCGCCCTCTCGGCTGAATTCCTTTGTTTCACACACTGCTCGAGACGGCGCGCGTTGCTTTATCAAAATTTTTTCTGGACCTGTGAGGAATATCCGAGTGGACACTATTCGAGAAATTAAGCTGGTTTTCGGTGAAAAGTTTAACAGCTGATGAGAGATTATGGGGTGTTTCTGTTGGTGTAAGGACTTCCCACGGAGCGGGACGTCGCGCAGCGCTTCCAGGCGCCATCGTCGGCCTGTTTCGACCTGAAAACATCCTAATTTAAGGCTTAATTCACCCAGGACGTCGTGAGAGAACAGAGAAGATTCAGAAGAGGCCGGCATGAGGACCTTATGCGGACATTCCACTGTTTAAGGACATTTTTTAATGAAAGACGTGCCTGCAAATTCGCCGAGTCGTTTCCGTGACGACTCGGCGAATCTGTGTGCGCCGCGACAGGAAAAACACCTCCGTGTTGAAAATCATTTGTAAAATTCAGGCGGCTTTTGATGGCTTTCAACAAGTGAGTAACTGAGAAATTGTTTAACAGCTTGGGCATGTTCCAACTTGCCCGTTAAGGTTTCCAACGGAGGTGTTTTTCCTGTCGCGACCCCCCGCGGTCGGGTCCAGCCCGACATGCGAATCTGCCCGCACGTTCTTTCATTACAAAATGTCCGTTAACAATGGAATGTCCGAATAAACTCCTCATGCCGACTTCTTCTGAAAGTTCTCTGATGACTTCCTGGGTCAACAGAGCCTGAAATGTGGAAGTTTTCAACTTGAAACGGCGAGACGCTGCCGCCTCGAAGCGCAGATCGCCATCAGGCACCGTGGGCCGTCCTTACGGCGACACTACCAGACCAAAATCTCTCATCAGCCGTTAAAATTTTTACCGAAAACCAGCTGAATTTATCGAATGGTGTCCACTCAGTTGTGCCTTACAGTTTTGAAAAAATTTTGATCAAACAAAGCAGCAGTCTGAGCCATTCCTAAACAATGAAAAAAATCGATGAGAGGGTGGGCCACTCCTCACTCAAAGACTGCCCACAGGTGAATGACGTAACCGACAGGCGTGAAAAAACTCTCGCATGCCCACAAGGGTTCAAGCATGTCTGATGTAATCACACGTGATTCAAATCCATATGGTTTTTGAAAAAAATAATAAGGTCGGATACTTTTCTAATAGACCTCATATCTATCTATCATCTATCATCTATCTCTATATCTCTATCTCTCTATATATACAGGGTTCTACCTAGTGCAAACTTGCGTTACGGCCCATTACGCTATAATTTTGGACCGTTACGATTTTCAATACAGCATTTGTAATCAACCATTTCTGCAGCACGACTCCAGTTTTAAGTGTGACTCGAAGCAATGCTTCGATTTAATGGCTTGTGGCTCGCTGCTCTTCAGAAGCGGTAAGTCCGCTTCTTAACCCCTCTGAAAGCCATTAAAATATCATGAGTCACTTTTGTGTGGATTAAAGTCACTAACTGGGACTCTTGTCTTGTTGCAGTCGAGAAACGAGAATCGTCCTCCGTTCCGTTGTCACAGCTTTAAACGCTGCGCGGCTCTCTGCTGAGACAGAGTCCGCTCGGAATTAATAACTTAAAAACGAATCGCCGCTTTAAATAAAATGACACCTCTTACAAACGTTGCAATACAGACAATAAACTACAATCGACTAAAACATTTTTTCCTCCCAAAAGAGACATCTTGCATTCTTTATAAACCTGACCTGCAACAAAGCTGCAAGAGCTCAGCTCATAGGTATGGAAATACATTCATGCCAATAATAATGTCTGAAAGGAAATGCTTTTGACAAAAACTAACAGATTTTATTTCTGTTTATGTCCAGAGATCAAGGACCCACCATGTAGAGTTTATTATGTCCAGAGTTTAAGGATCCAGTAACCAATTTCATATTTATTTACTTTAAGACTCAAAAAATGTTGTTCAATTTCAACTTAATCAGCTTATAAAGCACCAAGTTACAACAAAAGCCATCTCAATGTGCCTCACACAGAACAGTTCAAAATAAAAAACAAAAAAAATTGAATACCTAATTAAAAACAGAAGTAAAAGAAATAATAAAAACTACTCATAAGAAAGAGAATAAAAATAGGTTTTAAGTCTTGACTTAAAAATGTCCACGGACTCCGACTGGCTCACTGAGGGCCATGTACTGGCTAACCCAGAATGAGATTGCCCACTCAACAAACGTCCCCAGCCTTCTGGACATGATGAAGGGACTTGGGCTGTCGTACCTGGCTTTTCCCCTTTGGGTACCCCTATATATATATATATATATATATATATATATATATATATATATATATATATATATATATATATATATATATATATATATATTCTTCAGTAGTCTGACATGGAACAGCTGTGCTGTATATTGCTGCGGCAGGAGCTGTCCTCTCTCCACTCATGAAGAATTAACACTCCGTGCCAGAGCTGTGGCCAATCAGAAGCCCAGTTTGAAGGCTCGGACAGCTGCAGGATATTAACTCATGAGTATCATAAAAGTAAATAGCAAGTAGAGGACAAAACGGTAAACAAACATGCAGGCAGCAGGAAAGCTCACCACCTAATCTCCACTCAAAGTTTTGAACATGTTCAAAACTTTTTGATGTCAGCTTATATCCGACAAGTCCAAGGAACTCATTTTGTGGGCGGGAAAAGGACACTTTATCAGATAAAAACTAAAACTGATAGAATCAGTTCTTCATACCTTTCCTTGATTCATCATGGTGTGATGCGGGTTCTAGATTCCTCTAGATGTGTGAAGACGGTTAACTGTCTTAACACTGTTTACTGTTCAAGATTTCTTTGATTACTTCAAATAGAAAAGAGATGACACTAGGTCAAATATATCCCAGCATGACTTAGTCCCGCCACTGCACCCTGTTACTGATGTGGGTGCCATCACAGATGCCTCACTTAGATTTACTGAATTTGGTATTATTTCACTGGGTATGTTGACGAAACTTGTAATATGTGTTACAAGTGAAAAGGTAGCCCAGTCATTAAAGGTGAGAATGCATGCAATGTGACACGACTTCAACTGCACAAACTTAGGTTAATTGATACCATGGGATAAACCCTAACCCTAAACCTGACAATCCTGAAATTCTGCACTTGAACAAAAAACAGCTTCTCATATTTTGAAGACAAATCTGAGGTGTAGCTGGTTTAGAATGGGCTCTGGGGAATCTCCTACCTCAGTGAGTGAGATACAGCATCAACATGCACACTTGCTCACTATTGTGGTCTGCTTCTGTGGAACTCTGATCTGCACCACATTGTTGTTTATTTAGTTATTCAATTATAGTTTATTCTAATAATTTCTTTTGGGATAAATAAAGTTGAGCTCATCTTATCCCTCAATTGTGAGCAATGAATTAAATTTGGTTTGGCCCCCCCCATCTTGTTAGTATGGCAGATAAAAGAGATGATTTTTGGTCTGCTTGAGGTTTTGTCCTGTAAAATAACAAATGATTAGGGAGTATTTCCTTCCCTCTGTTGTGAATGTGCTTATTCATGGGGTAGGTAAAACCTAAACTTTACTTGTATACAGTGTTTTCAGGTGACTTAATGCTTTGATTCAGCTTTTTATGACTAAACTGAATTGATATTCCCATTTACACATAATGACCAAATACATTTTTGTCTTGTCTTACTTTTTTATGCTATTCTTCCAGAGATACATTCATTGAACGTGACCCAGGAGAGAGTGCCAATGACCGCAATGACCGTGCAATACGTGTGGCAACACACTGGTACAGCCAGCACCTGAAGACTTCAGAGTCTTCTGCAGATGGGCCCAGGGTCATCCTTATCACCAACGACCAAAAGAACAAGCAGAAGGCAGAGGAGAGCAACTTGTTAGTGTACAAATGTAAGTGGGCACATACATAACACTCACACATTCAATTAGGTAAAATAAATAAAAAATCAATGGGATTGATACTCCCTATTATGTCCTTTTGTGTCAGATGATAGTGTGTGTAATTTCATTTAATATTTATTAATCTGCTTTCACAATGCGTTGTACACCTTCTCCACAAAACCTGGGTATGTATACCATATTTTCCGTAGTATAAGTTGTGATTTTTTGCTACTTGCTACTTATATTCTGAAGCCACTTGTACATGAAAAATGCTGCATTATCATCTACAGCCACAAGATGGCACCATTTTCATGGATGGAAAGAAACAGTTTGTTTCTTCGAGAATGAGTAAATTTAATTTAAATTTAAGCTGTCAATCAAACTGAAGACCATGCTCTAGAATAAAAAATTAATTGAAGAAAATAAGAACAACCCCAGGTTTCTTTTCAGCACTGTAGCCAGGCTGACAAAGAGTCAGAGCTCTATTGAGCTGAGTATTCCATTAACTTTAACTAGTAATGACTTCATGACTTTCTTTGCTAACAAAATTTTAACTATTAGAGAAAAAATTACTCATAACCATCCCAAAGACATATCGTTATCTTTGGCTGCTTTCAGTGATGCCTGTATTTGGTTAGACTCTTTCTCTCCGATTGTTCTGTCTGAGTTATTTTCATTAGTTACTTCATCCAAACCATCAACATGTTTATTAGACCCCATTCCTACCAGGCTGCTGAAGGAAGCCCTACCATTATTTAATGCTTCGATCTTAAATATGATCAATCTAACTTTGTTAGTTGGCTATGTACCACAGGCTTTTAAGGTGGCAGTAATTAAACCATTACTTAAAAAGCCATCACTTGACCCAGCTATCTTAGCTAATTATAGGCCAATCTCCAACCTTCCTTTTCTCTCAGAAATTCTTGAAAGGGTAGTTGTAAAACAGCTAACTGATCATCTGCAGAGGAATGGTCTATTTGAAGAGTTTCAGTCAGGTTTTAGAATTCATCATAGTACAGAAACAGCATTAGTGAAGGTTACAAATGATCTTCTTATGGCCTCGGACAGTGGACTCATCTCTGTGCTTGTTCTGTTAGACCTCAGTGCTGCTTTTGATACTGTTGACCATAAAATTTTATTACAGAGATTAGAGCATGCCATAGGTATTAAAGGCACTGCGCTGCGGTGGTTTGAATCATATTTGTCTAATAGATTACAATTTGTTCATGTAAATGGGGAATCTTCTTCACAGGATATGTCATTCAAAGCGCATATTAAACAAATATGTAGGACTGCTTTTTTGCATTTACGCAATATCTCTAAAATCAGAAAGGTCTTGTCTCAGAGTGATGCTGAAAAACTAATTCATGCATTTATTTCCTCTAGGCTGGACTATTGTAATTCATTATTATCAGGTTGTCCTAAAAGTTCCCTAAAAAGCCTTCAGTTAATTCAAAATGCTGCAGCTAGAGTACTGATGGGGACTAGAAGGAGAGAGCATATCTCACCCATATTGGCCTCTCTTCATTGGCTTCCTGTTAATTCTACAATAGAATTTAAAATTCTTCTTCTTACTTATAAGGTTTTGAATAATCAGGTCCCATCTTATCTTAGGGACCTCGTAGTACCATATCACCCCAATAGAGCGCTTCGCTCTCAGACTGCAGGCTTACTTGTAGTTCCTAGGGTTTGTAAGAGTAGAATGGGAGGCAGAGCCTTCAGCTTTCAGGCTCCTCTCCTGTGGAACCAGCTCCCAATTCAGATCAGGGAGACAGACACCCTCTCTACTTTTAAGATTAGGCTTAAAACTTTCCTTTTTGCTAAAGCTTATAGTTAGGGCTGGATCAGGTGACCCTGAACCATCCCTTAGTTATGCTGCTATAGACGTAGACTGCTGGGGGGTTCCCATGATGCACTGTTTCTTTCTCTTTTTCCTCTGTATGCACCACTCTGCATTTAATCATTAGTGATCGATCTCTGCTCCCCTCCACAGCGTGTCTTTTTCCTGGTTCTCTCCCTCAGCCCCAACCAGTCCCAGCAGAAGACTGCCCCTCCCTGAGCCTGGTTCTGCTGGAGGTTTCTTCCTGTTAAAAGGGAGTTTTTCCTTCCCACTGTAGCCAAGTGCTTGCTCACAGGGGGTCGTTTTGACCGTTGGGGTTTTACATAATTATTGTATGGCCTTGCCTTACAATATAAAGCACCTTGGGGCAACTGTTTGTTGTGATTTGGCGCTATATAAAAAAATTGATTGATTGATACTACTTGGCACTTCACTTGTTTGTCCAGTGAGAGATGAATTTAAAGTTAAATTAAGAAGTTAAATTTAAAGTAAGGCAATCATATCTTATAAATGTTTTACAAAAGCGTTTTCAGTGATTGGAACTTGAACTTGAGCTTATTTATTTGGCACACAACTCGTCAATAACAAAAACTGATACACAAGACAATTCCACAGTGACGTGTGAGCAGAAGCAAAGCTTATAAACGCCCACCCCATATATACATTCATACATATATACACATTACCTACCCCCAGAGCAAGCACACACGCGACAGTGGTAAGGAAAAACTCCCTCTGATGTATTGAGGAAGAAACCTCGAACAGACCAGACTCTAAGGGGTGACCCTCTGCTTGGGCCAAGCTACAAACACATTTAACAACACAAACTCAAATCCCATTATCATAAACATATCAAGTGAACACAGTGTCTTCGTCTACATACATATTTACATACATATACAGTATACATGTATACACACACCAACATACACCTACACATACATACCGGTACATAATTAAACACACACATATATACACACATACATACATATATACACATATACATACATGCACATACACAAATGAATGTTACTGTACAAGTTCACAGTTACAACTGACAACACAAAACTCATCATACTTCATTAGATACATATCTTGAAAACATCATTTTTTTATATTGATTTTTAAACTGATTAATATTTGGACATCGTTTGAGTTCATCCATCAGGTTATTCCATATTCTAGGGCCACACATGGAGACACAGAAACCTTTCCTGGTCGTCCGGGCGCCAGCAATTTTTAAATGATACAAGGCCCGTAATTTATATTTTCCTTCTCTCTCAGTAAAATATTCTTGAATTCTAAATGGCACTTCTTTATTTTTCACTTTGTGCATTAATTGAACAGGACAAAATCATATCATTAAGTTTTAATATTTGAGATTTAATGAGCAGTGGATTGGTGTGGTCTCGATAACCTGCATTATGAATTGTCCTTAATGCTCGTTTTTGAAGAATGAATAATGGTTGCAATGTAGTTTTGTAATTGTTGTCTCAAACTTCAGCGCAATAAGTCAAGTAGGGTGCAACCAAAGAACAATAGAGAGTATGTAGTGCTCTGCAATCAAGAACATGCTTTACTTTATTTAATACTGCAATACTTTTTGATACCTTCATTTGACTACGCTGAATATGAGCTTTCCAGTTAATTTTTTCATCAATAATGACACCTAAAAACTTATTCTCTTTGACACGTTCCATGTTTACCCCATGTATATTTAACTGAATTTGTACGAGGTATCTTATAAAACTAACCGGCAGTTTTATAAAAAAAAAAAAACTATATGGATTTGAATGACATGCGATTACACCAATCATTCTTGAACCCTCGTGCGCATGTGAGTTTTTTCACGCGTGTCGGTGACGTCATTTCCCTGTGGGCAGGCTTTGAGTGAGCACTGGTCCAGCCCTCTTGGCTGAATTCCTTTGTTTGAGACCCTGCTCGAGACGGCGCGCGTTGCTTTATCAAACTTTTTTCAGGACCTGTGTGGGATATCCGAGTGGACACTATTCGAGAAATTCAGCTGGTTTTCGGTGAAAAGTTTAACGGCTGATGAGAGATTATGGGGTGTTTCTGTGGCTTTAAGGACTTCCCATGGAGCGGGACGTCGCGCAGTGCTCCCAGGCGACGTCATCTGGCTGTTTCGAGCTGAAATCATCCTAATTTAAGGCTTAATTCACCCAGGATGTCGTGAGAGAACAGAGAAGATTCAGAAGAGGCCGGCATGAGGACTTTATGCGGACATTCCACTGTTAAAGGTCATTTTGTAATGAAAGAATGTGCGCGCAAATTCGCCGAGTCGTTTCCGTGATGACGCCGCAAATCCGTCTGCGCCGCGACAGGAAAAACACCTCCGTGTTGAAAATCATTTGTAAAATTCAGGTGGCTTTTGATGGCTTTCAACAAGTGAGTAACTGAGAAATTGTTTAACAGCTTGGGCATGTTCCAACTTGCCCGTTAAGTTTTCCAACGGAGGTGTTTTTCCTGTCGTGACCCCCACGGTCGGGTGCAGCCCGACATGCGATTCTGCCCGCACGTTCTTTCATTACAAAATGACCTTTGACAGTGGAATGTCCGCATAAACTCCTCATGCCGACTTCTTCTGAAAATTCTCTGTTCTCTGACGGCTTACTGGGTGAACAGAGCCTGAAATGTGGAAGTTTTCAACTTGAAACAGAGAGATGACGCTGCCTCAGAGCGCAGATCGCTGTCAGGCACCGTGGGCCGTCCTTAAGGCGACACTACCAGACCACAATCTCTCATCAGCCGTTAAAATTTTCAACGAAAACCAGCTGAATTTATCGAATGGTGTCTACTCAGTTGTGCCTTACAGTTTTGAAAAAAATTTGATCAAACAAAGCAGCAGTCTGAGCCATTCCTAAACAATGAAAAAATTGACGAGAAGGTGGGCCACTCCTCACTCAAAGACTGCCCACAGGCGAATGACGTAACTGACAGGAGTGAAAAAACTCTCGCATGCCCACGAGGGTTCAAGCATGTCTGATGTAATCACACGTGATTCAAATCCATATGGTTTTTGAAAAAAAAATAATAAGGTCGGATACTTTTCTAGTAGACCTCGTATGTCTTTTTTATAATTTCCAAATAACATCAATTTAGTTTTAGACAAATTTAATGATAATTTGTTAATATCAAACCATCTCTTTAACTTTATCATTTCTGTTCCTAAATCAGATAATAATTGTTGCAGATTTTCCCCTGAGCAAAACAGGTTTGTGTCATCTGCAAAGAGCACAGTTTTAACCATATCTGAGACTTTACATAAATCATTAATGTAATATAATGATTTAATTACATTACGCCTATAGTCTTCTGTTCAGTGGTGATGAGAAGCAGTAGATTTGAGTTCTGTGCCTCATACAATAACATTAATTAGCTTGTTAGTGTCTGCTTACTAACACAGTGTTTGCTTTATAAATAGTGTGCTGAGTTTTAAATGTCTAAACATTGCACATTTACCTCAGCTGTGGTCATCTGTTCAGTGGTGACAAAAAAGCAGTTTACTTGAGTTTTGTGCCTCGTACATTAACATTGATTAGATTGTGAGCTTCTACTCGATAATGTGTTGTTTGCCTTATAAATGAATAATGCATCGGTTAGATTATTTTTGCTTCTTGTTGCATGAAGGGGTAGCACCATGTTTAAAAAATAAATGTAACTTATTGACTATTGCAACATGTATATTTTTTTGCTCTTCTTCTTCATGATGCATTTTTGGACAGATGTGACTAATTCTCCAGTGCAACTTATTGTCTGGAAAATATAGTATTATATTTTATCCTGTTTCCAGTTATTATTCTTATTGTTTGCTTTTAGTCTTGTTAATGTTATTCAAAAGAATTTGCTGGTGTGTTCTTGCTGTACTTGTGTTATAGTGCACAGTTGACTGATACTGTATTATTCTGTTATGTGACCATCTAAACCTTGAACCTTGGCCTTTTGAAGTGTTAAATTGCAGTTAGATTATCAAACTCGGCATCACAGGTTCTCTGTGTTAAAAAGAATTGCCCAAGATTTAAAGAAGAGATTGCCAAAGCATGTTTCTAAGTGGCACAAATTCATGTGCATACATTTATATTCTAGGTGAAGAGTACATCAAGAGTCTGATCGCAAATCCTGAGCTGGTGGATCGCCTGGCGTTGACTGATGATGAAAAGGTAAACACTTAGGAGTCATGGAAATATGGAGATAAAATCAGTTTCATGTTTAACACTTTATATAGAATTTCTATGTAGCAATCTTGATCTTCATTCATCCTTTCCTCTTCTTGAACCCCTGGTTTCTCTTTGTCCAAACTCTTAGTGACAACTTCTACTTTCTTTCACTCCTAAATTTCTCTTTATTTTATTTATTTTTTGGTCAGAATGAGATCATTAGCAGAAAGGTGTTATTCCCAGAGCACCTCCCTCTGTCCAGGATCCAAGCAGGCATCAAGAGTGGTTCCTTCCTGCAGGGCACCTTCAGGGCCAGCAGGGACAACTACCTGGAAGCCACGGTTTTCATCCAGGAAGACGATGAGGACAGTACAGAGGTGGGTTAACAGCATGCGTCCCATGAGGGTCACTTCATTGATTGTTTAAAAAAAAAAAAAAATGGATATGTGAGATTTTCTCTCTTCTCAGTGAAGGTACCTTTGTGGCCTGAAGGAAAGAAGAACAGCATTGTTCCTCAGGTTGTCTTCTTACTACCGGTTGTTGCCAGGTTCTCATCCAGGGTCTTCAGAATCTCAACAGAGCTGTCCACCAGGATGTGGTTGCTGTGCAGCTGTTGCCACGGGATCAGTGGGTGGGACCCTCCGCGGTTGTACTGCAGGATGACGGTACTGCAAAGGATGATAAGGCAGAAGAAGGGGAGGAAGAGGAAGAAGCGGTAAGTGGACTCTTTAATTTCAGGGACTGTAATCAGTCTGATTTGTTATCATGTTCCACTTGGGGAGGTTGCGTATAATTTCTTTTTTGCAACAGAATAGAGCTTATATATTTTCTCCATTTTACTTCACAGTTTCAGGGAAACTCTTATAGCTCTTTACAGCTTTTTGAATGTCCGCCGTCTGTTTGTGTTTGTGAGCAGTTGAAGGTCTCAACAGCTGATATAGTTCGGAAACCCACAGGAAAAGTAGTCGGGATCATAAAGAGGAACTGGAGGCCATACTGTGGAATGCTCAATGTCTCACAGATCAAAGAGGTAAATTATAAATTATTATCATGATTACACCCGTCTGCAGTGACAGCACACATTGTTTTCCGTGCTGCTTGTTCATGAGTTTTGAGTTGATCTTGGCCAGTGTTGGTGGAATAATTGAAGGTCAGCAAAGGACCAAATACTGTAATTTTTGAGAAAAATGGTTTCAAAGTCAAGGTTGCAGGTGAAGGTCAACATTTTAGCCAATTCTTATATATAAGGAATATTTAGAATGTTATTTTGAGGAACTGGTGAAAGATACACCCACTGAGGTGATGGCCTCTCTCTCTCTCTCATACAGTCAACACGCCACCTCTTCACACCAGCTGACCGCCGTATCCCCCGCATTCGCATTGAGACACGTCAGGCGTCCACATTAGCAGGCAACAGGATCATGGTGGCCATTGATGGTTGGCCCAAAGACTCCAGATATCCAAACGTGAGTTGAACTTTTGTTCAAAACTTGATTTTAGAATCAGATGGCCTACCCAGGGTCAATTTCAATTTATTAATTTATATAGCACCATCTCACGACATAGTCGCCCCAAGGCGCTTCACATAACACATAATTAGTTAAAGTGTCCGCTTTGTGCAAGATGCCGCAGATTCTTTATCACAACAAATTTTATAATGTGCATGAAAGTGTGAAGAGAAATCTATTGTCTTTCTTAGGGTCACTTTGTACGTAATTTGGGAGGCGCCGGGGAGAAGGACACCGAGGAGGAGGTGCTGCTGCTGGAGCACGATGTCCCCCATCAGGCCTTCTCTCAGGCTGTGCTCAGTTTTCTCCCCAAGATGCCTTGGGCCATCACGCCAGAGGTAATCGCCACATTCCTCGAGTAACACCAGAGAATATTGTATTCAAACATTTATAAAGCCGTAGTGCTGTCAGCCTGCAGTTAGTCAAGCTCCCAGAGAAGTTTGTGAGGTTGTTGTAATCACCTTCTGTCTGTGTTTGTGTAGTATCTCAGGAACCACTTAGCCGGTTCCATTTATATTGTTCTTGTGAATTGCTCATGATAACATTTTGGCGTGTTTTAAATATAAAGGTCAATCAAGGTCATTGAATAGTCTGAAAATTGAGTTTTTTGCAATAATTTTTAAACTAAGAGACCCAGGAGAATAATTCCATATGCATGTGAATCAGTAAACGAAACACTATCTGCTGATCCGTATGTGGAACTCATGGATACACTTATTTCCATTTGTAGTGGCTACCAGTTTTCGAGTTTAATAAATTTCATGTGTTTGATAAACATCTTGGAAACCTATGGCTTGCTGGACCAGTAAATGTCGTCTGGGTGGTCACGATGTATAAAAGTTTGTTTATAAACCTGCATTTACTAACTTAACTCAGTTCTTTTCATTAAAATTTATTGCGATTAACGTGTTTGTAATATGCACAGTGAGATGGCTGGCGGCGAGTGTATGAATTCTTTGAATGCTTGTTTGAAAATGTGTTTAGGTCTTGTGTATTTATTCACATTTGTGTGGCAGGACATGGCGAGACGAGCGGACCTGAGGCACCTGACGGTCTGCAGTGTGGATCCGCCGGGATGTACAGACATAGATGACGCACTGCACTGCAGAGAGCTGGACAATGGAAATCTAGAAGTAACTGATGGAAAATACTCACGATGTTAAGTAACAGTGAGTTAATGTGCATCTCTCAGACTGGTATTTGTTTGCCGTAGGTGGGCGTCCACATTGCTGATGTCAGTCACTTCATCAGACCTGGCAACGCTTTGGACAAAGAGGCAGCTAACCGTGGCACCACTGTCTACTTGTGTGGGAAGGTGAGGAGAAACAAGCTCGCAAACTTTGATGCTCGTGACATCGCAGTATCAGAATTTGCACATCATGACCAGTTTGCTACTGAAAGGTTTTATGTAGAGCTGCTTTGCACTTATGCTTTCATCATACATTCCTATTATTGAATCATGTGTTCATACAATGTGTGTTTCCTTTTTCTTTTTCAATAGAGGATCGACATGGTTCCTGAGCTGCTCAGCTCCAATCTTTGTTCTCTACGCTCTAATGTAGAAAGGTGAACACACACACACAGAGAGATGGATTTAATCAATAATCAGTGCTCCTGCTGTTCCCAAAGTGTTCTGATGAGTAAATAGATTAATCAACTGTGCTTATCTTACTTGAACTGTAATTACCATGTGTTATCATTTCAAAACCTCTGCAGCCATTACAATGAAGATTTTGTTATTCCAGGAGCCAGATGCAGAAAAAAACCCACTTTGTGCATAAATTAAAGCAGGAACTTTTCCCACCATGATTAGAAAGCAGTGTACTCTGTGTCCTGTTTTGGAATTCCCAGTTGTGAAAATGTGCATACATGCACAAGCCTTTTCCCCACTCCCTCAGATCTTTACAGACCTCCATGGAGTCCAAACAGCTTTTCTTCTACATTTTACTGTGTTATTTTCTAATGTCATAAGGTTTGGAGCAATGGTTGACCAGTAAGAGTTTTTCAGTGACCGGTGCTGGTTTTTGCAGAACAGGGCAGCCAATGGCCGATGTTTTTTGTGTTTGCAGATGATACAATTTAATAAAATAACAAATGAAAAAAAAAACATAGTTGCATTTAAAACAAGCAATTATTTAACACAGTTACAGCCTGTAGTGTCTCTGTTCTACTATTAGTTTTCTTTCAGGTAGTTACATTTCCCACTGTTTCAAAACACCCATTCCCACTGTTTTAAGGCACCCATCTGCATGTAAATTGACACAAGGGGGAGTGCTAGAATTTTTCCACAGAAGCCACCCTGACAAATGTGACTTGTCAAATGTGACTGCAGGTGTTTTTGTTTGTTTATTTTAGTTGCCCAAATGCCACATCACCAAATGTTTATCTCAAAATGCATTTAATCGGTTGAGGCGGTCTGTCACTGGATTAGCAGTGTGTTATAAAAGATGCTATGAAGGTAAACATCAAAACCGAATACTCAATAAAAACAACACAGCATGATGTTTTTTTTTTTTGTAGGAATGTGTGTGTGTGTCTGATTTTGATCTCAGTTTCTTTTGCAAGGTTTTCTTTCTCATGTATCTGGGAGATGAACCACAAGGCTCAAATTCTAAAGACTTGGTTCACAAAAAGTGTTATTAACTCTAAGGTATAGTTTAAACACACCAACATGCAACCACAGAATACTGCATGTGTTCCTCTCTGTGCTTCTGCTGAGATATGAATGCTAAATACCCTCCAGCTCTAACTTGCTACCTGCTCTTCACTGCTTATGTGTTCAGCACAACACTGCAGGTGTTTATATGCTGTTGATTTGCTCCAGGCTTCTCTGACCTATGCTGAGGCTCAGATGAGGATCGATGACACCACCATGAATGATGACATCACTATGAGCCTGCGACGTCTCAATAAACTCGCCAAAATCCTTAAGAGGCAGAGGATAGAAAAAGGGTAACACTAGGATGCACATTTTGGAAAAGCAATAAAGAATATAATTTTAAATGTGGACCGCAACAGAAAATGCTTATGATGCTGCACTTGCTCTATTTCTAGAGCGTTGACATTGTCATCATTGGAGGTGCGTTTCCATATAGACAGTGAAACCCATGACCCCATTGACCTACAAACCAAAGAACTGATGTAGGTAACATTGACAAAGAATTCTGCAAATTCTGACATATCCAAACTCCTTCCCTGCCTAATTTTTTGAATACGCTTCTAATTTTTGGTTTTGTTTGGTTTTGTTAGGGAGACCAACTCTATGGTGGAAGAGTTCATGTTGCTGGCAAATATTTCAGTCGCTCAGAAGATCTACGATGAATTTCCAGAATGCGCCCTGTTGAGGAAACACCCTGCACCACCTCCGTCGAACTACGACATCCTCAGCAAAGCTGCAAAGTCCAAAGTGAGTGAACAGAAAAACTTAAATCACTTTGGTTTTATAGTCTTTTTTCTTTTTTGCAGCAGCAGCAGCTCAGCATATCCAGAATATTAGGTCATATTTATTCAGGAATCTTTTTATTTTCAATTATATCTCAACAACACATGCCCCTCTTGATGGTGTGTTCCTGGGCATAACACAACTTGAATTATGACTGTCAAGTTGACCAATAACAGATTACATGTTTATATTTCCATTTAACTTGCTTTTAGCTTTGAAGAAAGTCATCAGTGTCAGTCATTTGTCTATAACTATAGACACAAACCAGATAGAAAATGAGAACTAGAGATGTTTTCATACACTCATGAATCTAAATGTCATGATGATATTTGGATTTCTTGTAGCTGTTCTTTTTCTGGGCAGAAAGATTGTACAACATGAATCTGGAAAAGGAGTTTGCTGTGCCAATTTTAATTTTGGGATTTCTATGATCTTCACAAGGTCAAATCTACTCTATTTTCCAGGTTATAAGTCACATCTGTAAAGACAATGCACCATGAAGAGGGAAAAAAGTCACATTTATTTTTTAAATGTATATTTCACAAGAATTCAAGAAAAACTTTTTTCTTAATCTGGAAAGACTGTTCAGTCACACTTTAAGAATATAGGCTAAATATCTTTAATGCCTCGTTTCTTGTTTCCACTGCAGTGATAATGTACCTAGCCATGATTTTTATGTACTGTTAACACTGTTGTTTTATGACATATAAGTCACAGGACCTTCTAAACTAGTAAAAGACCTGAAACATATAGTCTGTAAAATACAGTATACATACACTAACTTTGATTATCAATTTAGTGAAGTTGAAAGTTCTAAAATGTCTGTTAAATTGCCATAACTCCTTAACTTAGTGGTCGGGATTGATTACAGCAAGTAGATGGGTCACTTCATGAAAAAGGGTCACCATGACGCAAGCCATTACTATTGGGCAGTAAAAACAGAACAGCCCTATGTGCAGGGAAATATAAAATGATTGTCTCTGTATAAATTGATTAAATAACTGTGATAACATAGAGGACATAATTATCATGGAATTTTTCTTTTTTGAGTTTTTATCTGAAAAGGGGGACACCAAATCGGACCAAATTTATGACACACAGCACCTAAGTATTATTTTGGTAAAAATAAACAGAAATCACTTCAATTAATTTGTCTGAATTTACTTCTAATTTGATGGGCACACGGTGAAATTAATTTTCCCCACCATAGACCAGCGTCTTAATCACTCGGTGTGGCTGCAGAGAGCATGCCAAAAATTTGCTGTTGAATGTAACCTGTAATGTCCCGCTCTGTTAAATTTAAAACCCATGTTCCTAAACTGCTAATTTATTCAATAAAATAAAACTCCAGTTGTTTTTGAAAGCACCACTGTTGAGAGCCTTAAACCCATGGAGAGATCGAATGTAGTTGAACAATAAAGAACAGTCATCAATTACTCACTTTGATTGTTTCGCATCCCAGTTCGACCAGTTACACTCGAGTCATAAAGATAAACTTTATTGATCTCAGAGGAGAAATTCACATTATGTCAGCTCTTAAAAAACACACAAGGTGGGTGCAAGTGTGTGTATGTATGTGTGTGTGTGTGTATATATATATATATATATATATATATATATATATAGTTGCCAAATATAGCACTCTGGGGCTTTCTCGTGAACCCATATAAAAAAAGTATAACATGACTTAACTCAATAGTGGATTTCATGTATTCCCCATGGTCTGTAGATTCATATCACCTTGCTAGGAAATTTAAGAATTGAAAAATCATGTCACATATTGGTGACACCTTTTGTTGAAGTGACCCAGCTGTACCAAAAAAAAAAAAAAAAAAAAAGGTTGCTTGATAGCCCTGATTGGATTGAGCAAAAGACTGCAACGGTAAAGTCCAAGCAGCTCAGTGGAGATCTGAGGAATAGGGTCATAGAATTATACTAGTCAAGAATGTCTGTTGGAGCCTTTTCTAAACAATGGGAAACTCCCAGACCATCAGTTCAAATGGTACTGTATGTCAGTACATGATAATGGGAGGTGTAGCCACTTTGCTACAGTCTGGAAGAAGACCCAAACTATTATGTTCAGCTGAGAGGAAATTGGGTCTGATGGTCAGGAACAACCAACAGATGCAGCTGGACCAGCTGTCAGTGTTTACACAGTCAAGTTTTACATTGACATAGACTGAGGCTGCCATCCAAGAAGTAAATTATTTTCAAGAAATTGACACCTTCAGGATTGACAGAAGTTAGCAGCTGACCATATGGCCAAAGGAGGGGGAGGTATGGAGCCACATTTTATGATCACATCAGACAAAGCTCAAGTTGTATGGCCATGATGACCAGGGGTATGTTTAGAGGAGTGATTATTGCTGTCATTCATATTCTTGTTTGGTGTATGTAAATATTTGACCACAATGGCTCACACACACAAGCAGCCACAGCCAAAAACCAATTCAATCACTGGCCTGTGGAATTTAGTAAACTGCAACCTATGAGCATAATTTGTAATGTGAGTATATTTAAGGTGACTGCCTATTTGTTTCCACCCATCAGAATGTGGAGATCCACATGGACTCGGCCAAGGCACTTGCAGACTCCCTGGATGCAGCTAAAGTGGATGGCTTCCCATATTTTAACACACTGCTTCGAATCCTAGCCACTCGCTGCATGATGCAGGCAGTCTACTTTTGTTCCGGCATGGACAGCGATTTCCACCACTATGGTCTTGCTTCACCCATTTATACACACTTCACCTCACCTATTCGGAGGTATGAAAACATGTTTCACTCAGTGGCCATATCATTTTAGATCAGGTGTTTAACTGATTTGATGGCTCTCTGTCATCAGCATTCTGTTTTACCTGAACCCATGTTGTGCTCTGCCACTGCACAGGTACTCTGATATTATAGTGCACCGTCTGCTGGCTGTGACCATCGGAGCAGATAGCACCTACCCTGATTTGATGGACAAACATAAGCAGTCCTCTCTCTGCAACAACCTCAACTACAGACACAAAATGGCTCAGTATGCACAAAGGGCGTCTGTGGCTTTCCACACACAGGTCAGTGGTTTTCTTAATCCTCAGCTACAACCACACAGCAACTCAAACAAATGCATGATTTGTTTACGTGTGCTTTCTCTACTTAGTTGTTCTTTAAGAACCGGGGCATAATGAACGAAGAGGGATTTGTCCTGTTTGTGAGGAAGAATGCCATCATCGTACTCATCCCAAAGTTTGGCATGGAGGGAACAGTCTTCTTTGATGTCAAAGACAAGACCGTTCCTAATCTTGTTTTTGATGAAGAGGTAGGAGACGTACCAAAAACTTTCCTCAAATTTAGTATGTTTAACTTCTGAAATGCTCATTCTGTGTGTTTGTGTGTACATAGGGTCCCAGTCTGAAGGTGCAGCAGCATTGCTTCAGATTGTTTGACAAGTTGAAGGTGACCATCAGCCTAGACGACTCCAACATTCAACACCAGAAGATACGCATGGCTCTGGTTGAGCCTGTGGTAAGGCCGGACTAAAGTAGACAGCAGTGATACGTTGCCTTCTTCTAGTGAATGGAAGGCTAGTCACCTGGTAGTTCTAAACATTAAGTTATACACATTCACTTTATATTTTACGTAAACTAATATTCTTCATTTTAGATTCCTGGTGTGAGTGTTCCAGCCCCGGATGTTGAACAACAGGCCAAGAAACCAAAGCTGGACTGCTAAGACCGAAAGCCACAAAGTTATTTGTCATCGGCAGACTTTAGACATCAACAAGTCATGACACTCTAAACGAGTTCATTCTTCTTTTTTTTTAATGCGTCAGTAGAACAGACTGCAAGTTTGGAATTCAGTATCCTCTGATGTTGCTTAATAAATTTTAGGTTTTTTGTTTTAACAATGTCTTGACATGAAATGCAACATATTCACTGAACAATAAGCGATACAAAAAGCAGCCTTATCGTCTACAATTTTCATTTGTTTTGAGTTAGTGGGAAAGAAAATCAGGAATGAGAACATTATCTCTTCCACTTTATTTTAGTTTATACAGTGCCAAATCACAACATTGCCCCAAGGTGCCACACACACACACACACACACACACACACACACACACACACACACACACACACACACACACACACACCACACACACACACACACACACACACACACACACACACACACACACACACACACACACACACACACACACACACACACACACACACACACACACACACACACACACACACACACACACACACACACACACACACACACACACACACACACAAGGTCTAACCTTACCAACCCTCAGCAAGCACACAGGCAACAGGGGTAAGGAAAAACTCACTCTGATATTGGGGAAGAAACCTCAAGCAGACCAGACTCAAAGGGGTGACCCTCTGCTTGGGCCATGCTACCGACACAATTTACAAAAGGAATATACAGGAAATTTTGGGCATCCATGCAAGTTCACAGGACGGGAGGCTTGTAGAAGAAGACACCACCCCCATCTGCTCTTCTGCTCGAATATAAATTTTTAAGCCTTTGAAATCCAACAGTAATAACTATCATCTCCTAATCCAGTCAAATGTCTTATTTTAGCCAAGATGACATTTTTGTTAGAACTGTTTATTAATCCAGGTCAGGAAACAAATCACTATCTTGAGAGAATGTTGTCACAATGTGATACAGATCATCAACAACATTGGTATTTTGACAGTCTTCTTCTAAATATGTCAAAATACACCTTAGAATAAAGTTCACAGCTAAAGCTTGCTCAGAAATAAGAACCGTGACCTCAAGACAAGTTATTCAAATCCTTTTCACGATACAATCCAGCCAGTGGTTTTTATAATAATATGGTTTACAAATGCTCATTCAGGTTTTAATGTGCGAGTGGCATTATTGGTTTTTCTTATTCTGGAGTAAATACATCAATCCTTAACATCCACAAGAAATCTGAATTCAAACAAAGAAAAGGTCATGATAAAGGATTTATAAAAGCATAAATACAGCTCCAATGTAATTTCCTCTGAGTCTGGCTTCTTCACAAACAAGAAGAAACAGAAATTATGACATTATCATCATTACAGCATAGAAAGAAGTGATTTTGTGCAAGTTAACTGGGGGAATGAAAATACCTCTTTTTAACTCTAGAACTGGTTGATTACTCCCCCTCCCTCCCAATTCTCAGCCAGATACTCCAATGAGTGGTCGGGAAAACGAACCTGAACTGGGATGAACACAGAAAGGGACGTTTTTAATGAATGAAGACCCCCCCCCCCCCCCCCCCATATTTTAATAATGCCCCACTCAACCCTAGAACCAAATTAAGATCACCAATTACAATAAATATTTTAAATATAATGTGCAGTCTGTATTTGACTGAAGGAGAATCACTGTAGGCTTCCAGTGGAAGAGGCGTCCCTCATGTGGCTCAATGATGATGGTAAAATACCTGGAAAACAAGCTTTCTTTGTATGAAAGCATGCAGAAATAAGGAGTGTTATACTTTATAGACCACTGTAAACACTTGCTAATGTCTACAGTTTAAAACAACTACTGTAGACCCTTGTGTCTGGGGACAGCAGTACCTTGGCTTTAATGTGTTTGAGAGAGAAAGCTTCTTCTGCCAGGTTTGAATTGAAGGACTCTTTACTCTGACAGTCTGAGTAGAGGCCATCGATAAGACTAGCAGTGCCTGCTGAGGTAGTGTTGTACCCGCTGTCCACCTGAACACAGTCACCAACGATATTCAGTTCTACAGTCTTCCAGTTAGTGGCACAGTGCAAGTCTGCAAACTGTTAAACTTGTTTCAACAAACTACATCAATGGGGTCAAGAAGAACAGGAAGAAATGACACATATTTACTTACAAACAGAATTTCAGTAAAAGTTATAGAGAGTATCTACGGAAGTGAAAGGGAAAGTTACAAGACCCTCTGAATTGCACTTTGAAGTGGCGAATTGAGCAGCAGTTTCATTCCATCTCTCAATGGAAACTGTCATTTCACTATAATGTTTTGTCCATTTTTTAACCCTCACCCATCTTCAACCGCTTACTCCAATTAAGGGTCACGGTGGGCTGGAGACTATTCCAGTAGACACCAGGCAAGAGTAAGTGTACAACCTGCACAGGCCACTAGTCTATCTCAGGGTAATGTTTTGTCAACATTCTCGAGATATCATGCACCTTTTCCACAAATCTGTAATGGAAATCCAGCTAGAATCGGTGGAGCTGAAGGTGCTGCAATTTTCCTCGGAAGTGACGAGGATGGACAGGATTATGAGAGGGACATGCAGAACATGCAGTTTGGACAAAGTGAGAAAAACGATGCAGATGGTTCAGGCATGCACAGAGGAGGACTACAGGATCTATCAGGAGAAGGATGCTGAGGATGGAGCACAGGGCAAAGAGGTGGTTTATGAAATGTGAGGGAGGACATGCAGGCTGGTGTAATAGAAGATGCAGAGGAGTAGATGAAGGATGATCTGCTGCTGTTTCCACAAACCTGCATGCTGGATTCACAACGTATGCTGCTTCCCTCTGCCAGCAGAGAGACAGACATTTGTGAACTTTCTACTGTCGACATGTTGCCCATACGAGAGCTGGTCAGCCTTCCTGAAGATGCTCCAATCTCCTCTTCATATCCCTCAGTCTCCTCGAGTCTCTCTTCCATCTTTACGTCTTTGACCACCTCTGGTTTTACAGGTTCCAGATGTTCAAGACTAACTTCATCAGTGTCAATGGGGTGAACGTTCCTGTCCAGGGAGGAAGATGGATCTAATGCCATAAAGGGGAGAGGGGTAAACGGGATTTGGTCATCAAGTGCCTGACTGTCCTGGATGGGAGGACTGAGGATTGTGGAGATGAGGGGAGGCGAGGCCCAGCATCGAGCTCTAAATCTGGACTTGTTGCTGGTGTGCCAGTGAGGGGAACAGCTATGAATAGGCGAGCAACCTTCAACCAATGGGCTCTCTGTGCAGGAAGTGGCATCTGTGGTTAGAGGAGCTCCATGCAGAGTCAGATTAGTCTGCTGCTTCCCCTCAGCTAAAGAAAACCAAAAGAAAGAAGGTGTAAGCAACAACACAAGATTTCAGAATGCTGGGAAAGTCAATAGACAAAAACACTACCTGAGCCGGTAGGCGTTTGTGTTGCATGAGAAACAATCGGAGAAACAGTAGGAGACACAAAACAAGCAGGAGACGAGCGATCGGGGAACAGCTGACTGGTGATGCTGCTGAGACTGCAGTCACGGAAGTGGCTGTGCTGGATGGGGCTGGATGAGAACTGACCCTATGTCAAAAAGAAACATATTTATGATCCTTTTCTTACATATCATTGATCCAAAAACAATAGTATATTCTGAAACTCTGCAATTTATTTATGAACAAGCAAAATACACAGAATTATAGGTGCATATTAGATATTCTAAAGCTTCACAGATCAAACACTTATTTCAAATTAGGCATCAGATGGCAGAGCGCCTGACTGCTGCCAGCTAGGCTTACAAAGTTACAGGAATTTTAAAAGTTAGAAATGTTCCATCAAAATCAGTGGAAATAAACTGAAAATATTCAAAATTGCAGGTTTGCCTATAGAAGGGAATTTTAAAAAGTTGGAGCACAATTTGAGTAAACACCCACATTTAATGCAAATTCAGCTCAATTTCTACTCTGCACTGTGCATTTCTGCACACACAACTTACTGCAGAACTACTAAGGCCTGCATGCAGCATTCCTCCATGGATGGGAGCAAGGATCCTTGAATGTTTTTTTTTTTCTTTTTTCAATGTAACAATCAAAGTTATACTTAGCAATAAAGTAAAAAAAAAAAAAGTCATTGAAAATCATTAGTTTGGATGCATATCTGCTTATAAAAAAGGTATTGATAATTGTATATGGTAGTTTGAATAGTTTATGCCAAATTTCCAGTTAATTCCCACTAATTCCTATAGAACGTTTCCAACTTAGAAAACTGCAAACTGTTCAAAACAATGTATGATTCTCTCTGCCCCCCAAATCCTTAGCTTATCAAGGAAAGTAAAATCTTTCAGCTTCTCCCTTTTTCACTTGGGGTCACCACAGACGATAAGATAGTCATTTGGCACATCTTTACACCAGATGCCCTTCCTAACACCAATCCACATGACATGTTGAAGGGGCACTGGTGGTCTTGAACCGGGAACCTTCTGCTTTAGAAGCAAGCAAACTTACCTCTTGGCCACTACTTCTCAGGGAAGTTTTTCATCCCTTTGCAGCTCTACTGCCAGCTATTTTTTTTGTTTTGTTTTAAAACTTTGTTTGCCATCAGAGGCCAGACATAACAGTTAGCCCTAGGTGAGCAGATGTCAGCAGAAAGCCACATTTCAGGTATCACCTAGTTCATGTGATAAGCATATTTATGACTGGTAGCCATTTGGGAATAATACTTGATATCACCAATCATTTACTCATTACTTCAAAAATAATTTGAAGATTAAAAAGGCTTTGATGTTGGTACTTTGTTGCAGTGTGATATTAACCCATCCTTCAGGACAACTCACCGTAGATGGTGTTGGAACTTGACAGGACAAAGGAGATGAAAAACTGGATGACACAACTTGTCCTTCTGAACTTTGAGCTACAGTTCTTTTTCCATCCAGTGGAGCTCTGAAGTGGCTTTTTTCTGGACTCGGTGGGTTTGAGCAGTCAGAAATGCTGCTTTGACCATCGAGGAAAAGTTTTCGTCTGAGCGAGGAGGTGCTAAGACTGTCCTGAACAGCATCGCCTGCTTCCTCATAGTGATAATGCTCTCCTGAAGGGGGTTACAAAGAAATGCTCAAATAGACCATGAATAAATGAAAGAGATCACAAGTATGTGGGCATCTACTGGGAGCATACCGAGTAGTTTCTCCAAATCAAAACCGAAAGGTAGCGAAAGAGCCGTTTGACAAGCAACTGCAAGACAAATGCAAAAAGGAGCATAAGTCATGTGATGTGGTGAAAGCAAAAAAAAAGACGCATACTGGATGTACAAGTATTAAGCAAAAACATACCAACCTGAACATTTCTCTGGCTCCTCAACAATCACTGGTGACATAGAACCTGGAAGTGTAAGAAGAGGTGCATGAAGTGATATTCTGGTATACGGTGCATCCAGAAAGTATTCACAGCACTTCACTTTTTTCACATTTTGTTATGTTACAGCCTTATTCAAAACTGGGTGGAATTCATTTTTTTCCCCTCAAAAGTCTACAGACAATACCCCATAACAACAATGTGAAAAAAGATTGAGATTTTTGCAAATTTATTAAAAAAAAAAAAAAAAAAAAAAAAAACCTAAGAAATTACACATACGTAAGTATTCCCAGCCTTTGCCATGAAGCTCAAAACTGAGCTCAGGTGCATCCTGTTTCCACTGATCACCCTTGAGATGTTTCTACAGATTAATTGGGGTCCACCTGGGATAAATTCAGTTGACTGGGCATGATTTGGAAAGCCACATACCTGTCTACATATAAGGTCCCACAGCTGGCAGTGCATGTCAGAGCACAAACCAAGCATGAACTAAAAGAAATTGTCTGCAGACCTCCAAGAACAGATTGTCTCAATGCACAAATCTGGGGAAGGGTACAGAAACATTTCTGCTGCTTTGAAGGTCCCAATGAGCACACAGTGGCCTCCATCATTTGTAAATGGAAGACGTTCAAATCCACCAGGACTCTGACGCCGATCTAAACTGAGCGATCGAGGGAGAAGGACCTTAGTCAGGGAGGTGACCAAGAACCCAATGGTCACTCTGTCAGAGCTCCAGCAGTCCTCTGCGGAGAGAGGAGAACCTTCCAGAAGGACAACCATCTCTGCAGCAATCCACCAATCGGGCCTGTATGGTAGAGTGGCCAGACGGAAGCCACTAGACAAAGATTGAACTCTTTGGTGTGAATGCCAGGTGTCATGTTTGGAGGAAACCAGGCACCATCCCTACAGTGGTGGTGCATGGTGGTGGCAGCATCATGCTGTGGGGATGTTTTGCAGCAGGAAGTGGGAGACTAGTCAGGACTGAGGATTAACCCACGCAGACATGGGAAGAACATGCAAACTCCACACAGAAAGGCCACAAGTGGGAATAGATCCCATGACCTTCTTGCTGTGAAGCAACAGTGCTAACCACTAAGCCACCGTGCTGCCCAGCACAAATTCTATCATCAAGAATTTGTCACAGGAAAATTTATATTTGCTTAAAAAAAAAAATGCATCCATAAAGTGAGAAAACATGGCAATATGATGTCTAAAATAATATACACACAGGGGCTATAACACAACATGGAATCAGAGGACTTTGTAGCATTAAAATGCAGATGTGAAAACCTTTATAAGCTCGGAGGAAATAAAACCAGCCTCTGCAAACACACGTACTTGTTCTGTAGATCTGGGAAGCTTTACGGATGTCTGTTGCCACCCATGGAGACGGCACAATGGCTCCTTTGGTGAAAAACTGCCAAAAGACAGATGATGTCATTGCACATTGATGGGTGATCAATAAATAACTGTTTTGACTGCTCTGATTTTTTTTTAATCAATATACCTCTTCAATAGCATCCTGACGCTTCTCCTCAATGTCAGAATCTGCACTAGATGTTTGAGAAGAAAAACATTTTATTGCTTAAGTTATTCCGTGTTTAATTTCCTCTTTATTTAATATGTCAAGATCAGATAATAAACACTCAATTTTTAGTCTATTATTTTATATGTATCATACAGTCAGTATACAAACAAAGAGACTAGTGCAGACTGTGATCCAGATGTACAGAAATAGCAATTAATTAAGCACGTTCATCTTGGTTTAAAGTGGAACTCCAACTATTTTCAACTTCGACTCTTCTCTTTTGACGTTTTGAGATTCATCTTTTCAGCCATGCCAAAATCAACAAGAGTGCAGTACTGATCTAGAAAACAAACACCATCACGAGCTAAGTGGCACTATCGAATAAATGCATGGGGCAAGCTAAAGATCACTCACTTTTTGCCACTACTAAATATTTGACAATGTCACAGAAGTGTCTGGTAGCAGAGAGACCACCTCTAGAGAGGGAAATGTGCACATTTACCTCACAAAAAGTAACTACAATTTTTAAGATGAGCAATTGTACAGTTAGCCTCTTACTTTAGCTACAGTGTTGTCCGGCGGAGCTACGCCCTACTGAGGCATTACAAGCCGATCGCCCAATGAGTGACTCGTTCAGTAAGACTGAGACCCTCATTAGCAGCAAACTTTAAAAAAAATCTGGAGTTCCACTTTGTCATTTGTGTAACATTGAAGTAGACTGTCAATACTGTATTTTATAGAAAACAGAATAAGAAGCTGTAAAATGTGTATCATTTCATACATTGACTGGCTGAGGTAAAAATTCTGTCGCTGGATTTCCTCTGGGTCTATGTCAACTGGGAGAAGACTGGCCATTTCATCAATAGACCAGTTAAACTTGGGCGGCGTCTATAAGAAAGTAAATAAATAAATATACCCAGAAACACTGATATAGGATATATGTGACTTCACAAACTACAAACGTGTTCAGACCTACCGCTTTGCACGGTTTGGACTTGAAGACCGAGGGACTTGGCACCAGGGGTTCACGGAGCTGGTGGTAGTCATTTGGACTTTCAAATGGGTTTTGTATGGAAGGTTTGCCGGGAGTCTCTGGTGTGATCTGAATCTCAACGTCCCCCATTTCCACGGGCCACTGCTAACACTACAATCAGCAACTGGTCAACGAGAGAATTCAAAGGTAGTAGGTGTGTTACAGTAGGCCACTCTGTGTTCTTACCCCATTAAACCTAGACTGCAATTAGAGTCGGGCACATACCTCCTCCAACATTCAACTGGCCCTTCAGCCATATTAAACCCAACATGCATTCCACTACTTCTAGTATAATTCATTTTTCCCCAATGTTCATGCAGTGCGATGTGAAATTCAAGAAATATACAATCTCATGTCACTGATGAACGGTAACTGTGTGGTAACATTTCCAGTATCACAGCGGTCTTTCAGTAAGACCTTCCTCAGACCGCTGGTGCTGCTTCTTATCTCTAGATTCTGTACCATGAAGCAGATAAAAGACACCACCAGTCTTATGCAGTTTATCCAGCTGAGGCCAGTACCCATTTCCAGCCAGGTGGACTGAGACAATGCAAATTAAGTGTCTTGTCCAAGGACACAGAAGTAGCATGAGCGGGTTTCAAAACCAGATCCCTATGTTGGCAGCCCAGCTCCTTATCCAATGACCTACCTTATCATTCAGTGCTGGAAAATAACATTTATCACTCAATGTCGTGGTTTCCTATGCAAGGAATAAAAGGTTCTTTGGTGCTTCAATGGACAGGAGTTGGGCTACCAAGACATTTGACTTTGTTTGTTCCCTGGTCATAATGGTACGGAATCCAGTCACTGGCTTGTGATTCTTAATGTGCATGAACGGTTCATGCACATTATGCAACAAATTATTCTGCTTGTTTCTGAGCATTTAAATGAATCAACACAAAAGATTTTTTTTAAATATCTTTTTTTTTTAATCTATGTATCTGCTTCCCTTGACCATTCATGGGAATATAATCTTCACAGTATGGCATCACCCTTGATGGGTGTGCACATGGAGAACAATCTGATTGGGCAGTGACATGATTGGATTTGTGATCAGATTGACCCATTTCATTTTGAAGCATTTATGAGATATTTACATTTAGATTTTCAATCCCCTGGCTGCAGCAGATAAGACGGTTACTTTCAAGTGAAGATGTACTGGTTGTCTGCCTGGGTGGTTGCCATCCAAAACCCAAGGACAAACCATGGTGTGGTAGATGTGAATTTTTATTACCAGTGCATATGTCATACACCTGACCTGTGTATGTATGTGTATATATACACGTGATACAAAAATTCTGTGAAAAAAAAATAGAGCCAATAGATTAATGTACTTTTCGTAATACCATCACGAACTGCAGACTGCGTTGGAATATAACTGAATCACAAAGCTTGTACTCAAATCACACCAACAGCATTACGAATTCATTAAAAAGTATGGAACTTTTTAAACTCAAGACAGCTGGGAGAATAACCGCCCAAAATTAAATGGGGGGAATCACTTTCATTAAGATTTTAATGTGGATTCTGGGATCCTGATTGAGCCAGACTATGAAGTCTCTGATCCACAACATAATTCTGTGTCCTTCCTAGACTCGTGTCCCACACTTGAACCGAATTTTATGAAAATCATCAGTGAATAAATGTGCCAATAATCCCAAATATACCAAATAAAGTCAAGCTAAAACTCGAGGTGAAAACGTGACTTCCTTGTTGGAAATCATCGCGTCCTTTATCCATCTTTAACGCCACACGTTGCTTCAAAGAGCGTGAGTCACGTTTACAAAATAACCGATTAATGTTTAATACTTACAAATATGAATACAATTTTGCCACACGGATAAAAACGATCCTCATTGAAGACTCAGCAGTAAGCAGCAGGAACGTTTATTTCAATTTCCCCTACAAAGCTCGGCAGCCAATAGAAACGCAGCAGGGAATGCTGGGTAGCTTCTGTTGCCAGGTCACCTTACTATAACATATAAACTGTATACTGTTTTTTAAGCATGGGGAACTGACGGTCGCATTTTTCAGGCTTTTTATTATCCAATATTTTATTCACGCACAATGGCAAATGTATACATCACATTGATGTGATTCACAAAATATATGAAAACAAATAGTCCGTTGCTGTTTTCTAGCAAGATAGAAAAGTTGATTAAATTTCAGCAGATCTACTAAGGGGTTAGGGTTATATAATCTTTGAGCTTTGATTGTGAGTCCTTTGATCCTACCCTGCCTTTGAGCTTACTTCAGATAACAAGATCAAAGATTTGAGTCCATCCATTTGATCTAATTCCTTTAATCACAACTGCATGATCAAACCAATAAGGATCAAAGAGTAAGTGATTAGAATCAAAGTTAAGTAATCAAGCTCAAAGGGTGGTAATAAGCATCAAAGCTTGATGAGAAGAATCAAAGATCAAGAAAACCCAATGATGAGTGATCAGGTTTGAAATTCAGCAATCAGGATTAAAGCTTGGTAACCAGGATAAATGATGAGTAATCGGTGAAAAAGGTCAGAAATCAGGATCAAAGTTCATGATTAAAGATGATCATTCAGGTTCAGAGTTCAGCAATCAGGATCAAAAGTGACTGATCAGGATCAAGTATCAGGATTAAATATGAGTAATTCAGGATCACAGGTCAGCAATTAGTCAATCGATGGTGAATGATCCTGTGATTCTTTATATATATATATATATATATATATATATATATATATATATATATATATATATGCGTGTGTGTGATTTATTTTTTTTCACATTGACTTTATTGCAATTGCTTGTTTTTTCCTGTGAAATCTGGCAACAATATAAGCACCCACAGACCGAAGCTACAGTGTCTTTGCCTTTGCCGCTGAGTTTTGTGTAGTTCGCGCGTTAACAAGTTTGTATTGTGTAATCGCAGGAAAATATGATAATCGGTTTGCTCAAGATATGAGCACGCATTTGTTAATGTCCGGCTGAATTTCTAAATTTTGACATCTCTTCAAATCCTGTTTGCTAGCCAGCGGTTAGCATTACCATGGCTAGTGCTGCTAACGCAAATATAAACGCAGTGCGGGAGACGATGGAAGGTAATAAAAAATTTTGCTATGAGTATGAGATGTAGGTTTAAAAAAAGCAATGTTTATTGGTTTTTACTGACAGCAGTGGTTGTGCATCAGATGCTATCAGTCCTGATCTCATGTTTTTGTTTGTTTTTACATTTTCCTGATAGTGCTGCTGGAGATCTCCAGATTGTTGAACACTGGTTTGGATTTGGAGTCTTTGTCCATCTGTGTGAGACTGTGTGAGCAGGGCATCAACCCGGAGGCTCTGTCTGCTGTCATCAAAGAGCTGAGGAAAGCCTCCGAGTCCCTGAAGGTGCAGAAAGTTTCCCATCAGAATACTCCTTCAGCCGTTCACAGCCTCACACTAAGACACTAAGACACATGGTGTATTCACAGCGTGCTGGCAACAGATAACTGGGAATATACAGTCAGATTAATAAACAGCTAGACAGTGACAGTAGCCCTAAAAACTATATATATTCTGAATCCTCATGACACGGGGAACAAACTGGTACCATTTTTAAAAAAAGCTGAACTGAAAATTACCCCCAAAATAGCCGGCTGTGGGTATGACCAGGCAGATTCAAATTTCCAGCCCTGTATATGTGTTGGCCATCTCTGTTTATTTAATCCCTTTCTTCAGCTACTTTATGTTCTCAACTGTTAAGCACCTGACTGTCCTCTACAACCCAGTTTGCCTTCCTGTCTGAATACATTCATTTTATGTTTGTAAAATTGCAATGTAAAAACAGTGAAATACACCACTACCTCAGTTTTGATTAATTGATATTTACATTTACTCTTACCTACCTTTTGTGTTTAATTTTGTTATAAATTTGATTGCAAAACAAAGTCTGCATGAAGGACTTCAAATGTGTTTGTCTTTTAACCAAGTATTTCCACTTAGTTTGGGGAGTCCACCTCTTATAGTTCTGCTGGACAAACTTTAGCCCATTAACTGTTATAAGACATCAGCATTACAAAAAACAAATGTTGGGCAATTGTTTTGATTAAAATGATTGGCATTTGGCTTATGTCTAAAACAGGTTAACCCGGGCAGCACCGGGTACCCCAGCTAGTAGTCTCATAATTAGACAAACTAAACACAAATCATCACTTTGTTAACCAGTTTTCTTTAGACATGTCAAAGGATGGATATACTCCATGGTCTCGAAGAGGAGATCTTCTAGATTTGAATCTGCGCAAGCTTGGAATTCTGCCACAGTGCAAGACTTCTGATATTGTGCAAAGCTGTGGTCAGCAGAAATATTGTTCAAATTTCCAAACTTTTTATGCATTTCAGAAAGATTTAACCCCAACCCATGCCCTGTGATTCCCCATACTTTATGTAGGTTCCTTGATATTTCACCCCTGTCAGTTTAGCCTCTGAGGCACTTTGCATGTTTGGTATGCTTTATTACTATGTTTTAGAATGTATAATATAGACTGAAGCAGCAAAAGGCATCCAAACTAGTAAAAGCCAGTGTATAAAAAATTCTGTGTACCAACAGCAATGAAAATGTCTCAGCAATGTGAAAAGTTTCTTTTTCTAAATTTAAGTGTGCTAAAAAAAAAAAAACTATGTGAAGTATCAAGTTTTAAATTTGATCTCTGATTTAAAATAATGTGATTCTGTGTAGTTTCACCGGTATGCCACAGTTTATGTATGAGGGCAAGGTTGACAGCTTCCCTGGCTTCCCTTATATATAATGTCCATAATATATGCAATACACTTTTTAGTGTTAAATGCAAACAAATGCATTTCATTAAAGAGCCCACAGTAGCTGCGAAGGGCTAGTTTTGTCTGTTTTTGTGATCCAGGTGTGTGAAATGTGGACACAGAGTATTACAGAGACAACAAGTCAACAGTTCTTACAGCTGCAAAACACAACTAATATTCACATTGTGTTAAACTCACTAAATTTGTTCATTTTCATGTAACTGTTGGCAGTCAAGCAACTGAAAAGGAGAAGTACCAAGTACCTCATTCCTGATACACAGTACATATGGTCTCTCTGAAATCCATAGAAAAATTTTTATTTTTTCCCCAACATACTCAAGGAAAATTCTGGCGTTGAGCAGATGGAGGAGGTTTGTACATATATCAGACATCACGGAGGGTTCCGTAGAAATAAATGGGTAAATGGTTGTCGACAAAAAGGTATGTAGAAAGGGGGTGTTCTCCTAACCCTAAACCATTTAGAGGAGGAAGACAGAGAAAATATGGGAAGACAGTATCCGAGCGCAGACGGAGACAGCTGGGAAGAGCAGTGGCTTCGCCTTCAGTGACATCAGCAGAGGTCGAGGGATAGGACAGGGTAGAAACCTGATAAGGTAAATTCCAAGGTTGCCGAGACGTTAGGTTTGGGCCTTCTGACACTGGATGCCTGCAGCTCCTTTCCAGAAATGGCGGTCAGATTCAGGAGTGTTTAAAATAAATTAATCCTGTGTCTGGAGGAGGCAGTTTTCAGAAAGGGAATGAGAGTGTAAGAAGGCAGCTGGTGAGGGAAGCCATCAAGACAGCCTTTACAACTTTGAAGGAGTCGTAGGCTTCACTGGCTGTGACGTGAGAAACTGCACATTTTCCTGAAGCCTTTATACAGCTTCATGACGGAGTGGAACCATGTATTATAGAGGGCCTGAAGAGGTTACGCTATCTGTTCCTACAGTTTCTTCTTGAAGCAGTTTTCCATACAAATCAGAATTTAGAAATTTTCTTTTATTCACTTTTTAAGCCTTCCGTCTGTAAGCCTTAAATTACATACTTTTTGTTGTTTACATTTTGTTTCAGACATCTGAAAACTGCTCAAACTGAAGATGTGACCTCATCCTCTCAGGCGCCGTGTGGTTCTGGACCTGTACTTGGATCTGTCTCCATGTGTTAGCAATCGGTTCTCACCATCGTCTTGGTGTCCAGAGCACTGCGTGTCATGTGTGTGGACTTGTGGCTAAGATTTTTGTCTTGAGGCATCAACAATCGTCTTAACTCTGAACATGAGGATACGGACATCTGTGATGCTGTTTACAACGTTGTCTTTTTACTTTCTGTATCCACTTTGTGAAACATAAGTCAACATGATAACGGGGCAGATATGTGAAACAATTGTTTTATGGTAAAGGCACCATATTTTGCACACACATTGTTAATATGATTTAAAAAAAAATTCTTGCATTTTTTTACATCATTTTTTTACATTGCTTTTTTTTTTTTTACATCAACAACACTTAAAAACACTGAATCTATTCCAATGATTTAAAAACATTTTTAAATCACCATTTTTAAGGCCTTGATTCAAGAAAAGAAAAAAAAAAGATCTTGTCATAATAGCTATTTTTTGTTTTCAACCAAACGATAACAATCCAGAATTTGGTGCCTTTGCCATAAAACACACAGTTGTTTTAATGTTTTACACACCTGTTCCACTGTGTTGAGGCAGTGATGCTTTGTTAAAATTTTAAGCTATCAAAATTTTTTTGTTTGTTTTGCTGTGAATGGCTTTCCCCCCCCCCCCCCCCCCCACAAATTTTGCACTACTTTTGCAGTTTTGTGAATAAAATCTAAATAGAATGTTACACTAGCCATCCACTAGGTGGTGATGTAGCTTTGTTGATCTATTTACCAGGTTTTTATGTAGCGTTTATTTTTTCTTTTATTGTGCAACCTTTTTCCCTGATTATGAATATATATATATATATATATATATATATATATATATATATATATATACACTCAACAAAAATATAAACGCAACACTTTTGGTTTTGCTCCCATTTTGTATGAGATGAACTCAAAGATCTAAAACTTTTTCCACATATACAATATCACCATTTCTCTCAAATATTGTTCACAAACCAGTCTAAATCTGTGATAGTGAGCACATCTCCTTTGCTGAGATAATCCATCCCACCTCACAGGTGTGCCATATCAAGATGCTGATTAGACACCATGATTAGTGCACAGGTGTGCCTTAGACTGCCCACAATAAAAGGCCACTCTGAAAGGTGCAGTTTTATCACGCAGCACAATGCCACAGATGTCGCAAGATTTGAGGGAGCGTGCAATTGGCATGCTGACAGCAGGAATGTCAACCAGAGCTGTTGCTCGTGTATTGAATGTTCATTTCTCTACCATAAGCCGTCTCCAAAGGCGTTTCAGAGAATTTGGCAGTACATCCAACCAGCCTCACAACCGCAGACCACGTGTAACCACACCAGCCCAGAACCTCCACATCCAGCATGTTCACCTCCAAGATCGTCTGAGACCAGCCACTCGGACAGCTGCTGGAACAATCGGTTTGCATAACCAAAGAATTTCTGCACAAACTGTCAGAAACTGTCTCAGGGAAGCTCATCTGCATGCTCGTCGTCCTCATCTGGGTCTCGACCTGACTCCAGTTCATCGTTGTAACCGATTTGAGTGGGCAAATGCTCACATTCGCTGCCATTTGGCACGTTGGAGAGGTGTTCTCTTCACGGATGATGCGAAGGAGATGTGTTGCACTGCATGAGGCAAATGGTGGTCACACCAGATACTGACTGGTTTCCCCCCCCCAGTAAAACAAAACTGCACCTTTCAGAGTGGCCTTTTATTGTGGGCAGTCTAAGGCACACCTGTGCACTAATCATGGTGTCTAATCAGCATCTTGATATGGCACACCTGTGAGGTGGGATGGATTATCTCAGCAAAGGAGAAGTGCTCACTATCAGATTTAGACTGGTTTGTGAACAATATTTGAGGGAAATGGTGATATTGTGTATGTGGAAAAAGTTTTAGATCTTTGAGTTAATCTCATGCAAAATGGGAGCAAAAGCAAAAGTGTTGCGTTTATATTTTTGTTGAGTATATATATATATATGCATAGCAAAGCAGCCTTTTCAGGATTCAGGCTCTCACTCATTGGCACTTGAATTTACTGTTGAATCTTTTGTAAAGGAAACAATCTTTCCTGTCAAACCAGTTAAAAAGGGCAAAGATGGAAGTAGTTCGTTACACAATGCAAAAGGGGGCCGTGCAGTGGAGATCACATTCTCAGCCAACACACAAAAGAGATTAGTCCTTTTTTTTATCTGTTGACAGTACCATGAAAAAAGTTTTCATTATCTGCGTTGCCAAAGGCAGTGCATATAGGAACTGCTTGTCTCCATGCGTGTGTCCATCTGCTAAACTGTGTAGGTGATGTGTACATGATATCTTCACAAATACTTTACATATCAAAGTGAAAGTTTGTACATAAAATCACCTCACCAAGACCTTGGTTAGGTTCGAAGTTGGGCTGGAGGCTGAGTCTCTGAAACCTTGTGTACACAGTGTCTTGGCAATGACTGTGTCTCAAGGTGAAACTTGGTGCACAATGTCACCTCAATAAGGCTTTGGAATAGTTTGGTGTGGGGGCATTTCAGGTCCAACTGCAGCCATCAGGAGGTTGAGTGTCAAAAAGCCAGTGTATGCAATAGTGCTACAAGGAAACTTTGGGTTGTGATGAAGCTTGCTACTCACATTATACCTTCCTCAGACCTTGCATGGGTTTGAGATCGAGCTCAGTGACAGTTTAGTGTTAATATGGCCCTGGTTTCCTGTAATGTCTGCTTCATCAACAAAAAGGAATTTGGATTACAATGCAAACTTGACAGGAACGTCTTTGTTCAACCAGAAAGTATTTTGTTTGTTTCTTCAGTGTCTGTACACAGTCTGTTAATCTGCAAAAAACAACAAAAAAAAGTGCTGAGCGTTTCTCCCCAGGCAACATACAGCCTCCTCCCTTCCAGAAGGCCCTGCATGTCGCCACCATGCGAGTTCAGCTTTTGGTGTTCACACGGCACGTGTAGATGTCTACAAATGAACGCCTCGCCCCTCACGGGCACGCTACACTGTGAGCAGGAGTAAGCATTTATTTATTGTCCTCTTCTGCTTTGTCTTGGTGCGTTGACTGACAGGCTGTGTCTAAATCTCTGGACTGGTACTTTGATCTCAACACAGTATCTCGCTGTTTCTCAAAATCTTAGAGGAGACACATGCAGATGTAGTGCAGTGGCCCCTGTTCGTCGGGGAGGGGAAGCTGAGGTGTTGGAGTGAGACTCACATTGGAAACCCTTTCTTTTTATGAAGCAAAGTGTTGTGCACGGCTTGATTGGCTATTGTGGGCGTGGGACTTGAGGTGCATTACTCTCTGATGTGTTTGAAGGGTTCCTCCTGATTCTAGCCAGTTACTTTGATCTCTGTAAAACAAAATATTCCCAAATCCCACAGTCCTGACTGGGAGATTAGCATCCATATATGCATAAACATCTAAGAGCATTCAACTAGAGCAATGGTCAGGTCACATGACCATATAAAGTTTGGAGGCAGGCAGGTCCTCACACCCGAACTTCTAAAGATGTTTATGTTTGTATGTCTGATAATTATGCAGGCTTTGGATTATTATTCTTTTAAATGAGGCCATTCTCATTTAAAAGTGAAAGATCCTGCATCAAACTATGGTTTGAAGTGTTCATAGTTATTACCAAGGCTCTGAACCAGTCTAAGGAACAAAAATGAAACTAGGACCTGTATCTTTTTAACGTTCCTTAAAAGAAACTATTATTTGACATAATGGTAAACTGTTAATAAAGTTGTGTTTTCATTATTACATTACAAATTAAAGTGTTTTCTGCTCAAAAACTTGGTGCTGAGTTGACGTGTTTCTCTGCAGTGTTGCCAATTTAGCAATTGCCACTAATTATTGACTTTTTGTCCTTCCCGAGCTAATAGCGACAAATCTGGTGACTTTTATTCCACCCAAACTGGTCCATTTGCAAATGGTTAAACAACAAAATTATTGCTATCCCCCACCCATGATGCCATTTAGCTTCTCACCATGTACAATTAAAAGATTACATCATCACATAATCTAGCTAACGAGCTACAGATTAAATTAAAGGTAGGTTATATTTTGCCAGATACGGCAAACACCCACTTAGCGATATTTAACCGGATCTCCTCGCTGATTGGCTAGTTCAAATGACATCATCATAGAGTTTATTTCCACATGGCGGCGCCCTCGGCAAAGTTGAACTGGACGATATGTCGTCGTATGCGGCACTGTTTTGCCGGCCGTCTAAATTTATTAACGGCGGAACGGAACGGCCACAGTCGGGCAGGAAACTTAAAGGCGATCGGAGTTTAAGATCTCCTTACTTCACATTCATGATAGTAGCTCGATATTGGTGATTTTCATTGTCGAAAATTGGCATATTGTACCATTCACTATTTTCAGGAGTGGACTGATCGAAGGTCTTGCAGACATGACACTGACAGAGAAAAAACAGGATAAACACGTGCCGACATGGACTTCTGTATTTTTGTTTTTATTCTGTCTTGATATAATAATTTATAAATAATAATTAATTATTAATAAATAATTTTCGCCACACAGTGGAAATAATTTTGGGCATGGCTATGCCACGTTTTTGAGGCTGCTTTAGCATCTGAGAATCCCTCAAGCTATTTCCACCGCGTGGCGAAAAGCGTCGGTGGAAATAATTTTGGACACCGCTATGCCACGTTTTTGAGCTGCTTTTAGCATCTGAGAATCCCTCGAGCTGCTTTTAGCGTCCGAGAATCCCTCCAGCAGTAGGTGATTTTCTGTTCCGATTCAAATGACTTTATGGCACCCAAAACGGCATTTAAAAATGAAAAATTAGCACCAACACTCAATGCCAAGGGTGCCGCCATGTTGAAATACCCTCTATGATGACATCATTTGAACTAGCCAATCAGCAAGGCGATCCGATCAAATATCACTAGGTGCCTCTTTGCCATATCCGGCAAAATATACACTTCGTAAAGGAAAACATGGTGTGCTCTCCCTGTTTCCAACCAGAATAGGTAAGTATTGTGCTATGTACCTCATAGATGTTCTTAGACATCAACTTCATCAATGTTGGCTATCGTGTAATGAGAAATAATGTTGAGAATCATGAACTAGCTCTAGCATTCTCAGCATGGCCTATATTAAGCATTAGCGATACACTGCAGAGTAAAATATAGCCTTTATTAATAATTTTTTTCTTTTTGAAAAGTGAAAGATACATGGAATGTCATTATCTGGTGCTTAATTTGGTTCTGTTTTACTTTTTTTCTTGAGTTCACTCCCTGTCTTCCTCTGAGTGTTATGCCTTTGAAAGGCAGACAATTTTATGGGCAGCAGACAATTAAAGCAAAATGTGGTGTGGTTTAATTGTTTCCAACCAGAAGAGGTAAATTTATGCTGTCGCACTTTATAAATGTTCTTAGACATCAACTTTATCAATGTTTGTTGGGCACGTTAACATGCAAAGAGAAATTATACTGGAAATAGTTAGCTAGCTCCTGCTAGGCTAAGCCATAGAGATGGAAACAAACCAGCCAATCACGTGTAGCTTGAGCCACCATCTCGTTAAGGGAATTTAATGAAGTTGTACAATATAAATGCTCTGGGTGTGAAATGTTTAGTTATTCCTCGGCCTCCTTTAGCAGTAACGGTACTTGTAATAAGTGTAGCTTATTCGTAGCTTTGGAGGCCAGGCTGGGCGAATTGGAGACTCGGCTCCGCACCGTGGAAAATTCTACAGCTAGCCAAGCCCCTGTAGTCGGTGCGGACCAAGGTAGCTTAGCCGCCGTTAGTTACCCCCTGGCAGATCCCGAGCAGCCGGGAAAGCAGGCTGACTGGGTGACTGTGAGGAGGAAGCGTAGCCCTAAACAGAAGCCCAGTGTACACCGCCAACCCGTTCACATCTCTAACCGTTTTTCCCCACTCGACGACACACCCGCCGAGGATCAAACTCTGGTTATTGGCGACTCTGTTTTGAGAAATGTGAAGTTAGCAACACCAGCAACCATAGTCAATTGTCTTCCGGGGGCCAGAGCAGGCGACATTGAAGGAAATTTGAAACTGCTGGCTAAGGCTAAGCGTAAATTGGTAAGACTGTAATTCACGTCGGCAGTAATGACACCCGGTTACGCCAATCGGAGGTCACTAAAATTAACATTAAATCGGTGTGTAACTTTGCAAAAACAATGTCGGACTCTGTAGTTTTCTCTGGGCCCCTCCCCAATCAGACCGGGAGTGACATGTTTAGCCGCATGTTCTCCTTGAATTGCTGGCTGTCTGAGTGGTGTCCAAAAAATGAGGTGGGCTTTCATAGATAATTGGCAAAGCTTCTGGGGAAAACCTGGTCTTGTTAGGAGAGACGGCATCCATCCCACTTGGATGGAGCAGCTCTCATTTCTAGAAATCTGGCCAATTTTCTTAAATCCTCCAACCATGACTATCCAGGGTTGGGACCAGGAAGCAGAGTTGTAGTCTTACACACCTCTCTGCAGCTTCTCTCCCCCTGCCATCCCCTCATTACCCCATCCCCGTAGAGACGGTGCCTGCTCCCAGACTACCAATAACCAGCAAAAATCTATTTAAGCATAAAATTCAAAAAGAAAAAATAATATAGCACCTTCAACTGCACCACAGACTAAAACAGTTAAATGTGGTCTATTAAACATTAGGTCTCTCTCTTCTAAGTCCCTGTTGGTAAATGATATAATAATTGATCACATATTGATTTATTCTGCCTTACAGAACCTGGTTACAGCAGGATGAATATGTTAGTTTAAATGAGTCAACACCCCCGAGTCACACTAACTGTCAGAATGCTCGTAGCACGGGCCGGGGCGGAGGATTGGCAGCAATCTTCCATTCCAGCTTATTAATTGATCAAAAACCCAGACAGAGCTTTAATTCATTTGAAAGCTTGACTCTTAGTCTTGTCCATCCAAATTGGAAGTCCCAAAAACCAGTTTTATTTGTTATTATCTATCGTCCACCTGGTCGTTACTGTGAGTTTCTCTGTGAATTTTCAGACCTTTTGTCTGACTTAGTGCTTAGCTCAGATAAGATAATTATAGTGGGCGATTTTAACATCCACACAGATGCTGAGAATGACAGCCTCAACACTGCATTTAATCTATTATTAGACTCTATTGGCTTTGCTCAAAAGTAAATGAGTCCACCCACCACTTTAATCATATCTTAGATCTTGTTCTGACTTATGGTATGGAAATAGAAGACTTAACAGTATTCCCTGAAAACTCCCTTCTGTCTGATCATTTCTTAATAACATTTACATTTACTCTGATGGACTACCCAGCAGTGGGGAATAAGTTTCATTACACTAGAAGTCTTTCAGAAAGCGCTGTAACTAGGTTTAAGGATATGATTCCTTCTTTATGTTCTCTAATGCCATATACCAACACCAGTGCAGAGTAGCTACCTAAACTCTGTAAGTGAGATAGAGTATCTCGTCAATAGTTTTACATCCTCATTGAAGACAACTTTGGATGCTGTAGCTCCTCTGAAAAAGAGAGCTTTAAATCAGAAGTGCCTGACTCCGTGGTATAACTCACAAACTCGTAGCTTAAAGCAGATAACCCGTAAGTTGGAGAGGAAATGGCGTCTCACTAATTTAGAAGATCTTCACTTAGCCTGGAAAAAGAGTCTGTTGCTCTATAAAAAGCCCTCCGTAAAGCTAGGACATCTTTCTACTCATCACTAATTGAAGAAAATAAGACAACCCCCAGGTTTCTTTTCAGCACTGTAGCCAGGCTGACAAAGAGTCAGAGCTCTATTGAGCTGAGTATTCCATTAACTTTAACTAGTAATGACTTCATGACTTTCTTTGCTAACAAAATTTAACTATTAGAGAAAAAATTACTCATAACCATCCCAAAGATGTATCGTTATCTTTGGCTGCGTTCAGTGATGCTGGTATTTGGTTAGACTCTTTCTCTCCGATTGTTCTGTCTGAGTTATTTTCATTAGTTACTTCATCCAAACCATCAACATGTTTATTAGACCCCATTCCTACCAGGCTGCTCAAGGAAGCCCTACCATTATTTAATGCTTCGATCTTAATATGATCAATCTATCTTTGTTAGTTGGCTATGTACCACAGGCTTTTAAGGTGGCAGTAATTAAAACCATTACTTAAAAAGCCATCACTTGACCCAGCTATCTTAGCTAATTATAGGCCAATCTCCAACCTTCCTTTTCTCTCAAAAATTCTTGAAAGGGTAGTTGTAAAACAGCTAACTGATCATCTGCAGAGGAATTGTCTATTTGAAGAGTTTCAGTCAGGTTTTAGAATTCATCATAGTACAGAAACAGCATTAGTGAAGGTTACAAATGATCTTCTTATGGCCTCGGACAGTGGACTCATCTCTGTGCTTGTTCTGTTAGACCTCAGTGCTGCTTTTGATACTGTTGACCATAAAATTTTATTACAGAGATTAGAGCATGCCATAGGTATTAAAGGCACTGCGCTGCGGTGGTTTGAATCATATTTGTCTAATAGATTACAATTTGTTCATGTAAATGGGGAATCTTCTTCACCGACTAAGGTTAATTATGGAGTTCCACAAGGTTCTGTGCTAGGACCAATTTTATTCACTTTATACATGCTTCCCTTAGGCAGTATTATTAGACGGTATTGCTTAAATTTTCATTGTTACGCAGATGATACCCAGCTTTATCTATCCATGAAGCCAGAGGACACACACCAATTAGCTAAACTGCAGGATTGTCTTACAGACATAAAGACATGGATCACCTCTAATTTTCCTGCTTTTAAACTCAGATAAAACTGAAGTTATTGTACTTGGCCCCACAAATCTTAGAAACATGGTGTTGTGTGTTGGGGGGGCGTGGCTGGATGTTTTGGTGTTCTTTTCTTTTCTTTGCTCTCCAGGTGGCATGAGGGCTGATTTGTCTGTGAAGAAGGTGCTGGCTGAAGAGTCTTCACCCTCATCAACATCATGGAAAGCACCTGTGATTGGTGCTCACGTGCAACCTGGACGACTTGCAGCTGAAGCAGATAATTGGATGGCGTTCTGCATTTAAGTCATGTGTGATTTGAGCAGAACTGCCGGGAACTCGACCTTGTGATGTTCGTTTGTGAGACGCTGAGGACCGCGCCTGGGTTTTGACACATCGAGCCCGTGAAGCAGGGAGGGGTGAGGACACATGCTGTCAGCACACACTAAAGGTAATTAAGTGTTTAAGTAATTGTTGATAGTAACTTGGTGTTTTGTTACACAGTATACTGGAATTGTGAAGAGAATTGTGCAGTTTGCTTCTCACTGCTGTGGCATGAAGGATAAGTGATCCTCCACTTGTTATGAGAAGCTGCTCATTTGCATAAAGTAAAAAAAGGACACTGACCTGAGTGTGTTGCTGATAGCGTGTGTTTATTGGAAGATATAGTTGTTTCTGTTGACTTACCTCACCTTCTCTTTGCTTCACAGAGAATCAGTTTGTCGTGTCCACCTGGGGGGTGTTTGGCGGTGGTAGGAAGTCCAGGAGCGCCGGCTTTAATCCTTGCGGGCGCTGGAGAGCGAGCCACGAATCACTCCACCAGAGGGACGTTGTTTTTATGTTTTTACACTTTTAAGCACAGGTGAATAATAAATAGTTTCTGTTTGGAACCGCTTTCTGGTTATTTTTAGTGCTGGGTCCTGTCTGACGCAGGTCCGCTCCTCAACCCGCGTCGACACATAACACATGGTGTCTAACCAGATCCTTACTCTGGATGGCATTACCCTGACCTCTAGTAATACTGTGAGAAATCTTGGAGTCATTTTTGATCAGGATATGTCATTCAAAGCGCATATTAAACAAATATGTAGGACTGCTTTTTTGCATTTACGCAATATCTCTAAAATCAGAAAGGTCTTGTCTCAGAGTGATGCTGAAAAACTAATTCATGCATTTATTTCCTCTAGGCTGGACTATTGTAATTCATTATTATCAGGTTGTCCTAAAAGTTCCCTAAAAAGCCTTCAGTTAATTCAGAATGCTGCAGCTAGAGTATTGACAGGGACTAGAAGGAGAGAGCATATCTCACCCATATTGGCCTCTATTCATTGGCTTCCTGTTAATTCTAGAATAGAATTTAAAATTCTTCTTCTTACTTATAAGGTTTTGAATAATCAGGTCCCATCTTATCTTAGGGACCTCGTAGTACCATATCACCCCAATAGAGCGCTTCGCTCTCAGACTGCAGGGTTACTTGTAGTTTCTAGGGTTTGTAAGAGTAGAATGGGAGGCAGAGCCTTCAGCTTTCAGGCTCCTCTCCTGTGGAACCAGCTCCCAATTCAGATCAGGGAGACAGACACCTCTCTACTTTTAAGATTAGGCTTAAAACTTTCCTTTTTGCTAAAGCTTATAGTTAGGGCTGGATCAGGTGACCCTGAACCATCCCTTAGTTATGCTGCTATAGACGTAGACTGCTGGGGGGTTCCCATGATGCATTGTTTCTTTCTCTTTTTGCTCTGTATGCACCACTCTGCATTTAATCATTAGTGATCGATCTCTGCTCCCCTCCACAGCATGTCTTTTTCCTGGTTCTCTCCCTCAGCCCCAACCAGTCCCAGCAGAAGACTGCCCCTCCCTGAGCCTGGTTCTGCTGGAGGTTTCTTCCTGTTAAAAGGGAGTTTTTCCTTCCCACTGTAGCCAAGTGCTTGCTCACAGGGGGTCGTTTTGACCGTTGGGGTTTTACATAATTATTGTATGGCCTTGCCTTACAATATAAAGCGCCTTGGGGCAACTGTTTGTTGTGATTTGGCGCTATATAAAAAAATTGATTGATTGATTGATTCCTCCCGCTCGCTCCCCTTGGGACCAAACTCTCTAATCAGAAGGCCAAAACCCAGCGCTCTGGCTGTGAGGCCAGAGAATCCTTTTAGCTGTTGGGGAGTGAGGTTTACTGACTGTTATTACACAGCGACTCCTGCTGGCCTCCGTCACACACAGCCCTCACTCCCATTTGGGTCACGGCACTAGTTGTAGTGATTTTAATCTCTCTCTGCTTCTGCGTTGTGATGTTTGACTCCTTCCACTCAGGATACGAACTCACGATCTCCAGCATGGGAGGCGGATGCTCTGACCAGTTGGCCAAAACCTAGGTTCTGGCCTGAGAATCCTTTAGCTGTTATGCACATCGACTCCTGCTGGCCTCCATCAGACTCATACCCTCCTTGAACCAGGGGTGTAGGCAGAAATCATAAAATGGGTGGGCCCAGAAAAAAATCAGACGGGCCCAACCTTTGGGGTTGTAGGTAAGGTGTAGGTATTATAACACACCGTTTGAAAAAGTATGCCTCGATTGGACATCGCAAGCAACGTTATCACTTAGCCTACAGCACTTACACAGACGCAAAGTGTCAGACACAAACACCACATGGACAATGCAAGCAGCAACGCAACGCTTAATCATGTAAAGTCCTTTAAAATAAAAATTCAAAATATATCCGCAACATAAAAACAGGTTGGCTCAGCGGCCAAATTATGAAATTGATAATGGAAACCATGGCTCAGCGGCCAAATTAAAAACCATCAGAATGGACACCAACATGATTCGTGGCAGTTGCAATATAATATTAACAATTAGGCCTATTTAGAAGAAAAAAAGTAATTAATGGTCTCACACTTACATTTGATGAATCCTTTTAATGCTACAGCAGGAGACGACGTTTTTTTTTTTTGTTGTTGAATTCTCTTATCACGTCATCATAGTCCAACGATTCGGTCAGTTCTCTTTCAAGGGAGAGTGCATTCAGTCTGCGAGTCAACATGGATGTTCTGGTGGCCGCTTTTATCCATTTAACAGTAGAAAACAGCCGTTCGACAGTGCATGTTTTTATTGGCATTGTGATGAGGGCCGGCAGAAGACTATTTATTTGAGGAAAAATGTGCTCCCTCATTTATCGCGGGAGTTACGTTCAAAAATAACCCGCGATAAACGAAATCCAGCGCTATTTTTTACAATTATTATAGATGTTTTAAGGCTGTAAAACTCCTCACTACACACTTTTCTCAAACAGGCATTAACATTTTCTCACTTTTCTCTCGTATGTACACACTCTCTTTTTTCTTCTGGGCGAGAAGATTATAAACAGACACACGCAGAACACAATGCGCGTACTCTCCCTTCGCTCACTGCCTCCGGAGGTACAGATGCGGGACCCGCAAAGAATCTAAGTTCTCTCTCGGTGGCCACGGAGCTCTGCGGCTGCGATCAACATCCGGATCAAAACAGTGAGCGTAATCTCTGGACCTGTTGCCAGATTTGGCGCAATTCTGCACAGCAGACAGGAGGGCGGCGGTGTGATTGGCCCGCTGCGGCGTTTACTGAGCCCGCAGAAAGCGCATTGGAGGCAGTGAGAGCAATCGCGGTAATGCCGACCGGTGCCGCGACCGGCCCGCCTGATAAGGACGCAGAACACAATGCGCCATTAAAAAAAAAAAAAGCATGCAAAATTGCTCTAAAAAAATCCGCGAAACTGCGAGGCCGCGAAAGGTGAACCGCGTTATAGCGAGGGACCACTGTACTCTGAAAATGAATTAATAAAAATCACAGAAGATGAACCAGATTTTTTTGTCAAAATTTATTAATTGTCGCTCAGTGCTAATGCAATACCGTAACATAGGGATACAATGAGGCAACAACAGGTGACTGTCGAGTGTCGACTCAGCCTTCTCATTGGACGGGGCGGGCCTGGCTGACAAGTGGGCGAGCCCAGGCCAATCCTGGCCCACCCTTGGCTACGCGTAAGCCTTGAACCTCACTCCCATCCATGTCACAGCACCAAATGTAGTGGTTGTACTCACTTGTCTGCATTGTGTTTCTGTTGTTGACTCCTCCCACTCACTTCCCTCAGGATGCAAACTCATGATCTCCAGCATGGGAGGTGGATGCTCTGTCCAGTCCGCTAAAACCCAGCGCTCTGACTTCGTAGCAAGAGAATCTTTTTAGCTGTTGGGGATTGAGTTTTACACGAGTCACACGAGTGCTTTTCTCCAATCAGTCTCTCGTTTTAGGTCACGTGCTTTGGAGACTACTGAACCAAGATATTTGAAGGTGGACACAAATTTGACAGTGTTAGATTAGAATAGTGGAGGATCAAGGTGATCTCCAATATGTATGAGTTCAGTCTTAGACCAACTGATGTGAAGACCAAGCTTTTTGGCTTCTTCATCAAACACAATTAGGGCATGAAAATTCAGTAAGGTATATCTTCTATTATACATTCCAAATCTAAGGTAGAACTCTACTAGTGTATACTTAAGTATATCTAAATATCTAAAAACAGAAGAGTAGAGCCACTTAGGTGCCTGGTCTTGAGAACCAGGGATGGTAGGCTGAAAAGCTTTTTTATCCCATAGGAACTCTCCCTACCCACCTAAGTGGCTCAAGAATAAGGACAGCATGTATACAAGTGACATTTACACAATTAGGGTACAGTAGTAAACAACATATACAAGAAATATAGTTACTACATAATATTATAGGAGTTAGCTCCTGAAACCTAAATGTTCATACAGGAGAAGATTGTAGTATACATCTACCGAGTCTGTAGACTTGTTGTAAAACTAAAATATAGCTAGTAGGCTAAGCTATAAATATGGTTATGTTATTATAGAAACAGAAGCTATGATGTAATGTTTTAGATTTCTATATAAAGTTCACCCTGCTAGCTTACTATAGGAAGACAAAATCCATACTCTACATGCTTTCTAATGGAAACCCCAAACTTAGATATTATCTATTGATATCTATTAAAGAACCCATAAACTGAAGAACCATAAAAAAAATCTACACCATGTAAAATAAAAGTGTAAATCACAAAAGAAGGGCTAACTATAGCCAGATGAGCTACCGCTAATTTATCCGTTAAATAGCCAACCGTACCTTGCTAGCCAACAAAGCTAAACAAAGCCGGTAAAGCATGTCTAAGTTATTTGAGCATGTCATCAAATAGGGCAGTGTGTTAGCAAATCACGAAGGGCCCCTGGGAAAGGTTCTTAATCACCAAATTGTGCCTGGTGTGTAGTGAACGCCTTGCATGGCAGCACCCTCGGTGTGTGTGTGAATGAGGCATCAATGTAAAGTCCTTTGACCATGAAATCGCTATATATCATAAGCAGTAAGTAATTTGGTGCAGACCACTTCAAGAACAGTAATTTTAAGGTGGAAACCAACACTAGAATCATTAAAATACTATTTCTGCTCACAACAAATTGGTCTGAATCCCTGCTAATCCTGGTTCCAAGGTTCACTTTGAAACTTGATTATTGGCATCGTGCAGCAGTGAAGTGTCTCTGTTCCGTCCCTGAAATGGCTCATTTGTTAATTTTTCATACCTGATCTTCCTTGTCGGGGCCTCCGTCCTTCAGCCAGTCAGCATTCACACAATGTGAAGCTCCACCGGTGCTTTTCCCAAGAGGAGTCTGTGACCTTGTGAGAACTCATTGCAATACACCTCAATTAAACACAGGCCACTCTTTTACGCAGTGAGACTGCACTATTTAACTCCAAATTAAAATCATAGCATGGAAATTGGATCATAAACTCTTTAAAGGATCATTAAGAATCATTAGACGGGATAACGGCACAGCAATCGAAATATGCTTTTATAAAATTGAACAAAGTCTTTTTACTGACTTTGTCTTTTTTTCTTATTTTTGGATGTTTTCCAAGCTGATTAATGTAGAATTGATTGATTTACAGTTGCAATTAGCTGTCTTCTGCATACATGCATAATAATCATATATCTGGCTGCTTGTTTTTTAAAGTATTAATTGGTTTCATTAACAAACGCAGTTAATTGAATGACAATTAAGAAAGTTAGTGATAGCATCGATGGCGCATCCAATCTCCCTTGTGTACCCCCCCCCACCACCACCACCATCACCTCCCAAGGATGATAATGAAACCTCCTTTTGTCAAATTGCAATTTTGTTTGTTGGACTATGTAATGACTAATATCATGTTGAGGTTTATTAGTTTATTTGCGTGGCTCACTGAGGCGTTACGCTGTTACAGAACACGTGGTGGTTTAACAGGTAGGCACCATATGTTGCCTCAATCGTGCGCGGGAATCACATTTGGTAGTTAAGTTCTCATAAAAGCAGTTAGCGAAACAACTCAAGTTAATTCCAATTCCGAAGGGTTTGGGCGAAACGAACAGCTGCTGTTGTTGAGTTGCTTGAAACGTGTGTGTGTTTTCGCCTCTCAACTTTTCATGTAGAAAATAGAGATGGAGGGTGGACTGGCTGTCCACTCGCCTTTACAGAAGACAATACGAGACATATTGCAGTGACAGCTTGCATTGTGTGTGCAACAGAGAGAGAGAGGAGGCAGAAGAACAGCACGTGTGTGTCTATGTTAGAAAACAACAGCAAAACACACACACACACACACACATGCAGAGAGAGAGAGAGTTACAGTGACAGCTTGTATTCTCCATGATTAATGATGTGCCGTGTGACTTGATAAGTGCTTCGGAGGACCAACGCTTGTTTCAATTAGACCTTGTGAAGGTCGCGACGCTGTGCCGGCCTCTCATTATCATATCCATAATCAATCCACATTATCATAAGGGAATGTGGAATGGATGGGTGATATCTTACACACACATACATACACACCTAATCACATACCAAAACACAATGACACGCTCTCTCACTCACGGCGCAGCACGCACATCCTTCACTCGGAGTTGATTTGACTCATAACAGTGGCCGTCTGAATGGATTGTCTGTTCAGATTAACAGTCTGTGTTCTGAGAATTAAGCAGCGTTGATGGTGGTGGCATTTCAGTTCCCCCTCTGTAGACACAAATGCCAAAACATCATTGTGTCAAGGTCCTCTTTGTCTCACCGTGCGCAGATGCACACGCATTAAGCTGAGGCCCCGGGGCATTTTTAATACAGGCGAAGTGATTCCGATGTTTTTACTCCTCTAATGAGAACAGATTGAGTGGTATTTACACTTCATCGGCTGATTTAACCACCTACATGTTTCTCTCGTGCTGCTGCAAAACAGCCGCGTGGAAAAGCGCGGTTTAGAGAACATGATTGTTGTCTTCAGGATGAATAAAGGTGCAACAGCAAAATAAAGATGAATTGTTATACCTGACTTTTGTGTTGTTGTCAGTGGTGGTCCACCGGGGCCAACGAGGCCTTGAATGAGAACATTTATTTTTGTAATGGAACATTTTTATTCATCTTATAGGTCTGTTACAAAAAAATTATCAAATTATCCATTTATTGATTGACATTGATTTATAGTAATGTGCTGTTCTGTGGGCAGCACAGTGGATTAGTGGTTAGCACTGTTGCCTCTCAGCAAGAAGGTCATGGGATCGAGTTTGCACGCTCTCCCCGTGTTTGCGTGGGTTCCTTCCAGGTGCTCTGGCTTCCTCCCACATCAAATGACATGTAGGGTAGGGGAATGGAATCTTTAAATTGTCCGTAGGTGTGTGTGCGGGTGTGAATGTGTTTGTTTGTCTATATGTGGCCCTGTGACAGATGGGCATCCTGTCCAGGGTGTACCTCACACCCTATGACTGCCGGGATAGGCTCTGGCCCCCCGTGGTCCTTAAATGGAGTAAGTGGTTGAAGATGATTGAGTGAGTGCTGTTCTGTGTCCAGAGCAGCTCATATAGGAGAGAGCTTATTTTTATCCAATCAGTTGTCTCCCTGCTGTTGCCAGGTAAAAAATCTCTGAGGCCTTCAGAATTTAAATTGAATCCCCCTGCAAACCAAATGGGATTGATGTTGTGGATTGTCATATTCTTTAATCAGTCAAATTCACAATTTGCAGTGTTGTGTGTTGTAGCCTTTTAGCAGCTTCTAGCTGACTTGCAGCTACATCAGCAGTGTGAGCTGATCAGAGGGCCAGTTAGCTAACAGAAGCTAGGCTAACTTCATAATGTTAACTCTCATTCCTGGCATTTTAGGTGTAGTGAGGTGGGGGTTTTTTTTGGGGGGGGGGGGGGGGGTCATATTGTTACTAAGCTTAGTTTTAATGCACAGTGGCTGAAGAAAATGAAAAATGCATGTGGTACTGAATTTACTGGGAACTGAAATGCAGTTGCGTATTCTTGACAAGTAAATTGTCCATAAGGGGAAGGGACACAACTGTAAATTGATTTTTGGGTGTCAGCCCATCTTATTTTCACCAAAAGTTAACTTCTCTTCTTGAGGGGGAGGTGACGGGAGTGGGTAAGCATTGGGCTTGAGACCAGAGGACCTCGGTTAAAATCTCAGCCTGACCGGGAAATCACTAAGGGCCCTTGGGCAAGGTCCTTAATCCCCTAGTTGCTCCCGGTGTGTAGTGAGCACCTTGTATGGCAGCATCCTCATATCAGGGTGGATGTGAGGCATTATTGTAAAGTGCTTTGAGCATCTCATGCAGATGGAAAAGCGCTATATAAATGCAATCCATTTACCATTTCATTTCTCAAAAAAATAAATAGCCGAAACCTTGCCACACATTTGAGCAGCTTTTGTTGCCATCTAGTGGGCAATGTGAGCATTTTAGGGCTGCTGTATATTTCCTACTTGAAAAACAAAATACAGTAAAAAAAAAAAGAAAAAGGCATTTATATATGTCATAAATGCAGGTGTTTTTTGGCAGGCAGATCTTTGATCTACTGTTATTAATATTTAAAAATTTGGATTTTGAGAGTTTTACAGTTCTTGAGTCTTAGGACATGAAAGGTTTTGCTGGACAGAAGGACAGCAATTTTTCTTGACAAGCACAACTTAGAGTTGTGAATAAATAAAGGAGGACTTTGTCTTCAAGTGATTAGCAGCTTTGGTGAGTTTAAGTGCCGTGTGACCGGGCCATTAGTTGATTTTTCTGTGCACACCAGCATTGTCACATGTACGTTGTGTATTTTTTGAGGTGTGTTTGCGTTGCATTGCTGCTCACGCTTTCCACATCATTTGTCTGTGATAACAACTTTCTCCCACACTGTGTATCTTCTGTGACCATGTTTTGGGTGTGATTTTTTTTTTTTTTTTTTTTACAGAGCGCAATCAGATTAGGCTATTTGTGTGTGTGTGTGTGCATTTATTTTTACTGGCTTGTGTAACTGATCTGGTTTCATCGGATGGCGCCTTCTTGAAAGCGTTCTATTGGATGGGAAAGGGTGTCCAAACTTTTGACCGGTAGTTTAAATTAATATCGATGCACCAACAGTTTTTCCTTTGTTAGATTATTTCTCTAATCCAAATCTCATGTGTGACAGAGCTCCATGTGAATTTAGCTGAGAAGCATCTGGAAAATTGATCAAGAGAAAGCATCTTCTTGTATCCAGAGAGCAGTCACGTGACTTTTTTCAATTGTTGAATTTTTAAAAAAAAATTGTAGTTATATTTTTCGTGGCTAAGACTTCTTCCCCAGTCATAGAAACTCCAGTAAAAGCTGGTAATGAGGGATTACATATGGTGGTTTGGTGCACTACAACAGTCAGTTCTGTGTTTGTGGTAACTGGCTGCAATGACTTCTGTCGGTCTTGACATCCTCAGGTGGCTCCATCCTTCCCTGGCGATCCTTGTGCCATGACACCCACTAGTTGGTGGATCTGTAGTGAAGGCCATGTCACTGTTTGTCAGAAGTTGGCTTCCACCTCTGGTCAATCCTTCAATTCCACAACCAACAAGATAATCTCTGAGCCGCCTCACCTCATTGTCTGAGGACACTTTGCCGCTGTGTCCCCACAGCACCAATGGCTTTGAGGAGTCTTTCCATGGATCCTGCTGGGTACCCTCAGCATCCCACCTCTATGTTGGTTCACAGATCATTTTTCTGTCTATTTTAGCTGTGTGTTGCTTGTGGCATACATGAAAAATAGGCAAAAGGGTCCTCTAGAGTAGCATGGCATCCACGACACAAGACTTCATAAAGGCGGCGTGCAAGGTTTAATCTGTTAACAAAGCTGCCGGAATGCAAATCAGCACACAAAACAGCAGTTGCGCACATACAACACAGACAGTGTGTTTGAGGACAAAATGTGGCTGGATGTTGTGAATGTTCTCTTATGTCTTTGGTGATGACAGTGATTTGGGATATATGTGGAATCTTGTGATACAGAGTTTACAAAAAAAGTCTTGTATTGAAACATGTATCTACCCCTGGCAAAAATTATGGAATCACCGGCCTCGGAGGATGTTCATTCAGTTGTTTAATTTTGTAGAAAAAAAGCAGATCACAGACATGACACAAAACTAAAGTCATTTCAAATGGCAACTTTCTGGCTTTAAGAAACACTAGAAGAAATCACGAAAAAAAATTGTGGCAGTCAGTAATGGTTACTTTTTTAGAACAAGCAGAGGGAAAAAAATATGGAATCACTCAATTCTGAGGAAAAAATTATGGAATCATGAAAAACAAAAGAACGCTCCAACACATCACTAGTATTTTGTTGCAACCACCTCTGGCTTTTATAACAGCTTGCAGTCTCTGAGGCATGGACTTAATGAGTGACAAACAGTACTCTTCATCAATCTGGCTCCAACTTTCTCTGATTGCTGTTGTCAGATCAGCTTTGCAGGTTGGAGCCTTGTCATGGACCATTTTCTTCAACTTCCACCAAAGATTTTCAATTGGATTAAGATCCGGACTATTTACAGGCCATGACATTGACCCTATGTGGTTTTTTTGCAAGGAATGTTTTCACAGTTTTTGCTCTATGGCAAGATGCATTATCATCTTGAAAAATGATTTCATCATCCACAAACATCCTTTCAATTGATGGGATAAGAAAAGTGTCCAAAATATCAACGTAAACTTGTGCATTTATTGATGATGTAACGACAGCCATCTCCCCAGTGCCTTTACCTGACATGCAGCCCCATATCATCAATGACTGTGGAAATTTACATGTTCTCTTCAGGCAGTCATCTTTATAAATCTCATTGGAACGGCACCAAACAAAAGTTTCAGCATCATCACCTTGCCCAATGCAGATTTGAGATTCATTGCTGAATATGACTTTCATCCAGTCATCCACAGTCCACGACTGCTTTTCCTTAGCCTATTGTAACCTTGTTTTTTTTTCTGTGTAGGTGTTAATGATGGCTTTCGTTTAGCTTTTCTGTATGTAAATCCCATTTCCTTTAGGCGGTTTCTTACAGTTCGGTCACAGACGTTGACTCCAGTTTCCTCCCATTCGTTCCTCATTTGTTTTGTTGTGCATTTTCAATTTTTGAGACATATTGCTTTAAGTTTTCTGTCTTGACGCTTTGATGTCTTCCTTGGTCTACCAGTATGTTTGCCTTTAACAACCTTCCCATGTTGTTTGTATTTGGTCCAGAGTTTAGACACAGCTGACTGTGAACAACCAACATCTTTTGCAACATTGCGTGATGATTTACCCTCTTTTAAGAGTTTGATAATCCTCTCCTTTGTTTCAATTGACATCTCTCATGTTGGAGCCATGATTCATGTCAGTCCACTTGGTGCAACAGCTCTCCAAGGTGTGATCACTCCTTTTTAGATGCAGACTAACGAGCAGATCTGATTTGATGCAGGTGTTAGTTTGGGGGATGAAAATTTACAGGGTGATTCCATAATTTATTCCTCAGAATTGAGTGATTCCATATTTTTTCCTCTGCTTGGTCTAAAAAAGTAACCGTTACTGACTGCCACAATTATTTTTCCTGATTTCTTATAGTGTTTCTTAAAGCCAGAAAGTTGCCATTTGAAATTACTTTAGTTTTGTGTCATGTCTGTGATCTGCTTGTTTTCTACAAAATTAAACAACTGAATGAACATCCTCCGAGGCCGGTGATTCCATAATTTTTGCCAGGGGTATTCTAAATGTTTTCAAACTATCTGAGATAATGACATCAATCAGAGCAAATGTTGACATTTAAAACTTATCCTATTGAAGCAGTTAGAAAATCCAAAGATTAATTAGCTTGATAATAATCAGCAGAGGAAAACTACCACTTACAAGCAGATGTATTTTAAACCTTTTCAAGAAGCTAATGTAGGCCATCAAGTGTCACCAGTAGAAGAATCCACTTGCACAGACATTAAACTGGGACTTTGATGGTGTGTCGCATGAAACACCACATATATTGGTACAGCAGTGACTTTTTTTTTTACTTTGCTCAGTATGACCCCCTCTGAAGCATTTTTTGCACACTGTTTGACCGTGTGTATGTGTCCGCGTGCACACTCATCCATTTATGGTCATTACAGCCCTATTACTTAAACTAAATAGATGTAGAGCCAAGATATTTGGGGCATACAGTTAGATTTGATTGATTTTTGATTTGTTTATTTAGCACAAAATAAAACACACAAAATAATGTATATACATAAAACAACCAAAGAGAGAGGGAGAAAGAAAAAAATACAATATAAATAAAGTGCAAGGGAGTGGTTGAAGCCAAAAGGCTTATAAAGAGTCCACTCCCAAACAAAGCAAACAGAATACAAAAGAATTACACCATTTTTTCCAGATTAAAACAAATCATTGTAAATACTCCTGCAGGATCTTCGCTTTTGGACTACTTTTATACGTATATAAGGTGATAGATGGATTCACAAGATGTACATTACCATTCCAAGATTTAACGCCATGATATCTGATGTGATGCTGATAGCGAGTTCCTCTATGCAAAGGTAAATGCAAGTGTGCAGCCTGCCTGGTCGTATAATTATGAATTTGATGGTTGTGCACAAAATAATATTTAATGAAGGAAGGCCACTTAATATCATACAGAGCTCTGAAAACAAACGTACAAGTCAAGAATATTTATATGGAAAATATTTAAGAGCTGCAATTTAAAAAACAGAGGTGCACTTGGAGCACCGGGTTTCGAACGAGTAGCTATTCAAACAAATTTTTTTTTGTAGAAGAAATATTTTGTTTATATAGGTTGCAAAGGTACTTCCCCATACAATATTACAATAACTTAAATATGGATAAACTAAACTATAATATAATGTTAAGAGACATTTGTCATGTATTAAATGTCTTATTTTGCTTATGATTCCTATTGACTTGGTTATTTTTTTACAAACATGATCAATATGTTCTCTCCAAGACAGTTTCTCATCTATCCACACACCCAAAAACATATAGATGAGACCCTTGATATTATGTCATTGTCAATGCAAATTTTCATTACACCATGATTAAATTTTTTATTGCCAGCAAACAACATAAAATTAGACTTTTTTTTATATTTAATGATAATTTATTGGCTTTGAACCATGTTGAATAATTACAAAGATCATAGTTTAAAGTACTAACCAAACTATCAATATCTTTGCTGGAAATAAAAAGAGTAGCATCATCAGCGAACAACAAAGGGAATGTAGTAGTAGACACAGATGCAAAATCATTATCAATCAATCAACTTTTTTCTTGTATAGCGCCAAATCACAACAAACAGTTGCCCCAAGGCGCTCCACATTGCAAGGCAAGGCCATACAATAATTATGAAACACAGTCTACGTCTAAAGCAACATAACCAAGGGATGGTCCAGGGTCACCCGATCCAGCCCTAACTATAAGCCTTAGCGAAAAGGAAAGTTTTAAGCCTAATCTTAAAAGTAGAGAGGGTATCTGTCTCCCTGATCTGAATTGGGAGCTGGTTCCACAGGAGAGGAGCCTGAAAGCTGAAGGCTCTGCCTCCCATTCTACTTTTACAAACCCTAGGAACTACAAGTAAGCCCGCAGTCTGAGAGCGAAGCGCTCTAATGGGGTAATATGGTACTATGAGGTCCCTAAGATAAGATGGGACCTGATTATTCAAAACCTTATAAGTAAGAAGAAGAATTTTAAATTCTATTCTAGCATTAACAGGAAGCCAATGAAGGGAGGCCAACACGGGTGAGATATGCTCTCTCCTGCTAGTCCCCGTCAGTACTCTAGCTGCAGCATTCTGAACCAACTGAAGGCTTTTTAGGGAACTTTTAGGACAACCTGATAATAATGAATTACAATAGTCCAGCCTAGAGGAAACAAATGCATGAATTAGTTTTTCAGCATCACTCTGAGACAAGACCTTTCTGATTTTAGAGATATTGCGTAAATGCAAAAAGGCAGTCCTACATATTTGTTTAATATGCGCTTTGAATGACATATCCTGATCAAAAATAACTCCAAGATTTCTCACAGTATTACTAGAGATCAGGGAAATGCCATCCAGAGTAACGATCTGGTTAGACACCATGCTTCTAAGATTTGTGGGGCCAAGTACAATAACTTCAGTTTTATCTGAGTTTAAAAGCAGGAAATTAGAGGTCATCCATGTCTTTATGTCTGTAAGACAATCCTGCAGTTTAGCTAATTGGTGCGTATCCTCTGGCTTCATGGATAGATAAAGCTGGGTATCATCTGCGTAACAATGAAAATTTAAGCAATACCGTCTAATAATACTGCCCAAGGGAAGCATGTATAAAGTGAATAAAATTGGTCCTAGCACAGAACCTTGTGGAACTCCATAATTAACTTTAGTCTGTGAAGAAGATTCCCCATTTACATGAACAAACTGTAATCTATTAGACAAATATGATTCAAACCACCGCAGCGCAATGCCTTTAATACCTATGACATGCTCTAATCTCTGTAATAAAATTTTATGGTCAACAGTATCAAAAGCAGCACTGAGGTCCAACAGAACAAGCACAGAGATAAGTCCACTGTCCGAAGCCATAAGAAGATCATGTGTAACCTTCACTAATGCTGTTTCTGTACTATGATGAATTCTAAAACCTGACTGAACCTCTTCAAATAGACCATTCCTCTGCAGGTGATCAGTTAGCTGTTTTACAACTACCCTCTCAAGAATCTTTGAGAGAAAGGAAGGTTGGAGATTGGCCTATAATTAGCTAAGATAGCTGGGTCAAGTGATGGCTTTTTAAGTAATGGTTTAATTACTGCCACCTTAAAGGCCTGTGGTACATAACCAACTAACAAAGATAGATTGATCATATTTAAGATCGAAGCATTAAATAATGGTAGGACTTCCTTGAGCAGCCTGGCAGGAATGGGGTCTAATAAACATGTTGATGGTTTGGATGAAGTAACTAATGAAAATAACTCAGACAGAACAATCGGAGAGAAAGAGTCTAACCAAATACCGGCATCACTGAAAGCAGCCAAAGATAACGATACATCTTTGGGATGGTTATGAGTAATTTTTTCTCTAATAGTCAAAATTTTGTTAGCAAAGAAAGTCATGAAGTCATTACTAGTTAAAGTTAATGGAATACTCAGCTCAATAGAGCTCTGACTCTTTGAGCTGAGTATTCCATTAATATATTAATATTCATTAATATATATTATGAACAATAACGGTCCCAGAATTGAACCTTGAGATACTCCACACTTTATACAATTGATATCCGATTCCAGGTTTAGAGAAACATACTGTTTTCTTTCAGATAAATAATTACTAAGCCATGTGTGTACAGTTGCCTTAAATCCATGTTTGTTTAACTTTAAAAGCAAAATTTCATGATTTACCATATCAAATGCTTTTGAAAGATCTAAAAACACACCAATACCAAACATTATTTTCCAAAGCTAAATGAATTCTAGCCAATAATTCGATCAAAGCCATATAAGTTGAATGATTTTTCCGAAAACCATATTGATAATTACATAAAATTGAGTTCTTAAGCAAATGATAATTTAATCTCTTATAAACAAGTGTCTCCAAGATCTTTGAAAAACATAGCAAGACTGAGATAGGGCGATAATTTGAAAAAGATGCAGAATCACCTTTTTTAAACACAGGTATGATTTTAGTGATCTTTAAATCAGAAGGTACTATGCCCGTTTTCAAAGACAAAGCAAAAATATGTGTAAGTGGTTCAGAAATTTCACATATAACAGATTTAACAACAGATGTACTTCTTCCATCATGGCCAGCTGCAGATGGACACAGACCAGCAATGATTTCACAAACCTCATTGGAATTTGTGGGTTCAAATTCAACCATAGAAGCAAGCTAGGCAAGTTCAAAGGGCACTGACCTTGAGCTACTTTTTCTGGGTCAAAGCCAGTTCAACATGTAAAAATAGTCCTTCGCCTCACCATAACCCAACACCATATTGTTGTAGATTCAAAATATTTGGGATGTACTGTATTTTCTGGAGTTATGTTCGCCAGAGTGTAAGCAACATCTGTCCAAAAATGTCCCATGAGGAAAAACATGTATGCAGGGCCTCCCAAACGAGTAAAACAAACAAAAACAGGACAACAAAAAATGCGACTTCTCTAGAAAATACAGTGAATTCATCTGAAAACCCTCTCGCGTGGGTTCATGGGGCACTGACCTTGACTTGTGTTATCTGGATTAGACCTAAAAATAGGCTTTCACCTCATCATTACTCAACACCAAATTGTTGTAGACCCAAAATATTTTGGATGTAACTTCTTCGTCTTACAACCATATCATGTCAGTTCAAAGGGCAGTAGGGCACCGACCTGTTTCCTGGGTCAGAGCTTGTCCAAAGTGTAAAAATAAGTATTGACATCATGATTATCCAACACCGAATTATTGCAGAGGACTCAAGATTCTCAGGATGTACATTTATCTGAAAACCATCCTCCAGGGTGGTGTGACCTACATTTTCTGGATCAGAACTGGGCCAATGTAAAATAAATTTCATCTCACAAACCTTTTGCACAAGTTTTTTGCCCCAAAAGGTGCCAACCTAGATCTACTGTTTCTGAGACAGAACTTGGTCAAATAGGCCTTTTCAACATTGTTTGACATCAAATCATTGCAAACCCAAGATGTTTGGGATAGAAATTCATCTCACTACCATTTCGTATGAGTTCAGAGGGTGACATTAACATGGTTCTTCAGAGTCAAATCAGGGAAGTCCTGAATTCCTGCCCCAGATGGTACTGGTCCTTCAGGACTGATTTCTTATGACTAGATCATTAATACTTCAGTAAAGATTTTTTTTAATGGTTGGCTTACTGTTTAATTTCAAGAGATTTTAAATACATCAGCTGCTGTACGATTTAAACCTTTGACCTTCCTGTTGTAAGGTCAGTGCTGGTTCCCTTGAGGGCATCCTGCATCCTACTGGTGACCCAGCGTTCCTAAACACTGGAAGCATTCTGCATGAAATAACTGCAGGCAAAATAATGACCAGTGTACAAATCTGCACAAGAATGCCAAACAAAATCCTCGTGTTATTCAACTGATCACAAATCACTCCTGACAAGCTAACATGTTATTCATGAGGGATTTGCATTCACTGTTTAAAACTGTCTGTTATATCAGTAAACGCAAAACATGGGTACAGTTGAAGTTTTCATGACTTAACACTTTAGGTGAAAATATCCTATATCAGTTTTGCTTATCATTGATTGCTTTATCCGTGTATTATCAGGAGAGAAAGAGAATTGTGACATTTCTATTTGGCAAAGAAAAGGCCATACTCAGCAGGAGTTATCAAAGGCAAAAAGTAAAAAGTTTGAGTTCGCTATCTCTCTCCCCCTTCTCTTCCCCTGGAGATACTCATGTTAAGCATAATTAAGCAGATTTGATTAGCATCAAGCCTGGCTTCCTCTCTTGACTTTTAATGAATGTAAATCTACCATCTACATCCTAAAGATTAATTTCTGCCAATTAAAAAACACAAGAGGGCTTATTGGGGGAGAGGGGGCAGCGGGGAGGAAAAGAGTGTTCAAGTCCTTTGAGTCGGAGTACAGTCAGAGTTTTATCCGCTTCCCCCTTGTCTCGTGGTCTCTGGAGATCTGTGTGTGTCTCTCTCGCTCACGACCAAGATCATTATCAGCACAATGTTCCGTGAAAGCCACTTTGAAAGGACTGCAAACGCCATATGTAAATCCTGACTGTGCATGCGTGTGGACAGGGAACCGTATGGGGGACAGGTAAAGGGACAGGTTGTCAAGCCAAGGTTCTCAACTCTTCGTGACCTTTTTTTGTAGTTATCGCACCGATTCAAGTATTGCTTTTGACGACGGCGGGCGCAGCTAACTGAAACGTTACTTTTGATAACCACTTATCTGTTGAGTGAGAAGTTAACTGTGATAACACCAGTGTTGCCACAGTTACTTTGAAAAAGTAATCCAATTACTGATTACTCCTTGAAAAAGTAAGTTACTTTACTGATTACTCAATTGTAAAAGTAACTAAGTTAGATTACTAGTTACTTTTTAGTTACTTTCCTCAGCTGCCGACAACAACCCTCTGCCACCTCAACATGACAATGATACTTGTTTTTCCAAAAGTCACTTTATAGTCACCCTTTCTTGACTTCAATGAAAATAAATACTTGTTTTATAAAAAGTAAAATAAAGACCTCTTTCTTGACCTCATATTTAACTGTTGACAGCACTTTAACAGTAAAAACTGCAATTTCTAACCTACATTGTTTATAAATGTAACTATTAAATTCTTTCTAACATTTAAATTCTACGGAAGCCAACAGAGGCCCTTTTTGTAATACTTTTTTAATTCACCCTGTTATCCCGAGATAACAACATAATTAATTCAGGATCTCGAGAAAACAACACAACTAATTCGAGTTCTCGAGAAAACAAAGCCTTTGTTTCGAGATCTCTAGAAAACACAACAATTATGCCGTGATCTCGAGAAAACAGCTGACAAATGGGTCATTCAGGCAGGCTACGCCAAGAGGCTTGTATGATGACTTCGGGGCTATATCTCATTCTGTATAGATGCAACGCTGGTCTTTAGAATGTCTGGAATAATCAGAGGTTTAAACACATTCGTCTCACCTTGTCCTCTATCATCCGGGTGATGACCTCCTCTGGAACCCCCCTCGCTCTCAAGGCATCGAAGAAAGCCATTTCTGCTCTGACACAGGGGGGCGCAGGCAGCTCTGCTAGAAATCTCAGTTGTTTTCTCGAGATCATGAAATAATTGTTTTGTTTTTTCGAGATCACGGAATAATTATCTGTTTTCTCGAGATCACGGAATAAAAGTGTTGTTTTCTCGAGATCTCTAATTAATTATGTCGTTATCTCGGGATAACAAGGTGAATTAAAAAAGATTATATGAAGTCCTCTGTCGGCTTCCGTAAAATTCTCTCTAAACATTTTACTTGTCGAAATTATTATTATTATAAGTAGTATTAGTAGTTGTAGTAAAAAAACGGCTTCATCTAGGGGTGTTGTGGAGGTGGGAGCACATCCCTGCCCCACGCCCCCATTCCATCTGGATTCGCCCCTGCTTTGGCGTTTGAGCGCAAAGAATGGATAACATTTATTTATGCAGAAAACAGGACCAGATTTACAGGTAAGAAAGTTTTATTGCGTTTTCACATCATATGCTCCTCAGAAAGAGAGTTTAGGTGCATTTGAGTGGAAAATAGTGTTAGTTGTTGAAGCGTTGCGGAGCATCAGCTGTTTTTAGCAGCAGATACGGAGCAGCTCAGCTCAGAATTCTAAATAAAGGAGGAAAAAAGCATAAAAATGTCTTTGTGAAGCTCAGTGCAGGTGTGCTGTTGTCGCCTTTAAGAGGTGAGGACGAGTCGTAGCTGCTGCAAAAAACCGTGGATGAAAAGCTCACAGCTCGCTTCATAGTAACAATAGTAACGCACAGTGACTTGGAGAAGTAACTTTAATCTGATTACTGTTTTGGAAAGATTAACGCGTTAGATTACTCGTTACTAAAAAAAGTGGTCAGATTAGAGTAACGCGTTACCGGCATCACTGGATAACACTGAAGTGATGAACTCCTAAAAAAAAAAAAAAAAGAGCTGTAGCTACCACTAACTTAATTTAGTTATGTGGAGTAGATCCCTAATCAGACACATTCAGATAGTATGTGCAAGTGTCCTCCTGTAAGGATCTGTTAGCATAGCATATAGCTAACATTCACTGTTAAACATCAGCTTAATAGTTTGTTTTTATGAAATGTGGTTACAATAGTCTGTCAGAACCAGTCAGATCACCGGGGTCCTCACTGTTTGCCTGAAAAAATGATTTAGGAGGCAGACAGATGAAGTAAAGGCAAGACTGCTAATGCTAATGCTGGCTAATGCAACAGAAAGATGTACACAAACTGTCACTACAAGTCTTCTTGTTATGAATGCAAGATCACGAAATGAAATGAAAAAGATGGAACTTATATCTATACAAATAAATAAAAAACCAGGACTGCTGCTTGATGATGAGAAAATGTGGTTCAATCTGAAAATGGTGTGAGAAGCTAACAGGCTAAATGTAGAATACACAGCTAACCACTACTTTATATACATGGACTAAATAAATAACTGGTCCACCAACAGAAATATATTGATAATAAAAACTGTTCTGAGATTAGAACATTAATCAGTAAAATGTCCCCTGTGAAATTAGCACAAATGATCTATAATCTCCATCACGAACAAATGCATGATTTTAGGGGTTACAAACATTTTTGATGGTTAAACTTTATTCAGAAAAAAAATGTTAGCAGGCTTAAAGCTAGAGGAACTCAAATTATTGGAAGCTAATCGGTTTACAAGTGTTTTTCAAAGTTAGCTGATAAGATAATCCCTCAATGAAAACGTTAGCTTCACTCGTCAGGAGGAAAGCCACCTTGACACTTGCACAAATTTGATAAACTGTGTATAAACTGTGCAAGTGCGCAAAGAAAATCTTAAAATGTTCAAAATTTCTGGCACCCATAAATTTCATGCCACTTGTGTGAACTAGTTGTGAACATTGCGGAACCTAAAGTGATTTTGTGGTGGTATGGATGAGGAGACGCGCAGCACCGGTGCATGCTGACATGGCTTGGTCTGTGGGAATCTGTCCACTTTTGGAGCAGGCCTCAAGTGGCCATTCAAGGAAATGCAACTTTTTCCACTTTTGGGTGGCTTCGTTTTTGACAGCAAAAGTTAGGGTTTGGGAGTTAATCACCTTTGGAGCCAGCCTCTGCTGCCAGCCTGCTATATTTGGTCATGGCAATGCCTTGGTGGGGAGGAAGATTGTCTCCTGATTGATTCCAGGGTGGGATATGTACATCCAGGGTTAATCTAGAGATGCCTGTGTATGGATTTGTTTAACGTACCAACAAACACACAGTACTTAGCCTGGTCCAATGGCTGGGAAATCCAAGTGATTGGGGTCTGAGGACCTGCTGCAGCCTTCATCTGCCTTCACAGCTGTTGGGTTACAAGCCATCACCTCGTCCGCCTGACCTGCCATTGAAGACTTCTAGTTTCAAGAGAGCCCTGTTAGCCATCTTGTGTTGAGGGTTCCTGTTAGGCCTTCATGGTTACCATAGCGGCCACGGGCACAACAGGCAATCCCCTACTTGACCTGTTATCCAGGTGTGGTGACGCAGACAAGGGGTTGGATTTTGACACCGGCAATGTTTGGTACTTCCGTGTTGGCTTCATTTTTCAGCACTGGAGGTTTCTGCTTGGTGTTTTGTGACAAAATGTGAGGTTTGAACAACAACAACAAAAAAAAACTTGCACTTAACAATAAATAAATAAATAAAAAGAAAAGTTAGAATTACCCCCAGTCTCCCCTATATTCCACAATAATTAAAGTAGCACGGAGTCAATAAAGCGTATGTTTAGGTTTCCAAACAGAAGTTTCTCCTCTCTCTCCCCCTCTCTCTAAGAATGTTCAGGCCCCTCCTCCTTATGATAATGTGACAGGAGCATCTCCGGCTCGGAGAGGAGGCTCCTCTCATTCTGACTCCGTTATGTGATCAGTTTCTCCGCACACGGACTCCTGCCGTCTCCTCCTCTGGTTCCCCCTTTTCTCCTTCTCGTCGTCACTCTCAGCTCCGCACGCGCAGCTTCCCTCCCGCAAATCAACTGAGAAGTTACTTTCGAAACACTTCAAACTTTACTTTTCCTCAGGCATGACCACCATGGCCACTCCGGCTGCTGCGGCTCTGCTCCCCGCCGCTCCTCTCGGCCACCACCCGGCGCCGAGTTCCACCTCTCCGGCCACCAACTCTCCGCCACCTGCGGCCACCTCCGCCGCCTCTTCCCCGACTCCTCCGGTGGCTCACCCGGCGCTGCTCCACCAGTTCCGGGCGGACCTCTTACTGGCAAACGGTGGCCCGCTGAAGGCAGGAGGAGCGGCGGTGTCCGGCGGCGTGAAGCCCGTGTACGCCACCCCGTCCCCCGTGGAGAGCACGCCGCAGAACAACGAGTGTAAGCTGGTGGAGGTGAAAGGCGCCAAGCTGGCGTCGTTCACGGTCAGAGACACGGAGCTCATCTGCCTGCCGCAGGCCTTCGACGTCTTCCTCAAGCACCTGGTCGGAGGGCTGCACACCGTCTACACCAAGCTCAAACGGCTGGACATTTCCCCGGTGGTGTGCAACGTGGAGCAGGTACGGGTGCTGCGGGGTCTGGGGGCCATCCAGCCCGGAGTGAACCGCTGCAAACTCATCTCCCGCCAGGACTTCGAGACGCTCTACAACGACTGTACCAACGCCAGGTGAGGGGGAAGAGGGGGGCGCGGGGGGCTCCCCGGGGGCACGTACCCCCTCCAAACTTTGGAGGAAAGGAGGATTTTTTTTTAAGTAGTCTTAGTAGTTTTGTGCAGCTGTTATTTTTTGAATAAATTAATGACTGATTATTTTCTCCATTAATCTAGTTGTTAAGTGAATAAAATGTCAGTCAGTGCTTTCCAAAGTTCAAGTGGATGCAGTCAAACGTCTTTTTTTTTTTTTTTTTTCTTCCACAGGACAAATGTACTGTTTGCCATTAGAGGGGAGTAAAGAAAGCTTAAAAAATCACATTTAAGAAGCAGAATCAGAGAATTTGGATTTTTTTTAAATCAATTATCAATTTAAAAGTTGATTAATGATCAGTTGATGTTGCAGCTCTGCTTAGCATTAAAACCTTGTTTGCAAAACTGAGTATTCTACTCACTTTTGACACATTTTTTTGTAGTAAGAACAAAAATCTTTTCCAAATGGTAGCAAAATAAAGCTGACAATCTGCTTTCTCTAAGTGCATGTGGTTAACTAGGTATATTTGTACTGTGCATTTTGCCAGTAGAGCTATTTTCAAATGGGACCTGGACCATATCAGAATTGTGCTCCTGCGCAAGACTCCTGGAAGTGTGCACAGCTTCTGTCCTGAAGCAGATGTTTTGTTCAAATTTTCAAACATTTATGTATTTTACCAAAATTATACTCCAACCTAGACACTTACTCTAATCCTAACCCCAGCCCAAAATGATTTTATATATAAAAAAAAATAATTTGCAAAGTTGCCAAATAACTGAGACAGGTTTAAAGCCTCATACTGACACCGGAGCACTTCCAGAAATGGTGGTCATACTTGGGAGTGAAAAAAGAAATCCCAATGTGCCCTGGTTTGCAAAATGCATGGAACACTGATATTGGGACCTCAACTGAAACCAAAAAAAAAAAAAAAACATACTAGCCTACAACATGAGTCAGGTTTGCAAGAGAAAACCTGGATTGGATTTATTTATTTATTTTCTCTGAGGGAGTTTTTCCTTACTGCTGTCACCTGTGTGCTTGCTCCTGGGGTGATTTGTGATTTGGCTCTATATAAGATGAAATTATTTTTCTCTGATATCGAAGCTCATCATTTTGGCCATTATCAGACTGATACGATCCAAAATTTCAGATCAGCCCTCTACTTAATAGTATTAACACCTTTCTCAAAATGGAAACAAAATAAGGTTATTTTGTTTGTATAATTTTGACCAACTAGATGTATTTTTTTCTAATATGTTCAGTTATATTAACTCCACGGCCCATTTTGAATTCTGAAAATGTTCTAAGGCCCACCCAAACCTTAATTGCAGTGAGGTATTGATCCAGTGACGTTCCACATTATGATCAGTTTGCTATGACAATGGATCCACCAACACGGAGATCTGATGTAAACTCAGGTACTGTACATGCTGGAGTCACATAACAAATAGAAACAAGCATAGTTTATTTGCATTTGTGTGAAGAATTATGTTGGGATAATAATGCAGTTAGTCGGAACTACAAAATTCCCAGTCATAGTGTCCTTGTTAAAGACACTAAACCCCAACTTGTTCCAGTCCAAGTCGTCCCATTAATTGTTTTTAATTAAGTTGATAGATTATGAATGAGGACAATATACATGATAATGTTAAATTTATGATCGATTAACACTAATCTGTTAATCGATAAAGTTTGTTTTACATAAAATGAGTATTGATGTTTATGACTGTGCAAAAGTCTTAAACACCCCGATTTTCTGTTTAACTCTTTCTTTTCTGTTTTTTCCTTCATTAATGTCAGTTGATCAGCATATGTTGAGCTTTAAACATAAATTTAAAGTAAAAATAAATAAAAATCAAATGGATGGAGATGTCTGCGTATTTTTATTAATAAAGTAGCATATTAATTTTCTTTCAGATTAATAAAACTTGATTAGTCTGTAGGTATACAGGCCAGCTCAAGTTCACACAGAGAACAGTCACAGGCTCATAATCGGCAAATCAACACAATGTTCTTTTAAAATCATAGTTCATTTATTCTTTAATGCCTGACATTCATTTGCCTAAATTATTTGATATTTCATAACTCTTTTTCCCTGCATTTTTTTTTTTCTGACCATGCCGAAGATTTTTGCACTAATACTGTATTGTGTTTAACAGAGTTGAAATTAATTGATTAGTTGACAACAGTTTTAGTAATTGATTCATCATTTACAGGAATTGTCTAGTGGTGTTCTTTTCGAATATGTCTTGGACTCTGTCACACTATGAGTGACATTTTGTAAATGAAAATATATATATTAGAAATGTAAAAAAAAATGAAGTTAATTATAAAACATAATGACAAATTAATCAACATTTTAATGTCAGCTATATCAGGCATAGAAGACATTCGCACTGCAGTTTACAGGCAGAATAATAAATAAAATGTAAAAAATGTGTGGAGCACTTGAGCTATTTTAAGCAATAAAATAAGCATAGCTTTAGGCTGGTTCCTCCCACTTGGTTGTTTGCAGCCACAGAAAATTCTAATATGCTGTCACACATGTCCAACTTATAGCTGTCAATCAATCCCACATGTTCTTGGATACAGTTAAGAGAGGATCATCAGGGGAAAAAAAATTTAACCTCCAACGGTTCCCTGAGCTGAAAATGTCAAGAACCCCTGATATTAAGCCCCATGGAGATCGGCATCGTTCAGGGAAAATCATGTTTCTTCTTGAAATTGAATTGTTTGTGTTGCTGGTGTCTAATATGATGATGACTGACAAGTAATCAATGGCGTTAACCCTTTATACATCCCATTACAGTACGGCTGCCAGGCCTTTTTGCTAATCACCACTTCAGCGCGTGATAAGTGCAGCGATGTCGTTGACGATAATGAATTTTAGTAATCCTAAAAGTCTTAAAAGTTTGTCATTTTAAGTCAAGTTATCGTAGGCTGTGATCTCTTTGCTCTCTGCAGCGTGCACCCGCCGTCTCTCCACACTCGCTGAATCTGACACTGTCATTGTGAGAAATTGATTCTTCACAGAAATTAATTAATTTTCATTTGGCCCCAAGCGGCAGCTTAAATCAGGACAAGCTCACTCACTCACCAGCTGATTCCCTCTCTTTCTCTCTCTCCTTCCTTAATAACTCGCTGTCTTATCATATCAGCACTCTTTAGCCCTGAGCATTAGAACAGAGGAGATGATTAAATGAATTCTCGGTATTTATGATGCGATTATGCAAATTATCTGTTTTGCAGAACTTTGATGGTGACCAGCTACATGGGTCATCAATCCAACACGCCAAAGAGATGTTGGGAGGCTACATTGGCTGGGATTTGCGGTTTCCCGGTGCCTCAGCCTGCCCTTCTTGTGCAGACCACATGCTCGTAACAGCATGGGTTTGAATCCAGAGGAGTGTGGATTAGCCTTAGTTTGGGGACTTTTTATTGTTTGATATTTAATCCCTGTTTTTGGAGCATGAATGATCCAATTTACATTTGGCATTAAGTGCTCATAGAAAATGTGTGTGGACAGACAACAACATTGGAATCATTTTTGCATTTTGTTTTAACTACCTTGTCCAGATTTAGCTGAAATCACTTGTATTTTCATATAATTCTGTTTATGTCTGAAAGATGTAGTTTCATTTAAAGGGGAATTTGTGGAATTTTTCAGTCTGGCCTCTATTTGTAGATGGTTTTGGGTTCATTTTCTCCACTTGGGCCAAAAATGATTTTAATTGGTGCAGTATTGATTTAGAACACAAACACCGCCATGGACTGAATAGCTACATAATGTAATGGTTTGGGGCAAGCTAAAAACAAAGTGTCTGTTAGCATGCACAGCATTTCTATGGGGGTAAACATGTACATTTTACATTACTAAATGTAAGAAAACTTTTTTAAAATGACCAATTACACAGTTAGCTGCTTACCTTAGCCTCCTGCCCATTCATTGGCAATACACTTAATGGAAACATGTATTCGAAAGACTTAAGTATCACAAAAAATGTTTTACACTCACATGAGGTTACAATGGGGTACAAGTTCTATTTTTCAAAAGTGAAATGGAAACTTTTTTGCTGTTATAGGTCACATGATGTTCAGAAAGCATCACATGACATTCTCAAATGCAAGGCACAGTATGTGTGGGTGGCGTAAGAGAAGGAAAGCTTGTTAACCCTTAAAAGAGATGATGTTATGGCAGTATGGTTTTCGCAAAAAAATAAACAAAATTAGAAATGCATTATTTAGATATTTAGCGAGACTTACCCTTCCATCACCATAACTATGGGAATTACAATTTTCGTGATCGCCTCGCTTGAATGACTGTTATTGCAAACCTTACGGCCACATCCCATCAGTTAACAGAAATGCTTTCATTTTGCTATTGTGCTTTTTAACATTCTAAAAATACGATGTCTGTTAGAAAAGTATCGGACCTTTTTATTTTTTGCAAAAACCTGATGGATTTGAATCACGTGTGCTTGCCTGAGCAAACCTTGAACCTTCGCATGAACTTTTTCACGCCTGTCGATTGCATCATTTTCTGGTAAACAGCCTTTGTGTGAGGTGTGTGTCGTGCGCTCTGCGTTTTTTCATTCCAAGGAAAAAGACGGAACGACTGGAGCAGTGCCGCATCAAATTTTGCCAGAAATTGGGCGACGGCCAGGTGGAAACCATTCGGAAGATTCAGACGGCTTTCGGTGACAATCCTGTGGGCATCACACAGATTAAGGAGTGGTACAACCGGTTTAAAGACGTCCGCACAACGGTGGAGAGCGAGCTGCGCTCTGGGCGGCCGTCAACACGCTGAAATGACCAGATAATTTCCAAAGTGAACGCTGTGGTGATGTGGGACCGCCGTGTGACTGTCCGAGAAATTGCGGAAGAGGTGGACATCAGCACTTTTTCGGTACATTCCACTGTGACGGAAGATTTGGCCATGAAAAGAGTGGCAGTGAAATTCATGCCGATGGCTTCAGCACGAAGCTGCCGACGGCGGAGCAAAAGCGCCTTTGTGTTGAAGTCTCACAGGACATTTTGTGACATGCCCACCTCTTCCACAATTTCTCGGATAGTCACACAACCGAAAAGTCACCGAAAGCCGTCTGAATCTTCCGAATGGTTTCCACCCGGCTGTCGCCCAGTTTCTGGCAAAATTTGATGCGGCGCTGCTCCAGTCGTTCCGTCTTTTTCCTTGGAATGAAAAAACGCTGAGCGCACGACACACACAAAGGCTGTTTACCAGAAAATGATGCAATCGACAGACGTGAAAAAGTTCACGCATGCGCACGAAGGTTCAAGGTTGACTCATGCAAGCACACGTGATTCAAATCCATCAGGTTTTTGAAAAAAATAAAAAGGTCCGATACTTTTCTAACAGACCTCATATTGCTTAACTGTTGTAATGGAAATCGGGCTGATGATGGACTCATTCTTCTGCTTACAACACAAAGGAGCCCACAACTGTGTTTGCTTTCACATTCAATACTCGACCGATTTAAAATGGTTTTTTTTCCAAGTGAAAACATGAGCTCAAAACACCTAATAATAGAGCCTAGGTTGAAAATCCCAGCGTTACCCTTTAATAATCTAGTATTCACTAATAGATTAGTGCATATGCTTATTTTAAGACCTCTAATAAAATAAATACATCAATAAAAATCCATAAGCATCTTTAGGCTTCTTTGGTATTTCTGTGCCAGGTGTTAATGGAAGTGATGTTGCTGGCACAGCCTACTAATGAACGACACAACACTCAAACCGCCTTTAGTTAATGAGTTCAGAAAACGCCATTCAGCCGTGATTCCTTGTCTTAACCTTAGAAATGCGCTGTGGTAGGTACTGACGTTAGCCTTCTGTAATAAGTTGTCCTTTGTGTAGCTGGATCGGAAAGTGGATGCTCATGATGACGGCGGTGGTAAGACTAGACTAGACTGACCCCTTAAAACATTGCAAGAAGATCTTGAAGAAGTGGCTGTTACTGTTCTTGGATGGTGTCAGTGCTCAAAAACTGTTTTTTTACTTAAGTGCCATCACTTATTTTTCTGTCCTGCAGAATCAGAGTAGAGAAGAAATGATCAATTCCACACAGCTACCACAACTATTTACAGGGATTCTCGCCCTTTGACCTTCTGACTGTTCATTTACTTTTTTTTTTTTTACAAATTAAAAATTAAATGTTTTGGTCATAACAAAAAAAATCTTACAGCTGCAACAAACAATTTTCGTGACGATTATTGTTTTTTGTCTGTGTGTGTGTGTGTGTGTGTGTGATATATAATGTCAGAAAATAAGTATTGTTTCTGTGAAAACAAAATGAGAAATTGTCAAGTAGTTTTTGACAAGTCAAAACCTGTTCCAGTCAAGTATAAACCCATTTGCCATTGGTTTTAAAATATTTAAAACTGTTTTAAACAAATGCAGCACATGGTTTAATGTTTTAGTGATTATTCAACCATCACTTCGTACATTTAAAACCATATACCAGATTATCTCTAATCTGCCCAAAATAAAGCTAATTTAAGACATTTTCCTATCATTTAGGACAAGTTATAATCTGTGAAAACTAACACATATGGTTTATATTTACAAAAGTAGAAAACCTTGGCTTCAGTGAGTAAAAGTCCAGCAATGTATTATTTTTCTACCTGTGCACCTAAAACAGGTGATTTCACTCATCAGCTCATCTACCTGCCCGAGTAGCTGAACGAATTAGAATCAGCTGGTTTAGTGGGTGGATGGAACAAATATGTAGTTGGATATTTGTACCCACTGAAGCTGGAGTTTTCCATCGCTGGTCTTTTAAAACATGTTTAAACACAGTAAATATGTATTTGCTCCCACTCCAAACAGAGTTGTATAAATTCTATCACAGACTGAAATCATCTCTATCACAGTAAAAATGGCACTTACTAGAGTTGAACAAAGTGACTTGTATATCTCTGTTAGGACTAGGACCAAAAGTGTACATTTTACTCTGAAAAATTTACTGTGAAGCCATTTAAATCATTTTACTTACAGTGAACCTGGAAAGTACTGACAGCACTTCACTTTTCCCACATTTTGTTATGTTACAGTCTTATTCCAAAATGGATGACAATTTTTTTTCCCCTTACAATTTTACACACAACACCCCATAATTACACTGTGAAAAAAGTGTTTTGTTTTGTTTTTTAGATTTTTGCAATTTTATTAAAAAATAGAAATCACATGTACATAAATATTCACAGCCTTTGCCATAAAGCTCAAAATTGAGCTCTGGTACAACTTGTTTCCACTGATCACCCTTGAGATGTTTCTACAGCTTAATTGGAGTCCACCTGGGGTAAATCCAGTTGATTGGACACGATTTGGAAAGCCACACACCTGTCTACATATAAGGTCCCACAGTTGACAGTGCATGTCAGAGCACAAACCGAGCACAAAGTCAAAGGAATTGTCTGTAGACCTCTGAGACAGGATTGTCTTGAGGTCCAAATCTGGGCAAGGTTACAGAAACATTTCTGCTGCTTTGAAGGTCCCAATTAGCACAGTGGCCTCCATCATCAGTAAATGGAAGATGTTCGGATCCACTGGACGCCCATCTAAACTGAACGATCGGGGGAGAAGGACCTTAGTCAAGCAGGTGACCAAGAATCTGATGGTCACTCTGTCAGAGGTCCAGCATTCCTCTGTGGAGAGAAGTAAACCTTCCAGAAGGACAACCATCTCTGCAGCAATCCACCAATCAGGCCTGTATGGTAGCGTGGCCAGACAGAAGCCACTCCTTTAGTAAAAGGCACATGGCAGCCCACCTGGAGTTTGCCAGAAGGCACCTGAAGGAATGCCATGCATCATGTTTGGAGGAAACCAGCTGCTATTCCTACAGTGAAGCGTGGTGGTTGTGGGGATTTTCCACCAGCAGGAACTAGGAGACTAGTCGGGATTGAGGGAAAGATAAATGTAGCAATTTACAGAGACATCCTGGATGAAAATCTGCTCCAGAGCGCTCTTGACCTCAGACTGGGGTGACTGTTCATCCTTCAGCAGGACAATGACCCTAAGCACACAACCAAGATATCAAAGGAGTGGCTTCAGGGCAGCTCTGTGAATGTCCTTGAGTGGCCCAGCCAGAGCCCAGATCCGATTGAACACCTCTGGAGAGATCTAAAAATGGCTGTGCACCGATGCTCCCCATCCAACCTGATGGATCTTGAGAGGTGCTGCAAAGAGGAATGGGCAAAACTGGCAAAAGATAGGTGCACCAAGCTTGTGGCATCATATTCAAGAAAACGTGAAGCTGTAGTTGCTGCCAAAGGTGCATCAATAAAGTATTAAGAAAAGGTTGTGAATATGTATAATAGCTTATCTACATGTGGCTTCTTAGTTTTTTGTTTTTAATACATTTGTTAAAAAATTGCTATATTGTCATTATGGGGTGTTGTGAGTAGAATTTTGAGGGGAAAAATGAATTTTCTCCATTTTGGAATAAGCACTATGAATACTTTCTAGATGTGCCGTACCTTTTGAAAGCATCATTCATATCATTTTGAACTAGTTTTTCCTCCATGGAGTACAGTTTAAAGTTAGTTAACAGAGGATTATCTTTTTTTTTCTAGGTTAAAACAAATTTGAAACTTTTTACTGTTTCTATTTATCCATAAAAAACAGTAAACTACATTTGTTTACATCAGTTTAAATCTGTTTAAAACTTTCTTGTGTTTTAAAGACAATTTGAAGGACATTAGTAGCATTTTAAACAAAGTTAAGTTTGATGACATGTAGTACAATTTAGAACCACCTAAAGCAGAATTGAGCCGATTCAGATGGAAATATGCTATATGAATGGAATCCATTTTAAACCAGTGTTACTCTTTGTTTACAGGTCTTTGAAGTGTGGTTTATACCACATTAAAGCATGTTTAAAGCTGTTCAAAATCTGTTTAAAACAGCCCATTTCAAAGACTGTTTGCAGTATGTTAATTCTGTTCTGTCTTCATGTAGTCCATCTTAAAACTATATAAACATTGATTGCCAAACTAGGTTGTAGAGAATAAAGCAAATTTAAGAAATTTTACTGTTTGTTTAGATCTGTTTAGAATCTGTGAAAAAATAGACATCTGATTCATACTCATTTAAGACCTTCAAAGCCCCCATTTCAAGAATTAATTGCAGCATTTTAAGCTAGTTTAGTTTTCATGAAATAAAGTTTAAAACTACTTAAAAATGCAAATAATGCATTGAAACCTATTAAAACATTAGCAGCAAAACCATGAAGGCAACTAAATTCTTTATATAGTACAGATTTAAAACACTTTAAAATAGATGATCGTCACTGCATTCAAAATAGAGCAAACATATTTTACATATCCAGGGCTATTTTGAGACCAGCGAAAAGTAAGATATCTGTTTTTATATCTACTTAAAAGAAGTCTGAAGTTGTATAAAAGTGGCTAAAACCATTTTAACTAGTTTAACTTACATAAAAGAACAACAAAAAAGAAAGGAACAAAAATTTACATTAGGAAAGCAGGAATAAATCACTTTGTACCATGAATTAATTGGCAAATATTTTTCTGTTGCAGTTAAGTGTGCGCGCGCACACACACACACACACAGTCCACTGTCTCCTCAAACCATGAAAAAGGGCCAACTTCACGAGATGTAATTCATGCATAGGTGACACACACGCACACAACCACACTCTCACCCTGTCATCCTCGAACACGCTCTCACACGGTTACGCCTGTGTATTTGCTGGCTTTGCTGCTAAATGACATTAGTTCCACAGAGAGAACATGGCGTGTAGGAGGCAACCTGATCCATCGTCCTTTTCTGTCTCTCTCACAAAGGAACAGTTTCATTCTCTGCTATGGACACACATCAAACGGCTCAGGTCAAAGTGTGTGTGTGTGTGCGTGCGCAGATCGCGCATACATAGATACTTATAGTTTGTGGAGAGAACAGAAACACCAGCCCCCAATGTGTTGCATAAAAAGTGTAATGTGGCAAAGGACAACATATCCTGTTACTTTTTAACAAAGCGTTGTTGGCTCATGGCAACACACTGCGTCTGTGTCAGGAGTGTGTGAACATGTTTTTGAACACGGCTTGCCGAAAAGTAGAACAATGTGTTTCCTTAACAACGGGGAATGGTTGGAAAAAGACTAATGTTCCAAGGCATTAGTGTCCACTTGAGTAGAGAAACAATTAGTCAAGTTAATTGACTAGTTGATCAACAGAAAAAGAATCATCAGCGTAATTTATCAAGAAAAACTGCCAACTTTATTAACATGATGATTAGTTATTTTTCTGTTTGAGATAAACTGGTTTTAAGCTGCACCACGGATGATGAATTAATGGTTATAAATCAGCAGTGCCCTTCAATAGACTGGCGGCCTGTCCAGGGTGTACCCCGCCTCTTGCCCAATGACCGCCGGCACAGACTTCAGGTACCGCATGACCCTTAACTGCAATAAGCTTGTGCGGGAGGTTGAGAGATACCGACTAGAGATAGTCGGGCTCACCTCCACGCACAGCTTGGGCTCTGGTACCCAACTCCTGGAGAGGGGCTGGACGCTTCATTTTTCTGGCGTTGCCCACAGGGAGAGGCAGAGAGCTGGGGTCGCATTGCTTATTGCTCCCCAGCTCAGTCGCCATGTGTTGGAGTTCACTCTGGTGAACGAGAAGGTCGCGTCCCTATGCCTTCGGGTCGGGGACAGGTCTCTCACCATTGTCTCGACCTACGGGCTGAGCAGCAGTGCAGAGTACCCGACCTTCCTGGGGACTCCATTGTTCTCTTGGGGGATTTCAACGCCCACGTGGGCGGCGACAGTGAGACCTGGAGGGGGGTGATCGGGAAGCACGGCCTCCCCGATCTGAACCCAAGTGTTGTTCAGTTGTTGGACTTCTGTGCTAGTCACAGTTTGTCCATCACGAACACCATGTTCGAGCATAAGGGTGTCCATAAGTGCACGTGGCACCAGAACACCCTGAGCCGGTGGTCGATGATCGACTTTGTAGTCGTGTCATCTGACCTTCGGCCACGTGTCTTGGACACACACCTGGTGGTGAGTTGGATCCACTGGGAGGGGAGGAAGCCGGTCAGACCTGGCAGGCCCAAACGTATCGTGAGGGTCTGCTAGGAACGACTGGCGGAACCGTCTGTTAGCGAGGTTTTCAACTCCCACCTCCGGGAGAGCTTCTCCCAGATCCCGGGGGAGGTTGGAGACATGGAGTCCGAGTGGACCATGTTCTCCACCTCCATTGTCGATGCGGCTGCTCGTAGCTGTGGTCACAAGGTCTCTGGTGCCTGTCGCAGCGGCAATCCCCGAACCCAGTGGTGGACACCGGAAGTAAGGGATGCCATCAAGCTGAAGGAGTCCTACTTATCTTTGTTGGTAGGTCGGACCCCAGAGGCAGCTGACGGGTACCGGCAGGCCAAGCGTGCCGCAGCCCGTGCAGTCGCAGAGGCAAAAATTCGGGTCTGGGAGGAGTTCGGGGAGGCCATGGAGGAGGACTATTGGTCGGCCTCGAAGAGATTCTGGCAAACCGTCCGACGCCTCAGGAGGCGGAAGCAGCTCTCCACCAGCACTGTTTACGGTGCGGGTGGGGAGCTGTCGACCCTGACTGGGGATGTTGTCGGGCGGTGGAAGGAGTACTTCGAGGATCTCCTCAATCCTGTCGTCATGTCTTCCACAGAGGAGGCAGAGACTGGGGACTCAGAGGCGGACTCATCCATTACCCAGGCTGAAGTCACCAAGGTGGTTAGAAAGCTCCTCGGTGGCAAGGCTCCTGGGGTGGCTGAAATCCATCCTGAGTACCTTAAGTTTCTGGATGTTGTGGAACTGTCTTGGCTGACACGCCTCTGCAACATCGTGTGGCGATCGGGGACAGTGCCTCTGGATTGGCAGACCGGGGTGGTGGTCCCTCCTGTTTAAGAAGGGGGACCGGAGGGTGTGTTCCAACTATAGGGGGATCACACTCCTCAGCCTCCCCGGTAAGGTCTATTTCAGAGTACTGGAGAGGAGAATTCAACCGATGGTCGAACCTCGGATTCAGGAGGTGCAGTGTGGTTTTCATCCTGGTCGCGGCACACTGGACCAGCTGTACACACTCCATCGGGTGCTCGAGGGTTCATGGGAGTTCGTCCAACCAGTCCACATGTGTTTGTGGATCTGAGAACGGCATTTGACCG